>NC_044987.1:73286838-73586838 GCF_008728515.1 Papio anubis
TGAGGCTGTTTGGGAAGCACAGTACATACCTAACTAAAGTGTTAGGATTTGATCTTGTAGATGATGAGAAACCACCAAACCTAATAATGCAGAGGTATGATCAGTTTTATGCTATTAGAATATTCACATGAGCTGCACAATAGACAATGAAAGTAATTGAAAGAGTTGGGAAGAATGAAGGCAGAGTGATCTCCCTAAGATCTCATAGTTTATCTCAGGGTTTGAGAACGTACTGGGATGTAAAAACATGTGCATATGCTTTGGATCCTAATAGAGTACTCAGCAAAAGTTAGTTCTCTCTTTCCCTCCCCATCTTGTTTAACCCCAGACTTGGCAGCTGAGCTACTGTTAATCCTTTGCTGAGATTTTGCGGATGAGGATTTTAGGCATTAAGAGAAAAATCTGTGGCCCAAAGTTACAGAGCTAGGAAGTGGCAGGGCTAGAATTTGAACCCAGGCATTCAGACACCAGAGGCAGGGTGAGTAATCACCACACTGTCACCTTTAGCTAAGTGAGAGATTTGTTGTAAGGATTAAGTGAGAGGATATATGTTTGTTGCTGAGATGACGATATAGTTAGCCATTTGACTGAATCCTTACTCCTCCCCCAAAGCCTGTCCTCCTGGTCTGTAACCTTAATCTGGTCAGTTCCCATTTTTCAGAGTCCCACATCAGCCCTCATAGTCCTGTACTTACCTTCATCCCAAGGTTAGAATTGCTCTCTACAGTCTTTGTTGCACTTTCCTTTCTAATTTCAGGTCCTAACACCTTCTCTCCCATGTGTTCTCATGTAATACCCCTCTCAATGGCCCTTTGTGAAACGTCTGGCCCTCTTCATATAGATCCTGGTACTCTTTCCCCCTGAAGTAAGTTTTCAAAGTGGGAATACCACAGAGCCTCTCTTGACCAGAGATCTTGTTTGTTAAATAGATATTAATCAGTGTTGCTGAGATGCCACTCTGCCTAAAACTGCCCCACTCAAAATTCTGAGATTTGTGACCCAAGAGGATCCAGTCCAGTGACCAATTCAATCCTCTCTCTCTGTCTCCCTGTCGGACTTAAACTAGAGACTGAGATACTTAGTCCATCTGAGATGCTGGAACTTGCAAGTCAGGTGGAGCAGAAGCTTGGGCTCTGCTCCTGAACCTGCTGGAGTTGGACTACAGAGGGGAGGGTTGAGGGACTGTGTAGCCCCTTACCCTTGGTTCTTGGTTTTAATGGATATTGACTCTCTGTCAAGCCCTTGGGATCTGACATACATTCACTATATGTTTCCATTGAGCTTTCCTTCTGGGGTTCTGTCATTTTGAGTGGGTTTCTGTTTCTCACATTCAAATATTTCCTAACTCTGCTACAGAACTATGAGTGGTGTTGTCATATATGAGTTGTGTGTGTGTTCAATTATAAACCCCATCAGAGTCAGATAAAAAGAATTTAGGGGGAGTGATGGAATCCATATTGAGACTTGGCATCCAAAGTGGGTTTCTTTTCTTTGCTCATAGCTTGTAACGATATTGTAAAAAAGGGTGCTTCTGTTGCCACCTAATTTTTTTCCTTTTAACCTCTCAGGGTAGCCTATGACAAAGGACTCTAGAAGAACAATTCTCCACTTTTATTTGGCTTAAAATATTTGGCCAGCCTTAGCCTAACAATTTTGGCCGATATGAGAGCTAATTGTGGGGACTAATTATTTGAAGTCCTAAGAACTATGGTACTAAGGAACATAGACAAAGAGTGGGGGCCACCAATAAATTTTAGGATTCAGATGCTGCATCTGTTTGTCATTGTTGTAAGCCTGTGTGTGTGCACGCACACACACACCAGGATTCTACCACACGAGACAGCACCTGAGTTTTTAAAATATGTCCTTTTTTATTTTGACAGTGAGCTATGCCAGGTGGTCAATTTGAATGACCATTAATCAGTGCAATGAGGTGTCAAAGAAGGCAGAAATCATTAGGAAGGTATTGTCTCTGGAGGGTTTTGCAATTTTCCAAATTTATTTTTATCTAAAGAGACTCATGAGGCTCCACAGTGACATATGTGTCCTATTTACTTCATCAGAACCAGGGTAGCTAGGCACAGATGCACCCGATGAGGGATGAGCTATATCAGGCTGGGGGGAGCTGCATTCTCAGAGGTCAGGTCCGATTGCAGGGAAGGGTTGGCAGAAGGGCAGCAAGAGGATATCATCTCATCTAAGGGTTAAGTGTTAGGTAGGGGTGCCCGGAGAAGGATGAAGACCTTGAATATCACCAGGTCTCTGGAGACTAGTGTCACGGGAGTACAATCCTGTCCTGGAAAGGGTAGCCAGAGCTCAGCAGTGGGATGGATCTGTCTGCATCCTCAACAAGGAGAGTTTCCTATATGAAAAAAAAAAAACCACCCAGTTTTAAAGGGACACAGCTTGGCTTGTCACCCTCAGATCTCTGAGCATTGTGATTAAACTGTAAAACTGTCATAAAAGGAAACATGAAGATTAATAGATAATATTCTTTAGCACTTTAATTTTGTACATTTCAAAATGCAAGAAAATGAATTTCCTGGCCTCTCACCGAAAGAGATATAAATAAATAGCAATCGAGGTTCTAATTTCCTGAGAATTTTAATAAAGAGAAATATTTATGGTTTAAAATTACCCCCGAAATTATGCATCGAAGAATAGATAGTTTATGACTTCGGAGAACAAAAAGAAACTTGCAAATTCTTGATGTTGGCAGATCAATTAAGTGGTAATACATGCTACATTATAATTTTAATCACCATGAAATTAAAATATGGTAATGAATGTTAACACGACTTTATCCTTTCAAACTATGATTTAATTTATGGAACTTTTCTTGACTACTTCCTTATTTCCTTGGTTACTTTTCTTGCTCTGCATGCTACTTTAGATTATACACTTTCCAATGCACATTATTTAAGACAGCCACCAATTAAATGAGTTCTTCTTCCTTTATCAATTAAGGATCTTGTAGCTAATTTTACTCTTTTTAGTCTAGTTCTTTCTGCCTCCCTGCATAAAGTATGCAGAGAATTAGAATAGTGCTCTCTTAATGTCTCTTCTTGGTTTTAAATTTTTTTATTTTTTCCAGTAACACGAAAGGCAACCCAAGTGTGAGCTTGCTCTCTTCAAGGGTCTTCTTCCTCTAACATATCTGGGGCAGGGGAAGAGCTTGTTCTTGGCATCCACATGCCAGCTACTTGGATATGGTGCTGCTCCTCCTGCCTCCCCCATTCCTTCCCTCTGCCCAGGGATGCCCCCACCCCACACGCACCTCAGCAGATGGATGGTGTTGCAAAGACCACGTTTCCCTTTGCTCCTCAAACCTCTAATTCCCAGCACCTCACTTTCAAAGCTCCATGCTGAGATGTCTAAAAAGTACCTCCATAAGTGAAGAGAACTGTTTAATAGTACACTGAAAATGACTCAGATGGTAAGGAAGAAGAACAACAAAAAATTTTAAACCCTTCTCTGTTTTTTCCCTAACACCCAGTACGTGCTGTCTTTTCCAACACCACCACGTCTCCAATTCCACTACACTAACTGGGTGTTCAGCAATTCAATTCAATTCTGAGACTAACTCTCCACAGTTAGCGCAGTTTCTACAGGTTAAGGGCTCAGACCCAGAAGACTGCCCCCACTTCAGATGCCAGTCACAAGGCCCAGGTTTCCATCTATATTTCTGAAGGACCTGCTATAAATTCAGTGGTTCCAACTCCCTCTTCAGGTTTGCTAATTTGCTAGAACAACTCATAGAATTCTGGGAAGCACTGTACTTACTATTACTGGTTTATTATGAAGGAATACAGTGCAAGAGCAGCCAAGCAGAAGAAATGTAAAGGGCAAGGCATGGGGGAGGAGCACGGAGCTTCCAGTTCCTCTCCACCCTCCCAGCACTTCTATGTGCTCAACACCCTGCAAGCTCTCTGAACCTCCTTGTTTAGGAGTTTTTACAACCCAGTCTTCAGACCTCCGCTTCTCCCCAGAGGTCAGGAGGGTTGGAGGGGTAGTGCTGAGAGTTCCCACCCTCTAATCGTGTATTTGGTTATTTGGGTTTTCTAAGGACCAGCCCTATATACTGAAATTATCTAGGGATCCCAATTCGAGTGACCTCCTTAGCATTGACTCAGATGTGTTGGAAGGCACTTGTTATGACTAACAAAGGACACTCCTGCCACTCGGGAAATTCCAAGGGTTTTAGGAGCCCTGTGCCAAGAACTGGAGACAAAGATCAAATATATTTTTATTATACCACACCTTCCCAGAGGACCCACTGTATCTTATCCAAGGTTTTCTCCTTTCATCTTGAGGTCGACACTCCTGTTTCTCCATCTTCTTCAACTCTCTGCATGTGAAACCACACCCCATCCCCACAGGTGGGAACCCTCAGCCTCTCCCCAAAGCCGTTGATCTAACTCCAGAATTCATTCATTCCTCCCAACCAGGTAATCCCCAGGATCACAATAACCCTATTTCTCGAATGCTTTGTTTCAAAGTCTGATTTATTCAGCCAAAAATGCAGTGACATGGGTGGGGAGTAGTGGCTTGACGGTTGAGGGCTGAAGCAAGTCAGTCTTGAATAGTTTTCTGCAACCAAACCAACGTAATTTCCTGTCTCTACATTAAAAAATGCTCAAACCATGCACACTTCCTGGGCCTGTGATAAACAACATTGAGACTAAGAAAAAACAACTTAGTTGCCTGCTCCAGGAAATACCACACCTTGCAAGATGAGGCTGTGGATCAACTAAACAGTTAAATTATCAAAACTAAGCATACTCATTAAAACTCACATCAGCATCCTAACCTCACTGCACTCACCAATCTAAAGCCATTACGCGATAAACTGTACCCAATCCTATCCTAACTAGTTCCTTGACTAGCAAGATTTGCCTTAAAATCACCCAGTCCAGGGCCTTGTTAGATCTTCTGATGGCTGCCCGTCAGCTGTAGGATAAAGTAAAAACTTCTATAAATTTATATGTTTCCTGAGCAGCCTTATTTCCATCACTCCAAATTTCACACTTTATTCCAGAACTCTGAAGAATTTGTAACCACCCCAGCATACACATACATGCCAAGATGGTTCGCATTTCCATGTCTTTATTAATTTTTCTCATTGTCTTAAATACCCTCCTTCTCTCCTCCTTGTTGCCTTGGATAACTCCTACTCAACTTTTATTAGTCCAAGGCCTCTCTTCAGGGATCCTTCTCTGAGCCCCAGGCTAGATCAGATGCTCTTCCTTCCTCTTTTCTCCTTGTGTGTATATCACAAGCTTCCCACTTACAGCATTGCATTGGAATGGTCAGCTTTTATGTGCTGCCCTGTCAGCAGAGCTCTAAGAACAGACATGATGTCTTACTGAGCGTTACAGCTCTCAGGACCTCATGGTTCTAGGAACCTAGGAATGCACAAGTGGTACATGTTGAACTGAACCGAACTGGATTTGGCCATCAGAGTTGTGGTGAATATTTTTCTTCGTTTATTGTTCACCTTTAATTTGGGTCGTGAGGGGTTTTGACATAATTTTAATTTTTATGGAGTCAAACCTATTGATCTTCATGTGGTTTCTTCTATTGATTTTGAGCTTAAAAAGTGAAGTACTGGATTTTAAAGAGACTTCATGACTTAGCTAAGAAAATCTGCAACCTCATCCTTCTCACTGGGAATAGAAAAACAGCATAAGGCAGAAGAACAAGGAAAACACCTTACCCATCTATTCTCAGAAATTCGTGGCTCTTTTTCTTTCTTCCCAGTGAGGAATGGTCTATGGGTCAAAGGCACAGCATCTATTTTGCATCTCAGCTTTTATAATTTTCATCAACACATGAAGACAGCTATCTTAAAGCTAAGCAATTCTACTTGTCTTTAGGTCCCAAAAGATAATCTATATCTAAGTGCTTCTGGATTGAAAAAAAAAAAGCATTTGCTATTTTACTCTTTTCTTATTTTATTTCCTAAGTAAGTATAATACACCACAGCAATTTACTCAGCTGACTCTGCTTGCCTGGCTCTGTGCTTCACCCTTGGGCTCTCCCTCTGAATTGCTGGCCCAGCTTCCAAGGGCCAGCTCAAATGTTACGGCCTTGATAAGCCCCTTCTCTGATGAGCTCCTTCTCCTAAACCCATTTCCCAGCCTGTAGATACATGCTTGTATGCAACACTCCTAAAATATAAGTAACATGACACCAAAACTGATGTCTCCTTCATTTGTTCATTC
Source organism: Papio anubis (assembly GCF_008728515.1). NCBI lineage: Eukaryota > Metazoa > Chordata > Mammalia > Primates > Cercopithecidae > Papio > Papio anubis. The sequence continues at coordinate 73,293,063 of NC_044987.1, forward strand.
ACCGTTCAAACATTAAGCATTACAAATTCTCTGCTACACACAAGAGAAACGGTAATGAACAAGATAGGCTAGGCCCAAGCCCTGACCTCATGGAACTTGTATCTTAGCAGGGGAGACAGCAGTTTAATAGCTAATTACACATTTGCTTACAAGCCAGGAAGGTGCTATGAAAGGAAAATATAGAAGGATACGATAATATATTTTAAAAGGGTGAGAGAAGGGGAGTTCAGGAAAAGCTTCTCTGGAAATCGATATTTTAAGTTAATATTTTAAGTTATATTTGAGTAGGTGTTAGCAAAGTAGTGGGGAGTAGGGGGAGGGCAGGGTATACCAGGCGAGGGAATAGCACGTGCGACACCCCTGGCGCATACCACCACGTGGCTGGCTGAGGACACTGCCTTGCATACAAAGGCACCTAGCACACATGGATAAAGTAAAGGAAATGATAATACTTATTTCAAACAAAATGATATTATTTTGTGTAATAATATTTTGTTTCAACATTCTAACATGTTCAACTCTTAAAGGAGAAGCATCAGGAGTAAAATCAAGGTTTTTGTATTTTTAGTAGTAGAGACAGGGTTTTGCCACGTTGGCTAGGCTGGTCTCGAACTGCTGACCTCAAGTGATCTGCCCGCCTTGGCCTCCCAAAGTGCTGGGATTACAGGCTTGAGCCACCGCGCCCAGCCTGGACTACAGGAATTTAATCAGCTTGAGCACATCAGCCTGTTTTACAGCCTCCTGCCCCACAACTGGTTTTTTTCCAAACCCCATGAAGAATGTGGTCACCTGGTTGGCTGGAACCAGTTTACGACATGTCAATTTACTGAAGAGTCAGAATATGATAATAATTAAAGTGGCTCTGGAATCAGATGGGGTTTAAATCTAAGCTCCATTTCTTACACAAGGTGGGAGACCCTGGGCAAGTTACTTAACTTCTCTGTGCCTTATTGTTTTCATCTGCGAAAGAGAATAATAATAATATTTTAAAAAATAGTACCCCCCCACACACACACCTCATAGGATAGCTGCAGGGATTAGGTGAGATTTAAAAACTGTGACAAGCTAAAAGCACTCTATGAAAGTCAGCACTAATCATTTACTGAAATCAACATATCTGTAAATCTTCTCTATGTCCCTAAATAAATGAATATTTATTGGAGTTTACATGAATAGTACTAACAGGAAAAGAGAAAGTATAATTTTTATTTTTTGACTTCTACCCAAGGAATTTCCCTTGTGAGTATGTCTATATATAGCATTGCCAGTGAAAAGTAGAGCAAAGAACAAGATTTCCAAGTGATAAAATTATATTTCCGTTTCAGTCATAATTACATACCTTCATAGCTACTCTCATGAATTACAAGCATCATTTCTCCTCTGTCTTCACTTTCAAATACCTACAGTGTTGGAATCCTTTGGCAATCTTCTATAAATTTCAAACTGGGGCAACTTAATTAGAATCCTGACTTTTCTCCCTTCTACCAGCAATTGCTTAAGTTTTTGAAAAACATCATTAAAACAAAGGATGCATTGAGTATGAGAACATCGGGCTTTATTTGTTTCTGAGACAAGATCATGGGGAGGAGAGAGACTTACAAATGATAAATAGACTTGATATTTAGACTCATCTGGCCTTGATTTCCAGCTTGGGAACCTTCATTTAATATTGAGAAAGACCAGGCTTCATCTTATATCTCACAGTTCTGCATTGGGTTGGTCAACCTACCAACATTTTATCCCATCCAATAGAGCTAGACAAAAAGCAAAATTAAAAAGAAGCAGTAGGGGCAACTGGACTTGAATAGAAGAATAACCATAAATTAATGGTCTATTCATCCCTCCTTGGGCTGCCTTGCTGAGGCTGTGTCCTGTGCAGGTGGCCAAGGCTGCCTAATTAGTGCTTGCGCAGAATGGGGAGTCTGGTGAGACTGCCAAGTGCACCAGTGTTGAGCTTCTAATTTGGAGACTTACCACTTTTTTGACTTTTTTTTCTTGGTAAAAGCCTTTTTTAGCTCACACACCATACAATTCACCCACTTAAAGTATATAATTCAAGAGTTTATCATACATCCATAGGATTGTGTGATCAGTGCCACAATCGATCTTAGAACATTTTCATCACCCTGAAAGAAACCCCATATTGGTTAGTAATCAATCCCTTCCTAAACACCCCCATGCACCTAATCCTAGGTAATGACTAACCTACTTTCTGTATCCATAGATTTACCTATTCTGAACATTTCATAAAAATAAAACCTTAAAATATGTGGCCTTTTGTAATGGGCTCTTTCACTAGGCACAATGTTTTCAAGGTTCATCCATGTTGTGGCACGTTTCAGTACTTCATTCCTTTTTATGGCCAAGTAATATTCCAATGTATGGCTATACCACACTTGGTTTATCCATTCATCAGTTGATAGACACTTGGGTTGTTTCTACCTTTTGACTGTTATGGATAATGCTGCTATGAACAATCATGAGCAAGTTTTTGTACAAACATGTGTTTTTATTTCTCTTGTGTATACATACACACCTAGGAGTGGAATTGCTAGGTCAAATTTTCTTGGTGTTTTAACTTAAAAACAAACCTTATACCAAATTAAACTAAATGACAGCACTTTGTAAATAATAAATCACTTATAAAAATAAGGTTTCATTTTAACTGTCTTGTAGAATATTTAATCTCCTAATTTATTCTAGTAATGTTGAATCCATTTCTACTGTGGACTTTGTACTGTGCTATGTGTTGGGAGTAAAGATTCAAAGAGGACTGAGACATGGACCCTAAACTGGAGGGGATTACTGTCTATACAAATAGCTAACATACTCTAAGCCAAGCATGATACTAAATGTTTTCTATGTATCAAATCCTTGACTACTAATACTGCCCTATGAGGTAGATACTATTATCATCCTCATTCTGCAGAGAACTTAAGTAACCATCCCAAGGTCACGCAGCTGGTAAGTGGCAGAGAACCACCACACTTCGTTGCTCTCCCAGGCTGCCTCTCTAGCAACAGTATAACACACAAGAGTTAACAGTGTGTCATCTGGAGTTAGATATCCTGGGTTTGAGTGCTACCTCCCCCACTTACCATGTGACCTTGGGCAAATGAATCACACTTCCTACGCTTCACATGCCTAATCTATAAAGAGAGGTTAATCCAAGAACCTATTTCATAGAGTTGATATAAGGATTAAATGACATAAACATGTATTAGTTGCTTGACATGTAGTTAGTGCTCAATAAATATTAGTTGTTGTTATTATCCATAAAAACTCTATAAGCAAATCATTACAAAGGCATGTGATACATTTTAAGGGCTGCCAAATGTCGCAATTTATCTCTGCTGGGAAGGAAAAAAAAATGTCAGGCCAAACTGCAGAAACAAGCCTGTTTGCCTCCTTTTACATGAATTCCGTCCATTGACATTAACAACCGAAGTCTTAAAAGCTGGATTCTGTGTGTCTCTTCCACTTCCATTTCTAGTGCTGTTGGGGAGCCTAATGCGGGGTGGTGATTTGTATTCTGCAAGTGTCTCTTGTCTCATCATGAAAGGGGCCCATCTGTCTGGTCTTTGGGTAGGTTTGGAACATGACACCCAGGGGATGGGGGTGGCAGCAGAGGAATCAACCCAGGCACCCACAGAGGTGTCAGCCAGGCAAGATCCATCCCTCTGCGGGCTCCTGTAAGGAGGGGAAAAGGCAATATGATTATTCAAGAGAAGATCTCACAGAGATGTGTGCTGCATTTAAACACAAATGCATTCTGTCCTCAATAATTTGGTGGAGTTGGCGCATAGCATTGGGGTCAGCCTGACATGGTATTGAAGAGGCCCAGGGTGCAATGTGACTTGTCACACTAAGTACACTTGTCTCCCACGGCAACAAGTTACTGGGCAGCAGGAGACAGGAGGGCTGGGAAAAGCATTCAGGGGAAGGGTCAACAGGGAGCCCTTCTTTGCACATTTATCCGGCCCCAGATTTGGCTGATGGTTTCAGAATGTGTTAAGTGGTCATCAGCATTCTCAGCTGTTCTCCGGGATGCAGTTAGTCGGGATTGGCTTCCTGGTACTTATTAAAGAAAAGTCAGACATCTAGGGAACCAGGCCATGGAGAAGGCTAAGTCCAAAATAAGTATGAGCTTATGGAGATACACATATGAACACACCCCAGGACGACTCTCCTTAAGGATCTTTCAAACTCACATGTTAGATCCTAAATCAATATTGATTCCCTCTCTCACTGCTGTCCTCGAAGAACTCAGAGATACCTAAATGTGTTATAGCTACTTGCTTACTTATACCTGTTTCTGCCTACCGGCTTGTGAATTTGGAGTGAACAGGGACCATGTGTTATTCTTTCAGTAGTCCCAAGACCGTGGTACATGCTTGAAAAAAAAAAAAATGTGACTGAATAGACCTTTAGGAGTATATACAACCTTTTGCCCTGGAATTCCAGTTAATTATCGGACAAAGTCCGTGCAGATGACTTTACTATTCTTACTTTAACTGGTATGGAAACTGAGGTTCACAGAAGTGAAGTAACCTGCCCAAGGTCATATGGTTGGTGGAACTGGAACTGAATTTCACATTGAACATCTGATGGGCGATTAATATACAAAAATCAATTAACCTTTTATCACATTAAGACACTAGGATGACTGAAAGAAAATGCCTGGAGCTTCCAGAAAGTTCAGTATCATCAAAGAGGTTATATTAATTGCCTTCAGGCCCATGACACTGAGCTAAGTGCCATGAAAGGTATTCCACACAGATGGCCTGGCTCTCTAGTGGATTTTTAAAAATAAAAACCTAGGCCAGGCATGGTGGCTCATGCCTGTAATCCCAGCACTTTGGGAGGCTGATGCAGGAGAGTCACTTAAGCCCAGGAGTTCAAGACTAGCCTGGGCAACATGGTGAAACCCCGTCTCTACTAAAAATACAAAAGCTAACCGGGTGTAGTGGCACACGCCTGTAATCCCAGCTACTCAGGTGGCTGAGATGGAAGCAATCACCTGAGCTTGTGAGTTGGAGGCTACAGGGAGCCAAGATAGCTCCACTGCACAATGGGAGTGAGACCTGGTCTCAAAAAAAAAAAAAAAAAATAGAAAAGTAAAAACCATATGTAAAGTATAATTATATTTAAGAGGATGATTAGTGCCACAGTGAACTTGAATCAATTTGAATATGGATCAGATGAGTGAGAGCTCTCTGAGAACAAGAATTGGGTCTTTTTTTTTTTAATCACTATTGTCCTAGGGCCCTGCACAATGCTAGTGACCAAAAAGTACTACTGAGATGGACAAAGTGTAAAGGAATAAAGGCTCTGTAATCACTGGATCTGGATATAAAATGTCAATCAATAGGATTAGATGAACAGGTTCTTCCTAGCTGGCTTCCCCACCTGTGTGCCAGACCTCCTCTGCAAGATTCATAGGGCCTTCATTTCATTGGCATATCCCTGGGGTTAGCAGCTTTGCCATAGCCATATGATAGGTGGTCCAGGTTGTGTTGTATGACCTCAGGAGTAGAGGGATGAGGGCACAGTTTGCCATGGCATTAAGACCACCTCTTCCTCTCTACCCTGGAAGCTGGCTGGAGGTGCAGAGAAATCAATAGACAGGTGAGAAGAAGATAGGGATAGAGGCCAAATTTTGTTCGCAGAAGCCTGGGGGGCACATCAGAGTCCAGGGAACAGCAACGGGAAGTTGATGCTTAGCGCCAGAAGAGGGGGCTGCAGCTGGTGCAGCTGCTGCTGCAGATGACATTGTTTGTGGGTACACGATGGGAGCAGAACACTCTGGAGGGGAGACTAGAGCCCAGGCTAAGTGGAGGAGGACTGGTGCAGGGTGGCAGTTGGCCCAGGAAGAGCACATACCTCGACAAAGGTTTGCCATGTGCTTAGGGGTGTAGACTGGAGAGAGTGTTCTGGGGAAGAAGGGCGTATATCATGGGAATATGGATGAGAATAAGCTCCAGGATTTCAGTCTACAGAGGAAAAGAGACACAGACATGACCAATAGTAACTCTACATGACAAGTGGGAAAAATAAAGATGGAATGAAGTAATATAATAATTTAAAAGGGGAAACTGAAGAAGCAGGTTGTGAAAGCTAGTGGGTACCGAGAGCCAGAGAGGTTTGGATTCAGATCCTAACTTACAAGGTGTGTGACCTAGCACAAGTCATGTAGTTTTGTCTAAGCTTCAGTTGCCTTGTCTATAAAATGTGTGTAACACCTTCCTCATAAGAGTTTGTAAGGATTAAAAGGAGGTATGTGTTAAGTGTTTAACCCATGGCCTGGCATAATAACACTCACTGAAAATTAGTTGCTGTTGCAACTACTACTATTTCAACTTCTATTTGCCAGGCACTGTGCTAAAGGCTTTTGTCTATACTAGTTAATCTTTACATACACTCTGCTAGTCAGGTATTTTTATCCCACCATTAATCAATGAGAAAATGGAATCCCTGCATGTTTAAATAACACAGGTAGTATATAGCAGCCCTAGGACTCACCTCCAGGCATGACAGATTTCAGACACTCCACTCTAGTCACCATCCTGCTGCTTTATTACTATAAATATAACACTTTAAAATATATTCATATTTATACTACAAATATAGTTATAGTATAAAATAGCAGGATGGTGACTAGAGTAGAGGTCTGAAACCAGTCAATTTCCAATACCTATGGAAATTGCCTAGGTTAGTGCTTAGATAATCATCATAATAATAGCAGAAGATATTATAATCATATTTATAATTATTATATTATAGCTATTATTATGTATAATAATTACAGATTACTATGATTGTTGTAGTAATTGTTAGGCACTAAACTAGGTACTTTTCCTACATTGGCTCATTTAATCCTTATAATAACTTTATGAATCAGAAACTGATTATCTCCATTTTGCAGACAAGATTAAGTGACTTGTCCAAATTGTCTAACTATCGAGTGGTAGAGTTGTACTTTGAAGTGGGTAGGGGAACTTTACTCCAAACTGTGTATTTTCTGACACTCCAGCCTTCTTAGTTTTAGTGGAAGAGTTTTTCTACCTCTCTAATTTGTCCTTTTTTTCTATTTTCTCTCTCCTTTATCTCCTTCCTTTTCATCAGTGTCTCAAGGGCATTTCTCATTTTCATAATAAGGTTATAGATTCACCTGAAAGGGAATGCAAAAGGAAAGGGGAACACAAACCTGGAAAACTAGCATTTAACCTCACTAATAAGCAAATAAATGCAAATTAAAATAGAAATGGTATTAATTTAGGCAACAATTTTTACATGAGCAAACCCGAGTCCACAGGGAAAGGGGTTCTCTTTTCTGTGACAAGGTAAGTTGGTGCAGCCCTTTTGGCAGGGAACTTGCACTATGTAATGACAGCCGCAAAAGGCAATTCCATTTAACAGTCATTTAACTCATTTAACACACAGCCATAGAGCTGCTTGAGAATTTTCATAATGCCATAATGGAAATTACCTTCTTCTCATGGGAATTCCATTTAAGAAGGGGTCACATGGTACTATTTACTATTCCCTCAACCTCCTGTCAGTCTGGTATCTCTCCCCTGGGGCTCAATGGGAGAAGCCAGCTCCTGCTACAGGGTCCATTAATTACCGTAGCCCTTAGGATCCTATCTACAGAGGACCCAGGTAGAGCCGGAGCTCAAGAACAGTCCCTTCCTGATGTGGGCAGGAAACTCCAGCTTCCTTATTAAGGACACCTCCCAGTTCTCCAAGGTTGAACACCCTGACTTTGTCACTGTGATTCACATTCCTCTCATCTCTTCTTGCTGACCTGGCTGTCCCATCACTCTGGTCCCAGGGGATACTGTTTTTCCTTTAACATCCTTACTTCATTCTGAGCGCTGCTTCAGAAGGAAGGGGCCCACAGCTCTCTGCCAATGACTTAATTCCAAAGACTCTTTTTTTCATCACCCCAACCTGGACCCCATCCCCTTCCCAGCAGCCTGGAGGTCCTGAGCAAATGAATTCCTGGTCATGACCTTTCCCTATAATCTCCCTGGACCTGGTCACCTCCACTCTTGATGCCCTCTGGGTCTTGGACAGCACAGTTTTAAATCTAAGTACTGTTAGCTCTTCCTGGGCCCAGGGCAGCGGGTAGGGCAGGGGGTCAGAGAGCACAGGCAGTAAGCATCCTCCTGTGCCCTTCATTGCCTGGTATTGATTTTCTCCCATCCCTCACTCTTCCACTGCCCCATAAAGAAGTCAGAGTTGTAAAGCTGTCAGGACATTTTCTGACTAATTTCATGGCTAATTCCTCCCCTCAGTAAGTAGCACAACCCACAAAGGAGCTGCTGTGCTGCTTCAGTTTCCCAAGATGAGGCTGAATGCTCAGTGTAACTTAAAAGTTTCTGTACCTCCATGGATGCATCTGTCGTCCAGGAGAGAGAGGAGGATGGAAGAGCTGAAGGTATTTATACCTTACAGAATCCATGCATCAAGGGAACACATTGTCCACCTTGCAGGATGTTGCAAATGTGTTTTGTTTGCTGTAACAATCTCAGATCAAAATCCACCTCTGCCATTTACTAGCTCTATGGCATCAGGCAAGGTACACAAGCTTTCTGAGCCTCAGTTTTCTCATCCCTCAAAATGGGGCTATTTAATACCTACTTGCAGGGATGCTGTAAGTATAAAAGTAGAATCCTATAAAATAATATAATGTCTTGCACACATATATATATATAAAATAAATACTTCCTTTGTTTTTCAATCATTGGCCAGAGCCCTTAACCCAGTATCAGTGTGACTGCTAATGTTTTAACAGGGGCTTATGGATCTGTTCCAGGACTTGGTGGCTTCCTGGTTTAACAAAGCCCCTCTAATGCCTAATAATAATAATAGTAATAAAAATTAGAGGCCTGGTGCAGTGGCTCACACTTGTAATCCCAGCACTTTGGGAGGCTGAGGGGGGCAGATCGCTTGAGGCTAGGAGTTTGAGACCAGCCTGGCTAACATGGCCAAACCCAGTTATCAGCGGAACCAGCCCCTGATAATTCAACATGAGTCCTTTTCTATTTTCCATAAGTGTTGACTGGTCTGAGAAATAAAGGGAAAGAGTACAAAAGAGAGAAATTTTAAAGCTGGGTGTCCAGGGGAGACATCACATGTCAGGAGGTTCTGTGATGTCCCCCAAGTCGCAAAACCAGCAAGTTTTTATTAGTGATTTTCAAAAGGGGATGGAGTGTACGAATAGGGTGCCCCCAACTGGGAATGCATTCTTTTCCCAGGGCTGTTAATTATTAATAATCCTTACTGGGGAAAGAGTTCAGCCATATTTATCTTACATGTTTTCAGTAATAAGAGAAATATTACTCTGTCCTGCCCGACCCACAGGCAGTCAGACTTAATGGTTATCTCCCTTGTTCCCTGAACATCACTGTTATCCTGTTCTCTTTTCAAGGTGCCCAGATTTCATATTGTTTAAACAATTTGTGCAGGTAACGCAATCTTCACAGGGTCCTGAGGCAATATACATCCTCAGTTTACAAAGATGATGGGATTAAGAGACTAAAGTAAAGGCAGGCATAGGAAATCACAAGAGTATTGATTGGGGAAGTGATAAATATCCATGAAGTCTTCACAATTTATGCTCAGAGATTGCAGTAAAGACAGGCATAAGAAATTATAAAAGTATTAATTTGGGGAACTAATAAATGTCCATGAAATCTTCACAATTTATGTTCTTCTGCCATGGCTTCAGCTGGTGCCTCCGTCCAGAGTCTCTGACTTCCCACAAGACCCAGTCTCTACTAAAAATACAAAAATTAGCCAGGCATGGTAGTGGGCACCTGTAATCCCAGCTACTCGGGAGGCTAAGGCACTCAAATTGCTGGAACAGGGAAAGTGGAGGTTGCAGTGCGCCAAGATCACACCACTGCACTCCAGCGTGGGCAACAGAGTGAAACTCTGTCTCAAACAAACAAACAAACAAATTAGAGTAGAAGGCAGAATACCACAACAACTGAAGAAGGAGATTGATAGCCATTAGTAATGTTGACCTTAGATGAGTGACAAAGTTTAGTTGCTCATCTTCACAACACAGTGTTTATGAAAGGGCTGAGCAAAGTGCCTGACCTAGAGCAAGCATGCAGCAAGTGTGTGGTAGGCAGAATTCCTGGGTAGTCCCCAAGATTCTTGCTCCCTGTTATGCTCCTCCTGTGGAATCCACATACCTGGAATGTGGGCACAGCTTGTGAATGTGCTGAGGTTTCACTCTAGTAAGTTAGATGTCAAAGGTAAAGGGATTTTTGATGTAATTAAGGTCCTAAATTTGTTGATTTTGTTGTTGTTTCTTTGAGACATGGTCTCCCTCTGTCACCCAGGCTGGAGTGCAGTGTTGCAACCACGGCTCACTGCAGCCTCGACCTCCTAGTTTCAGACAATCCTCCCACCTTAGCCTCCCCGGTAGCTGGGACTACAGGCACATACCACCATCCCTGGCTAATTTTAAAAATTGTTTTGTAGAGACAGGATCTTGCTGTGTTGCCAGGGCTGGTCTTGAACTCCTGGGCTCAAGCAATCCTCCCACCTAGGCCTCCCAAAGTGCTAGGATTACAGGCATGAGACACTGTGCCTGGCCAAATTAGTTGATTTTGAGTTAATCTAATGGGACTAATCTAATTATCCTGGGTGGGTCTCACTCAACTAGGTTAAAACCCTGAAAAGGGAGACTGGGCCCTTTCTGAAGAGAGAGATTCTCTTGCAGGCATTGAGGAAGCAAGCTACCACAAATTCTATAGCTGCAAGAAAATAAATTCTGCCAAGAACAATGTGCACTTGGACAAGAACCCTGAGACCAAAGCCCCAGCTGACATCTTGTGAGACCCTGACCAGGGGACCCAGCGAAGTTGTGCTTAGACTACAGAAACCTGACCCATGCAAGCTGTGAGATAAGAAACGTGTATTCTCTTAAGCTGCAATATTTGTGGAAATTTGTTCTGCAGCAACAGAAAACTAATATAAACTGGTAGACCCTCTTTTAAAAATTACTTTAGTTCATTGTAAAATAATAGGACAGAATCATGCCAGATGAGACTCCACCACTCTGGCCCATGAGAAGGGCCGTATAGGCAAGACACTGGTTCATCTGAAATCAACTGACTGCTACCCAAGAAAATAAAACACCATTCTCCCAATTCCAATACATTCTCATGAGTAAATATCCACATGCAATCTGGTGAAGCACATCCTAGGAGTAGGCATTTCAAGGGGCACTGCTGGCTGGAGAAAATGCAGGCTGATTCATCCTGTGGTTGGAAGCAGGAAACAAATATCCTGGGATAATATTTTGAAATAGGAACATATCCCTTCCCCCACCCCCAAGAGTTGATCTTCCCCTGCTCAAACTAAACAATTCTGAGTTCCTTATCTCAGGAATGGGATGAACCCCAGAAAGGGAGAAAAGAGGAGCTTTTCTGCTTTTGGTGTTCAGTAAGCCAGCCCTCAGAGGCAACAGGGAGAAATCGGGGCTTAAGCAATAGTTTGAGAAACAAGCTGATGAGTAAGAGGCAGGCTCCACCTTCCCTGGGGTGAAGGAAGGGGAAAGTCAGAAGAAAGGGTTGAGTGCATAGACTTGTGAATCTCTGAAGAAGGGGCGTTGTTTATCCTTCAGTCAAGCTGAGCCCAGGGCAAAGCAGACTCTTCAGAAAAGAGCATGGAAATGCATATCTTGTTTCCTCTGTGGAACCAAAAAAGGTAGCAAGAGCTCAGAAAAGAAGTGCATAGTATACAGAGAGGGCCTTAAACAGCTCCTCATATATTCCCACAGTCCAATGGGGCATAACAGTGGCAGAAACATTGAGTGCACTGCATTAGGACAGAAAGAGAGTGAAGAGGAGGCCAGACCACAGAGGGACCACATGGACCCTCACTGAAGAGCCAGAACATCTCTACAAATGTCATCATGGAGAGATGATGATCCAGAGCATATAATGCTTCCATAACCCTGCAACTTTTCAATTTTTACCATCCAGCAAGAAGGGGTAGGGGGCTTTCAATGAAAATTAAACTGCAAAACTAGTTTTTAAATTTAGATTTATATTCATTGAATAAATAGTCAACTTCTGGGAAACCCAAGGAGAGGTAGGTTTCCAGGAAGAAAGGGACTGTGGTAGATCATGACAGGAATGGCCCCCAATGATATACCCTTCCCTATTCATACCCTCATTTTACCTACTTCTCATTGCTTCCATGTAATTCAGGCCAATGGAGCATTAGCAAATGGGAAGCAAGCTGAGACTTGAGCTGGCACTTGTTGATTTCCCTCTCTCTTGCTGCTTTTGGAACCTATCCACCATGGGAAGAAGCCTGGGCTATCTGTCTGGAAATATGTGGCCCAGCCAATAGTCAGCACCAACTTGTAAATGAAGCCATTTCTGACCTTCCAGTCACAGAAAGTTGCCAGATGATGTTAGCTGCACAAGCAACCCCAGGCAAAACCAGCATAAGAACCACCAACTTGAGCCCAGCCTAAGTCGCTGACCCATAGAATCATGAGTAATGAAAATAGTTGTTATAGACTGCCATATTAAGTGGTGGTTGATTATACTGCAAAAAAATAATAATATAGGGCACACAGAGAAAATATCTGAGTGAAACATGTGATATCCTGAGCTCCAATTAGGATAGCTCAATGCAAACGAATTGGCTAAATGAACCAACCTAACTGCCCATCTATTTTGAATCAGACACCTATATTTCATTTGATTTTGTACACTGACCCTGTGAAGTGAGATTTATTATGGGTAAGATAACTCAGGCCAAGTAAGTTGTGTTAAAAAGCCACAGGTTTTCTACAGAATCCAATCTGTGTTTTTATAATGTGCCCTTATCTCTTCTAGCACCATGTAGCACTTACTGTCAGGGTGGAACCAGACACTTTGATGGGACCCAGCATGCGTTATAGTGAAGTCCCTTTTCTTTGTTGTTCTTTTTAAGACTCAATCTCAAATCTGCAACCTACCTACCATAAGCCCATTCTTCCCTCAAAACAAACAGAAGAGTTAGAGGGAAGAAGGAGGGAGGGAAAAGAGCCTTTGTAACACCACTGGGTGAGAGTTGAAAATCACCATGGAGCTCAGCGATCTCCTACAAGACAAAAGCATTTAATTTCCCGCTGTTTGGACAGCTGAGACTGGCTGCCTTCTCCCCCCAGCATGCACGCCAGCAGACCGGGGCTGAATCCTAATTCTAAGAAGAAGGGACTTCTCAGGGAAGATTTTCAACAGCAAATAAACAGACACTCTCTAATGACACAATACTGTCTCTAGGAATACTTGAGAAATTTTTGGCTCTTTTTTCTATCATTCTTGAGTTTTCTCCATCAGGCTCAGAAAGCAGAGTGACATAAAAGCTGGGTATGTGCTAAGGAGGAGGGGGAGGGAAAGTCTCCAAATAAATCATTTAATTCACAGAGTTTAAGATTGGGAGATTCTCCTGGGCCTTGTAAGCTGTTAAAAAAAAAAAAAAAAAAAAAAAAAGCAGATCTCTGTTAAGAGGCCTTTTCTCTAACGCAGTTCTGACTCAGCCTGTTTGCCCTTGGAAGATGCTGCAGCACCTGAGACATCCAGAGGCCATCAGTCAACACATGGTCTCCTCTCTACGCTCCTTCTAGAAATGCAGGATCTTTTGCCCCCTCCTAAACTCAGAAAAAGGGGCTTCATGTGCAGAACATGGTAGAGAATCCTAGGTCTCTGACTCACAAAAGGATCACTTTGGGCCTGAGCTTCCTCATCTGTGAATGGGGATGGGAATTCATGCCTTGTTGTATAGTTGCAAGGATTATATGGAGTAATAAAGGTAAGCGCCTGGCATGGTTTTTGTACATCTCAGGTGCTCCTGGTACTGGCTCTCACAACAGGTCAGTAAATGTCAGTTCCTCCTAATCTTTTCACATGCATGGTTATTGGAAAGCTGGGTGGCCAGCAGGCTATAATTTTTATTTTGTTCAAAAAGGCAGGACCTTATTTTGTTTATAGAAGGCAGGACCTCTTTGTTCCGCTTGGGAAAAAAAAAAAAAAAAAAAAACTCTCAAAAGTCTCTTTTCATCCTCTGCTAAATTGGAAAATCCAGTCAGTCCCTCTGGAGTGGAGTCAATTGATTGCCTACCCAGCACCCATTTCTCCCCAACTCCCTACCTCCTTTTTATTTCTCCTGCTTTAAAGAACTCTAATTTCATACAGATATATTCATGTTCCTCCCTGGCCATGTGCCTCAAGAAAGGTAATCCCCACTCCAGCTCCAGGGGGTTTTCTGATTGGTCTAAGACTCGATTTCTCAGCCTCAGAGCTATTGATATTTTGGTTGGAGATATATATATATATATATATTTTTGAGACAGAATCTCGCTCTGTCGTCCAGGCTGGAGTGCAGTGGCGTGATCTCAGCTCACTGCAACCTCCACCTCCCGAGTTCAAGTGATTCTCCTGCCTCAGCCTCCTGAGTAGCTGGGACTACAGGAACATGCCACCAGGCCCAGCTAATTTTTGTATTTTTAGTAGAGACAGGGTTTCGCCATGTTGGCCACAATGGTCTCCATCTCTTGACATCGTGATCTGCCCACCTCGGCCTCTCAAAGTGCTGAGATTACAGGTGTGAGCCACCACGTCTAGCTGGATACTTCTTTTTTATAGGAGATGCTATCCAACGCATTGTAGGATGGTTTAGCAGTTTCCCTGGTCTCTAACTACTAGATGCCATTAGCATCCCCCTTCCCCAACTGTGACACTCAAATATGTCTCAAGACATTGTCAACAATGTCCTTTGCAGGAGTGAAGGACAAAGTCATCCCCAGTTGAGAACCCCAGGTCTAAGCTAATCATAGTATTCAATTTTTTCCACCAGTAATTGATTTAAATGTTGTATATGATGCATTTCTTCCAGCCAATAGGACTTAGGAGGTCTGCTGAGGCCTCTGAAAAAGTTTCCTCACTTTTAAAAAGAAGCTCAAAGAATATATCGCTCATATAGCTCCTTTTCCTTCTGTTGGACATTTTTGGGTCTGGTTATAATGAGCAGACTGTAGTAGCTATCTTGCAACCATGGAAAACTAGCATGAAGACAAAGTCAACTCACCGAAAGATAGACCGAACCTGAATTTTTCATGATGTCAGTGAACCACTGGGTTAACAAAGCCTGGGGTCATTCCCTGCTATGAGAGATCATTCACTTGTTCATTCATTCACTGGATTTTAAATGAACAAGTGAATGATCTCTGTGCACCAGCTACTGTCCTAGAAACTGGTGCTGGATTGGTAAATAAAATGGGCATATTTCATTTACTTATGACACTCACATTCTATTGAATTTAGTGCTTAAGCTACTTTGAGAGGATTTTGTATTCTTTGTTGCCAATGGCAACCAAACTAATGTACCTAACAAATGCTAAAAGTTGCCAGCATCACTTGGGTCTTCAATGAAACCTAGGAGGGATTGTTTTCCCCTCCATCTGATTCCTATCTCATTCTCCATGCAGACTATTCCAAACCTTCCATGTTTTGTTAAGACCTCTGACCACCAACTCTCTTCTCCAACTTGGCCCTTACTTTTAATCTACTGGCCTTCTGTAGTCCCTGATAACACCCTATGCATACATACCAATTTCACTGCATACATCCCATCATATTGGATTGTCTGTTGATTTATCTGGGATGAATCTGAGTGCAGACATAAACTAACTCTGGGATGACTCAAAAGCTGAAAGATGCAGGGAAGCCATGAGGAGACCGCTTCTGGAACAGCATTGCGGGCTGAGGGCCTGGGAGCTTTCTATTTCCTTTTCCTAGGTCCTATAAGTTTTTGCTATAGCTTTACAGAAAGGACTCATTTGCTTGAACCAGTCCTAAGGATATCTTCATTTCATGGGTCAGTAAACTGTGGCCTGAGGGTCAAATTCAGCATTTTACCTTAACCTAAGAATGGTCTTTGCACTTGAAAAATATCCAAAGAAGAATAACATTTCACACCCCATGAAAATTATATTAAATTCAAACTTCAGTATCCATCAATAAATATTTTTTGGAGCACAGCTGCATTTGTTTGCCTATGTATTGCTTATGAAGGCAGAGTTGAGTACTTGCCCCAGAGATCATATGACCCCCAGAGCCTTAGACAGGGGTGTCCAAGGGAGAGAATACAGTCATGAGATCTTAGTTTCTATTTCTGACTGGGCCAGTGAAGCCCCTTCCTCATCCCTCTTTTCTACTTATCACTAGAGACATAAACTAAAAACCATGGTTTCAGGCTAAAAGCCTAAAAAAAACAAAACAAAACAAAACAACAACAAAATAAGGTGAGTTGAACAAACTTGGACCCTAAAACACTATCACCTGAAAAATGTGCTGATCCCTTCTCTGTTTCCCACAACACAGAATCCTGCCTAAAATAAGTACCTTCTGAAATAAGAGATTGTGAGGACCTTTAAAATAGAGAATGCTTAATATATCAGTTATTGTGTTACTGACTGGGCCAAGACTAGGTTTGATGGAATCATCCTCTGCTCCCAGAAAAATAGTTAGAAGACAAATAGAAGAGAAGGAATTTGGATTTAGCTTGGCAGAGAGGATGGCTGGACCAAGAGATAATAAATTCAGGCACTCACTTCTCTAATAGATTGTTTTCCAAGTATGTTCTGCCAAGGCTTTCCAGTATTTTTGAATAGGGAATGTTGCTACACAAATATAGTTAAGAAGTACAGTCAGCCCACACTCTACATGTAGCAGAAACAAAACATCAAGCCATGCCCGCGCTCTCTGAGCGACTGAGCATCCCCTGTTGAATTTCCATGGTTGATTGAATTCATTAGTTTATTCATATCTTAGATACATTCATTCAATCTGCAAATATATATTAGGAATCGTGTACGGAAGGTTGGAGACCAAACTGAGCTGAGACGTGCAAGAAATGTCAAAATCAACAGAACAGGTTATTATCATCTGTCTGGAAAGAGAACACGTGTAGATCCCTGAATCTGGCTAATGGAGAGTCTGTAAGGGTGGTGCATGACAGAGAAAACAGAAGCGTTCTACTGGGCTTTTGTCTTTGTCAAGGAGAATTGTCATTGCACTGGAGAGATTGAAACCTATATTGGCACAAGAAAACTGAGTCCAAGAAAAATGATGAGAAAACAGCTGCTCCCAATGAGGCTGTGAAGCAGATTCACTGTGTACTAATTCCTGACTTGTCTTAGTCTGGTGAGACAGAATACCTACATATGCAACAAGTTTCACAAAGTGGGCTTATGACTTACAAGTAGGCAGCAAGGGACAACAGAAGCCTAGGATTCATTGAGAGCTGGGCCCTCAAGGCTCAGGAAAGCTGCCAGTGAAGACAGAGTTCTGACTGTGTGTGCCTCACTTGCGCCACAGCTGAGAGACCCGAAAAGGCAGCCCTCCCTGGGTTATATATCTCTGGGGCAACATGACACACTGGGCTAAAGTGTTGAAAGACATCTGATTTCTAGAGGAGGGGGTGGTGGGTCACTGGAACAGAGCCTAGGCTATAGTGGCCAGTACCTACCCTATCTCAGGATGTGGCGTTCCCAGCACTTTCTACAGTTATTCTTGACAATTGTAAGCAAGAAACAGGGGAGAACTGAGTTCCAACCTTCTGGCAGAGGCCACATCTCCTGGACTAAATAAATTACCTACCTGGTCATGAAGATAAGTTGCCAGCAAGATCACTGGCATGTAGACAATGAAACTATGGGGAAATATAGTGGTGCCAGAGGTCAGAAAATAGTCAAATAGTATCTTGATTTCTCTATCAGAAGAAGACAGAGTCTTCCAGATTATAAAACAGTTGGGTTGATCCTGGTCTGAATTCTAGGACAAATGAATCACATTTAGCTATTAGTAATTGAAATCCCAAAAGAGTAGCTTAATTAATTTAGAAGCTTATTATTCTCATTATATGAGGAGTCTCAAGTCAGGCATTGCTTTAACTGCTCAAAGATGCCGGGACTGAAATCTCTGAGATTCTCTTGGCCTTTCCCTCATTGTCACTTCATGGTCCCAAGATGGCTCCTCTATCACCAACCTAAGTGTCCATATTCCAGGCAGAAGGAAGATAAAGGACAAGGGCATAATTGCATGCATCAGCTGTCTCCAGCCTCCCTTTCCCTTCTGAGGGGCTTTCCCCGAGGCTCTATCCATCAACTTCCTTCTCTTATCTCACTGGTCAGAACTGAGCCAGATGGTCCACTGGTATCTGAAACAAGTGGGGAATACAGTGATTTAGCTAGGCACATTGCTCCTCTCCCTGGCCAAGATCAGGAATTTGTTAGTAAGGAAGGAAAGAATGTATATTGAGTACATAATTAGTAGTCTCTCTTACAACAGATTTTTCAAGAAACAGTATATATGTATGTTAAAAAAAAAAAAAGAGTTGATTGCTAGGAACTGCCATGAGTTTGCAAAGAAACCCCAGCAGATTAACCCACTTTTCTTAAATGAAGATGTTACTAGGCTGGTAGAAGAAGGAAATATGGTGGATGTAGTAAATGCATTTATCAATTAAGAAAGCAAAGTCACTTGTGATATTCTTATAGGTAAGATGGAGAAATGTAATCAACCATGACAGTGGAGTAAGGTAGACTTATAACTGCTTGAAAGACTATCAAAAGACCGCAGATGAATAGTTAATGTCAGTTCTATAAGCAACAGTTATTATTACAACATTGAATTATTTTAATTAATATCAGACTTAGGGCAATAACAATATTTATAAGTGACAGCAGATTCAGTCCTTGTCCCAGTCGTGTTCCACATCAGTTTCTAGGATGAGGATCTAGTAGACCTTATGGACTTGAAGATGATGTAAAACTGGGTGACAAATTCAGAATCCAAAATTATCTAGATGGGCAGGAATCGTAGATCAAATAATATTAGTCAGCATTTACTGAACACCTACTAGATGCCAGATACCATGCTGCACGCTTTCCATATATAATCTCTTGTCCTCTTAATAACCTTACAAAGTAGGTGTTCTTATCGGTTTCATTTTATAGATAAAACAACCAAGACTCCAAGAGGTCAAATCACGTGCCTAATACCCCACTGATGGAAGTGGAAGAACTAGGAGCCCTGCCTAGGTCTATCTACCTTCAAGACCTGTTCTCTTTTTTCTACACCTTTCTGCATTCCTCTGCTAGTAAATGTAAGGAATTCCTGTATTTCAGGAGTAGGCAGAAGATGGGAAGACGTAGGTAGAGAGAATCAGCAAAGCAAGAAAAGAACTTAAAGATTTTAATTGGCTAAAATGTCTATTAACTTACTTTGAAATGTATCAAAAAAAGAAGAATATATTGTTGCCATGCTGCTATCACCAACACAACAGCAAAATCAGCATGAGAACAGCTCTGGCAGGCAGTTTAATGTTGTGCTGATTGCTAAAAACCCAGAAAGCTTCCATCAAAATATGAAATTGGCTCCATCCTAAGTGATATTATAGTGCTAAATCTTGAGAAATATGTATCTCGTTCCTTTATGAAAAAGAAGGAATAACGGACTGATACAGGGATAGATAAACAGATTTGTGACAAAGTGTGTTCATTGTAGAATCTAGGTAGTGGATATATGAGTGTTAATTGTAAAATTATTTTAACTCTTCTATAGGTTTGAAATTTTTCATAATTAAATGAAGGGAAAATCAATGTAAATTGACAGGATGATGTGGCAATGTTTAGTTGGGCAGGATATAGCTTCTCCCTTCTGGGATAGCGCAGTCATACCCTAAAATCTGTTTTCACTTCTCAGTGCCAGCCTTCTGCCAGGTTGGTAACAAGCTGCAATGTGCCCTTGGGAAAAAGAACAGAAAGATGCTGGGCCCAGAAACCATGCCTAACCTGAAAAAGAGAAGAAAACAGTACAACATGGTAATTCTCAGAAAATATGTAAATGGCTGTGAATTTATTGTGATATAACAAATTATACCAAAAATTAGTAGCTTAAAACAACACATATTTATTATCTTATAGTTTCTGTAGGTCAGAAACTCACAAGTGCCTTGACTGGGTGGCTGTAGCTCAGGATCTTTGTGTGGCTGCAGGCAGCATGTCAGGGCTGCAGTCATCGGAAGGGCTTGACTGAGGCTGGAGGATTCCCTTGTAAGGTGGCTCATTCACATGGCCGGAGGCTTCAGTTCCTGTTACATGGGTCTCTACACAGGGTTGCATGAATATCCTTGTGACATGGCAGCTAACATTCCCAGAGTGAGCTATCTTACAGAGCAAGGCAGAAGTCACAGTGCCTTTCATGACCGGATCTCTGAAGTCACACATCTTAACTTCTGTATTATTCTAGTCATTAGGAGTGAGTCACTGAGTTGAGCTCACACTCAAGGGGTGGGGAATTAGGTTCTACCTCTTGAAGGGAGGAGTATCAAAAAATTTATGGTCCTATTTTTAAATCGCCACAGGCTGCTTCTTGGAAGAGAGGTAAGCTTGTTCTGTAAGTACTCTAGGGAAGTGGTTTCTACTTCAATAAAAAGAAAAATTTTCCTAATAATCAGAATCATCTAAAGGAATGAGAAGGAGCTGGTGAGTTTCCCCTAACTTAAGGGATTCAAAAAGAATCTGGACAATCAATTGGAGATGTGATACTCATTCAACAAATATTTGTTGAGTATTTACTACATGCTATGCACTGTGCAAGGAGCTAAAGATGTCACAGTAAACAAGACAAATGTGGTACCTACACTCCTGGTGTTTACACTGTCCTACGGGAGGAAGACAATAAACAAGTGGAAAAGCAAATTAAATAATTATAGATCGTAATAAGTATTATGAAGGCAATAAATAAATAGGCTATTGTAATAGCAACGAAGCAACTTTCATTTTATAGAGAGGACTCATGAAAGGGATAAAGATCTGAACCAGATAATTATTTATATTCCTTCCAATATAATAGTGGTAATTCATTCAATTGTTTACACATTCTTTCCTTCAGCAGGCACTTACTGAGCATCTACTATGTGCCAGGCACTGTGGAAGGCACTTAGGGATACAAAGTAAACAGTTCCATATTGTAAAGACTCCAGAGACTTATGAGAGATAACAAGATGTATACAGAGATGCTGATCCCCTCTGATAAATCCTACAAGGGTTACACACAGGAGCCTGATGCACCCAGGAGTGACAACCCTGCCTGTGGCTGCCAGCAGAGTCTTCACAGAGTGGCCATTTCAGCTGCATTTTCAAGGATAAGGAAGGGGACTGACAATCTGCATGAGAATCTTTGTGAAAAGTCAGCATCTGAGATGCTAGGCCTTGTTAGGGAGAACGGAGGAAAAGAGACAAAAGTGAAATGCACTTTTAATGAGTTAATGGAGCCTGATGAATGAATGCACTCTGAATTCTGTCTCCTGTGCCACTGCATTAAAATGCAGTGGGCTGAGAACTGAAGCTCATTGCAAATGTAAAACTTCTAGAGAGAGAAACCCCAACACTACGCGTTCATCACAGCCCTGTTCCTGTTACAACTTCCCTGTGATTTCCTGTCACAAACCTTCTGTTCCAGACTGGGTGGCCTCTCACTACCCCACCACTACTCCAGGCTCCTACAGTCTGCATGACTTAGGATGTCTTTTCCCTTCTTATCTCCAAATCCCACCTATCCATCAAATCCTACTGCTTCCCTGAAACCTTTGGGCCACTCTAGCCTGTGGGGATTTCTCCCTTTGAGGACATTGTGAGGAGTACAGAGACCATTGTCTTGACCTGTCATTGGCACTAAAGTGTCTCTTGTACAATTGCATTGGCTCTCAAATAGATTATAACTTTGGGCAAGCAAGTAATCTAAGGTACCTGTGCCTCAGTTTACTCATCTGCAAAATGGGAGTAATAAAACACTCAGCACATAGGTTGTTGTAAGGATGAGATATGTGTGAAGCATTTAGACTACTGCCTGGCCCATAGTAGGCATGATATGAACTGTCAGCTGTGATTATCGCAAGCCCTCTGTAGATGGAGGCATGCTTTCCCATCCTTCAGGGACCCAATAAAGGGCTCAGCTTTGTCAGTGTCACTGCTATCTGATGAGTGAATAAATGTCTTTTATTCTTATTCCCTCTTAAAGTTCATACCAACAAGCTTGGCTTAAGTTTTTCTAAGAGAAATGAGTCTTGGGCCTGAATTATGTTCTGGAGACTTTGTTTTTTCTTTCCCCCCAAGTGCTAGCTCTTTGGGTTGTATATGTGAAATCACAATTGGATGGCACTTTATTTAAAGCCACAATCCAATTGGTAAACCTGACACTTCAGCAATTATATTTTCCAGCTGAGAGACGTGCAAAACTTGAGCCACAGTTAATTGGAAGGCATTAAAAAAGCCTTTTTATTGCATCACATGGACATTTCATTATGATAATAGGAGGACGGGATCCTCATTTCCTCTGCTTTTTCTCAGACACTCTTATGTATTTCTTTATGCACTAAATATGCTTTCTGGTCATTTCTGTCTTATTCCCCATTTCCAGTTCTGTTTGCTTTGTCTCCTTCCTTCCCTTCTGTCTCTTCCTCATCTTGTCAGGCAGAAAGGAGGCAGGTCTGTTTTCTCCTCTACTGTCTGCCCTCAGTGCCTCCCTCCAGTTCCAGCTTTATGCATGAGCAAAGGAGCGATCAGCCAACAAGCTTGGGAAGCTCCCCAGAACCATGAGTACCTCCTAGGTTACAGAGGCTAGAGTCCTACGTCTTTGGTTTACCCTGGGCTGCCATTGTGAACATCCTCCTGTGTCACCTTGTGAACCAGGTAGGGAACTCAAGATTACTATTTCCCATTAGCATGCTAGCAAAAGTGCATCTATCAAATTGGTTTATTTGCTTGGAAATCAGAGCACAAAGCTAAGAAGTAACATAGGACAGCTGAGCTTTGAGAGTATCTTAAAGGGAGTGTTGGGGCACAATGCCAACTCCCAGGTCTCTGTTTCCAGCGTTCACTCCCTTCTGAGATAGAAACCTATTGTCTTTGACAGTCCACTGTACATCCCCCTTTGAAAGACCCCTTAAGTGTAAAATATCCACAATGGAATATATATCATCTCACACATTCCTCATTCCCACATGTCCCATGGCTTCTCTTCTTGAATTCATTGTCTTGGAAAAATATGCCATTGAGGTGGTAGATATACCACCCAGTGGCCCATATGAGAACTCTCAGAGCCACTCCTGTCTCCCTTTCTATACATCACCAGGCACTCCATCCTCTTTAGTCTGCTTCTTGAACAGCCCTCCAATTCATCCCTTCCTCCTAGCCTTAGCTCGCAGCTCTCCTCTGGACTGTTGTTAAAGCCTCTTAACATGTGTCCATGCCCCTACACTCTCACTGGACAATCCATCTTCATACAGTGCCACTGAAAAGATCATTTTGCTACCCCAAGGACACACTCTGCCTTCTCTCATCTCTAAGCTTTTGCATTAGCTCTTCTCCCCTCCTATATTCTCCATCCCCTTGTCCAGTTGACAAGTCTGTCTTTCGAGGTGTTGAGTACCTTTTCAAGTGTTACTTTACCTAGACAGAATTAGTTACTCCCTTCTCTGTGCCCCCTTTAATACTTAGTACACATAATTCTTCATTTTACAAATATCTGCTTTATCCATCTCTGCAGCTTCTTGAAGGCAGGAATTATGTCTTGTTTTTCTTTGGATTACCACCTCCTAGTTAATCAATACGTGTTCGCTGAATGAATGAAAGGCTTAAATATCACAAAAACTCACTAAACACCTGCTTTATGCAGACACATTATTCTAAAATAGTGTAAAACTCAACGAGTCTATTCTCAAAGGGCAAACAATCTAGTCTAAAATAGGCCCAAACATTGTAGTTTAAAATAGGTTCAAGGAGTGCCTGGGTGCTTAGTTTTTACTTAATACTGCTGCATGTTCAGTTCACTGTCACCAGGTGGCAGTAGTGTGCCGTGGTCATGTGGTCCAAGCCCTGATGTTCCCAGAACTTCACAAAAGTGGTTCTGCTTGGGTCGGGTTGCTAGATTAACAGCAAGAGAACCACAAGGGGAATGTAGACTGCATCTGGGTTCTATGTGTGGCTGGACTTGCAAGGGTTTGCTCTTGGGAGATGCCCACAGCTGCACCTGGCATGCTATGCTGCATTTAGACACAGTGCTCTCTGTAATCCATAAACCCAAAGCAAGGAGACTTAGAGATCTCCAGGTTGGGACAAGATCTATAGCTTACAAGACCTCCTGCTATGCAGTTCTCTTTAACTGCTCTCAGTGGTGAGCTTCTAGTCTGCCATTTTTAATTCAGACAATGGCTATGGCAATTAGGAGGTCTTAGGTGATCTCTGCTAGAACAGCTTCCATAAAGAGATATGAGCTGATTCCAAGCTACACCGCGTGGAAAAAAAAATGCATAAAAACTGAGGAAACAGAGTTACAAGGGAGGAGGTAGAGAGTGAGACAAGGTCAGTAAAAAGTCCAGTTTCTTGCCTAGCACTACCTCAATCCCTAGTCCAATTCCCCGCCCAGGATGGGGAAGACTTAGCTATAGCTGCAGGCCAAGGACATGGACAGGAACAGAAACAGAAATACAAGAGGGAGAGAGGATAAGAGCTAGATCAGTGTTCGGCAGAAGTCAGGGAATGAGGACGAGAATGCAAGTAGGGGATTAGCCTTGAAAAAATTGAAGAGTCAAACCTTTCTTCATTTGAGGCAAGAAGCGAACTCGGGTTTTGCCAGAGTTTGGTTTGTGGAAAGGAGATATGGAGATTTGAAGAAGTTCATGCCTACTGTCCCCCATGTAAGGGATAAAATAAGAGGGCAAGTAACCACCCCTTTCCATACCAAAGAGTGGGAATTAAAGAGTGATGAAGCAGGCTTGAAAAGATGGTAAGGACTAGATGAATAGGAAAAGAAACTATTAGGAATACATTTAAGAACTATACTTAAAGAGAATTCATGCATTTGTAGTAAAGTAATTGGCAGAGTTACCAGGTTTTGCGCGGCAGAACTCAGAAGTCTGGTTCCATTGTTTCGCGTGGTTCATTTACTCTACATTGGGGGTTAAAGAGGAGGAACAGAAATAAAAGAGGAGAGTTAATGAAGAATGGTGGTTAGGATATAGTTAAAATGATTGAACATGATGTCCAGGCTGGGTGGGAAAGGAATTAACAAGATGGGCTGGAAAAAAACAGAAGTGACTAAGCAGTTGTAAACCTGAATGACACAGAGGAGGTGAGAAATAGGAAAACTGGAAGTAAAATGAGAAAGTGCTATTGGGAGCTCAAGATTCCCAAAGCCAGGGGTGTTTCTGTGGGAGAGGGCTGCTGATATGGAGGGAGGCCAAGCTCATTGGAGTAGAGGAGGTTAGAGCAAAGACTAAATTGTCAGCTCAGACTTCATCAGGCTAGTCTCCAAGGCCCATAGCATGAGACAAGATAGGCAGGAAGCTAGGCGGCCCACAGTGTCCACAGTGGCTGCAGGAGAGTGACCTGGAGGCTACGGATGATGGAGATAGGATGAAGGAGTATAAATTGGATGCTGGGAGTTTTAATGTAGGAGTGACTCTTACTTTTCTCTTACTTACTAGAATGCTGATCTGGATACGGAAATGGGCAATTGATAGAGGACTGCTCCAGACAGCAGAAGGAAGGGCAAAACTGAATGGAGACCAAAAGATTGGAGAGACAGGTGATCGGAGGAGCTCATACCTTAGCTTTGGGTAGGATGGGCCCATTGTGGGATGGGCCCAATCAGTTTCAGGATTCCAAAGGTAATGTAATTATATGTAATTTGGCTGATGCCTAGAACACAGCAGGTTCTGAAAAAATATCTTTGTAATTAATTAATGTCTTTTGCTTTTAGGATTTTTTTTTTTTTTTTTTTTACTATATGTATTCAGCTTCCATAACCTAATCTTTATTTTTTATTTATTTATTTTGTTTGTTTGTTCGTTTGTTTTTTGAGATGGAGTCTCACTCTATTGCCCAGGCTGGAGTGCAGTGGCACGATCTAGGCTCACTGAAAGCTCTGCCTCCTGGGTTCACGCCATTCTCCTGCCTCAGCCTCCTGAGTAGCTGAGACTACAGGCACCCGCCACCTCGCCCGGCTAATTTTTTTTTTTTTTGTATTTTTTAGTAGAGACAGGATTTCACCATATTACCTAGGCTGATCTTGATCTCCTGACCTTGTGATCCGCCCACCTCGGCCTCCCAAAGTGCTGGGAATACAGGCATGAGCCACCACGCCCGGCCCATAACTTAGTCTTTAAACTTGCTAGCTCACCTGTAGACAGCTTCCAGGCCTCCTCACCACAGATTACAATAGATTATTCAGTGCAATTCAACTCCTTCATTGCCTATCTGTTTTCTTTCTCTAGAAATCCTTTTCTATAAAATGTCCAATTTAACTCTATATATAAGAGAAACAAAAACATAAAGTTTCTAGACTGTTTTCCTAAATTAATAAGAATAACAATAATAACTAGGTGGGGTTTTTTGTGACCTCGTTGCAGTTTACAAATTATCTCACTTACCCATTTATTTCTCAAAATCCCACAAGGTGGGCAAGATGGGTATTACTATGACCAATTTTGCACATAATCAGTGTAGATAGGTCCTGTGACTCTCCAAGATTGCACAGCTTCACATGGCGAAAACATAGGAGAACCAGCCTGGAACCCATGTACTTCAAGTCTGAATTACAGTCTAGGATGGTGGTTCCTTAAACTTTAGTATGAGTTTTTTCAAAGTACAGATTTAGTAGGTCTAGGATGAGGTTTCGGAATTTGCATTTGAAGCAAACATCTGAGGCTCATGTTTCAGTGACCAAACTCAGAAAAACCCTAATCTAGAAAATCCTTTTCCCCCTTCTCTCTTAAAGGGGGGAAAAAAAGAGGGAGATCTTACCTCCTATGAATCAAAGGACTTTTTTCCTCTTGGAGAACTGGAGCCCCCAGCTCTTCTCTTCTGCGACCTACCCACACACACTGATAAAGTTAATTATCTGCCCTGGCTAAATGACTTTCCTTAGCAACACCGTAGCAACTAACATCAGCTCTGCCTTAGGCTACAACACTGGAAGGAGATTTCTTGAAGTCCAGTATATTTTACAAAAGAACAAAACATCTGAACAGGAAATTAAGGGGAAAGTAAACTGGATTCATTGCTAGGAGATGAGAAATAGACACAAGAAATAGTTCAAGACAATTCACTGGAACACAATAGTCGAAATAGGAAACTTTTTCTCCTCAGTTCTACTGAAGTCCAGAGGAGGGGAGACTGCAGGATCTCATTCTATGGAGGAAAATTTAAACAGGCAGGAGGAGGGAGGGCATTCCAGGCCATGAGAAAGCTGTAAGCAAAGGTGCTGAGGCAATACTGAAAGTGGAGGACACAGGGAGCCCAGCTGGGTGGTGTTGGGAGCTCAGATTGGGATCTATGACAAGGCATGACCAGATGGACACAGTGAGACCAGAACATGGAGGGCCTTGGAGGCCAAGTCTTAAAATTTGGGCTGAGTCAGAAGGCACTGAGGGTAGGCTTGTTAAAAAGTTTTTATTCAGGGAAAAAATATTTATGGAGCCCCTACTATGAGCCAGGCACTATGTGTGCATGGAAAATACAGTGGTAAGCCCCACAGACATTCTTGAGCTTAGAATTTAGAATGGAGACAAAGACTGAACAAATATAAAATTTTAAAAATTAAACTTATAAATGAATAGGTCCTTATAAATCTTAATATTAAAAGAAGCCAGGTGTTCATGCTTGTAGTCCCAACACTTTGGGAGGCTGAGGCAGGAGGATTTCTTGAGCCCAAGAGTTTGAGACCAGCCTGGGCAACATAGGAAGACCCTGCCTCAAGAAGAAGAAAGGAGAAAGGAGAAGAAGAAAAAGAAGAAGAAGAAGAAGGAGAAGAAGAAAAAGAAGAAGAGGAAGAAGGGAAGAAGAAGAAGAAGGAGAAGAAGAAGAAGGAGGAGGAGGAGGAGGAGGAAGGAGATTAAAAGAAAAGGTACTCATGAGCTCCAGCAGAGTTTTAGTGGCTGGATCTCTTCTAGGAAACCAGAAAGGTCTTCTTTGAGGAGGCAGTTTTGCACTGAGATCTGAAGAGTGCATAGGAGTTGGCCAGTGGAGGGTGGTGGGTAGGAGAGACCAAAGAGCATGATAGGATTCCAGGCAGACAGAACAGCACAGACAAAGAGAAGAGCTGCATGGCTGGAGAGGCAGATCAAGCAGAGCCTTGGAGACCTGGCTAAAGATTCTATCTTTATTCTGAGAGCCCTGAAAAACCACTGAGAAAAAATTTTAACCTCAGGATTGACATTCAAATCTGCATTTTTAAAAAGATCACTTGGGCTTCAGTGCAGAAGACAGATGGAAGGAGAGCACAAGTAGACAAGGGCAACCCAGTTAGGAGGATGAGAGAGGATGTCAACACGGACTGGAGTAGTGGTGGAGGAGAGCGTGAAACTGTTGATGTGGTGATGGATTGGATGAGTGGAGAAAAGAGCAGAGGTGTGAGTGACAGCCAAGCTGGTTTAGGAAAACCTGGCTCATGTACTGGGATTGGAGCTTGGTGAGCTGGTTAGAGCCTGCTGTCATAGCCCAGATGGTAGGGCCAACACTGTGTACTGGAAAGTACCTCATTTGGTGTTGGGGATGCCTGTTTTAAATCCTGGCTCTTTCCCTTAATAGCCATGGAACATTATCTCAGCAGGTAATATCATAGGCTCCTAATCTGAAAAATGGGAGTGCGGAGGTGAATTGAGGCTGCCTACTTCACATAGTTTTCCTGTCAATATCCAACGTAAAGTTAAATATTGCATTCCTGCCTACTTCATGCCCACCCATCTCCAACTTAGATTTGAACCTTTTGTAGATGAATAGAGGTTCAAGAGCACAGATTTGAGCTTTCAGACATACCATAAGCTTCGTGAAGACAGGGGTCACAATTTATTCATTTCTGTAGTTTCTTGCCCTCTGAGATAAGATCGGGTACACTTTCAAGAACCACTTATTTTACTTTGTAGCATACATCACAATTATCATTTGAAAAGTTTCATATAATTATGTATTTAATATTTGCCTTTGCCACAGGCGTGTAAAATCCTTAAAGGCAAGTAACATATCTATGTTTTTTTTATCCAAGCACTGAGTACATGGAGGGTCTTTGTCATGAATGAATGGACAGATAGATGGATGCATGGATGGATGGATGGATGGATGAATTTTTGTTCCTTCTTCTACCTACTGGTCAGCACGGAGTCTAGCTCCAAATCTACACTTAATGAAAGCTTGCTGGATGGATGGGACCGTGCAACTTGGAGTGCAGCATGAGCGCTGAGCCAGTGGAGTGAAGATGCAGACAATTCCCTCAGCACTTAGACGTGGATCTGAGCCTCACCTCAAAAAGGAGGGCCGATCAGCTGGATTAGGTGCTGTGAGGGTCGAGAAGGGCAAGGGATGAGAGGAGCATAATTGGCTTCAGCAAGGGGTTACTCTCAGGTGACCTCTGAGAGAAGGCACCCAGTTAATAGTGGCAGTGGGAATTCCAGCACAAGCACTGCTGAGTAAGTGGGCACGCAGGGAGGAAGGGCGGACCTCCCATACAGGGGGCGCCCTGGGCCTGTTTGTAGCGTTATGAAAGAGAAAACACTGACCAGGAAAGCAAAGGAGATTGCTTGCTAATTGTTGGCACTTAAGGTGTGTTGAAGGCCCTGGGCAAAAAGAAGAGGAAACCAAAGCTTCTGAGGGCACCTGGGGAGGGATGCTTGTGTGCACTGAGAGGCAGGGGGCTTAAGGTATCCCCAAGCGGGTGAGGGAGCGGGCGCCACTAGAAACCAGCTCGAGTCTTTTATATGGGTCATCATTCAACTCTAGCATATCCCCCCACTACCTCTAGGAAGGATGTACTGGCACCCACCCCCACTCCCTTGTTCTCCAGAGCAGGAAACAAGTTTGGAGAGTGCAGTAACTAGCCCAAGCTTCACAATGGGTGAGTGGCAGAACTGAGGTTTGATTTGGGTCTCTTCCCCAGAGAGACACTGGGAGAGATTCTTGCCCCGGGTCTTTTCCCTTCAGGCCCTCAGGCTCAGCACCTCTCTGAACATCTGTCCCTGGGGACTGATAATCTGAACTAAAATGTAAGCCAAGAAAACACAGGCTCTTCATTGAATCTTTTGAAACTCCTTTCCCGGGCAGTAGGAGGACCTTCCTGAGCCTTGGGCACTTTTGCCTTTGCTGGCTCCTTCCTCCAGGTTAAGCATATTTTATGACTGTAGAGGTGTAAATACAAATATATTAACATTATACAGTGAAACATTTTGTTTGACCTAAACTTTTTTCTTCTGATTTTTAAAGAAAACATTTTCATAGATCTCCAAAACTATCGTGGGCCCTAACCTCTGTAGCTAAGTCGTTTCTCCTTTCTCAGCCTCCAGTCTGACATGTTCCAATATGGCCTTGGGAAGAGCAATGGGCCCGGAGTCGCCGCATCTAATCCTGCAGTAACTGGTCGCAAGTCTCAGTTTGCTCATCTATAAAGTGAGTGAAAGTAATGCAATCTTTATTGGGAGTAGGGAACATGAAGGCGGGTCGATACAGTAAGTAAGCCGCCAAGCATATTGCTGGGCACAGAGCAGGTGTGCTACAAAAGTTATTTCTCAGGCTTTCCTTCCTCTGAGCACCGTCCTCCAGAGGGTCCGGAGTGTAGCTGGGGGTTGGAGCAGCAGCCTCCTAGGCGATGGGACAGAGCCCACAGCGTCCGGTATGCCATGATTTCTTCGTCAGACCCTGGGAACCCAATGTCGCAAAATAAACACGGCCGCGTTGCTAATCGCCAGTTCGGAGGAAACAAAACAGCGCTGCGCTGGGGGATCTGGGCAAAATCAGCCCTCCCTCCTCCCGCTCCTTCGCCGCGGCCCTCCCCTCCTCGCGCTGCTCTCGTTCGCTTGACTCAGCTCAGCTCAGCGCAGCGCAGCGCAGCTTCGCGGCCGCCAAGCCGAGCCTGGCACGGTCTCCGAGTCGCCGACGCCGGCTCCGAGCTCCCTCTCTCCGCCCCGGCTCCGCCAGGTCGCGCCTTCGTCGGGACCACTTCGGGCAGGAGTCGCGTGGCCAAGGCCGGCGGCCGCGGCACAAAGTTGGGGGCCGCGAGGATGAGGCTGTCCCTGGCGCCCCTGAAGCTGAGCCGGACGCCTGCACTGCTGGCCCTGGTGCTGCCCCTGGCCGCGGCGCTGGCCTTCTCCGACGAGACCCTGGACAAAGTGCCCAAGTCAGAGGGCTACTGCAGCCGTATCCTGCGCGCCCAGGGCACGCGTCGCGAGGGCTACACCGAGTTCAGCCTCCGCGTGGAGGGCGACCCCGACTTCTATAAGCCGGGAACCAGCTACCGCGGTAAGTGGCCGCCCGGTGTGGCGTTGGGAGCGCGGGACCCGGTCCCCGGAGGGCGCCGACCTCGCGGTGCCGGAGGAGGGCGCGCGGTCTCCGGGCGCGCGGCACGGGTGCAGCCCAGCAAGGGCCCTTCTGTCCTGGCTGCCCTCGGCCCTTGCAGCTGCGAGTTCAGCGCGCATCCTAAGCCAGCGTACTGGGCCGTCGCGGGGGCCGCAGCCAGGAGAGGCAGCCCGCGTCTCCGACGCGCGGTTCCCAGGCGGAGCCACGCGTCACGCCGGCCTGACTGCAAGGGAGGCTCGCTTCTCCCCCGGCCGTCTGCAGGAGGGAGGTAAACCCGCCTTTCTCCAAATCGGTCTGGAGGGGATCCAGGTTTCTCTTGGTCGGGTCCCGGGCAAGGCAGCGACCCCAGCTTTCCCCACTCTGGCCCTGAAGGAGAGGGTACCCGATTCTCAAAGACCGGCCCCAGGCGGGACGGCCACTCCGGCTTCCCTAGATAGGACTCTTCAGGAGAAGGGACTTTGGCTTCTCCCTAACCGGTCCTGGGGCGCGAGAAGGAGGGGCAGGGACAGCCTAAAGCTCCTCGAAAGGGTCCTTGGAAAGAACCCCAAATTATTCTCTCGTGGTCCCAGACGAGATGGAGGATCTTGGGTTTCCAGAACAGGTTCCCAGTGGGGACAGGGTCCTCAAAGACCTTTGGGTAAGCTCCGAACTGAAAGGGGAATTGGATGAAGATGGAAAGAGAAGCCCCGATGCCCAAGGCCTGCTCCCTGGAGGCCGGGGAACCTTGGCTCCGGCAGCTCGGAGTCTCCGCGTCCCAGGGATGTAGCGCCTACGCTGCTTGGCTGAGAGCTGGGTTTCGGGAGCTCAGGGAGGAGGTGTCCAAGCAGGTGAGCGCCTCCTGGGCGGGACAGGCAGCTCGACTAGCACCAACCTGAAGACGCCTGACTGTATCCCCAGGCCTGCCACCTCGCTCCTCAGCAGGGTCATCTCCCAGACATCGTTTCCCCGTGCAGCAGCCGCCGCTCTCCGGGTCGGGGACAGGTAACCAAGAAGGGAAGGGAGCCTGACTGGCCTCACCTTGGGTCCCGCCAGGGAGCGTGTCCCCTCACCCTCGCCCCTTCATACGTCAGCTCTGGTGCTAAGCAGGGAGGAGTGGGTCATTGGGGCACCTGGTGGGGCAAATGGGCTCCCAGCTGCTGTACTTTCCTCCCCGCCTTCCCAGTTCCCCAGAGAGCCTTGGACGGAAGCGGTGGGAGCAACACAGGATAAAGTTTGGGGCAGTGTCAGCGGGCGCCAGGGCCACGCTGGAGACCAAAGCCAGGGGCCACCCTTCTTGGAGCGCTTTTCCCTCTTTCCCGGGTTTGTGTCCCCGACTTTCTCCACCCTCAGCTACCCCAAGCCGGCTCCTTGGTGCCCTTGGCACCTTGGCGTGCTGAGCACTTTGCGAGGAATAATCTGACCCCGGCGCGCAGCTGCACAAAGAAAGATTTTGGGCGGAGAACACCCCTCCCAGCCCGGGAGGGAGTGCGCGGCTTGGCAC
Organism: Papio anubis; assembly: GCF_008728515.1. NCBI lineage: Eukaryota > Metazoa > Chordata > Mammalia > Primates > Cercopithecidae > Papio > Papio anubis. The sequence goes on from NC_044987.1 coordinate 73,325,972, forward strand.
CCTGGCTGGAGCGAGCTGCGCCGACGGGCGGCGACTGCCACTCGGTGGAGCCGGGAGGCGGCCGATCCTCCCTGTGGACCGCAGGGAAGCGAGTGTGACTTCACTGGCCTATTCAGCCCTCCCCAAAACTGAGGACCTGAGTTCACAGGGGAAACTGTCCCCGCTCCACGTAGCAGAGAAAGAAGTGGCTCTGGAGTCCAACAGACTTGGGTTTACTCGCTGTGTGACCCTGTGCAAGTCATTTAATTTCTCTGCACGTATTTCCTAGCAAGAAAAAAAAAAAAAAAAAAAAGCCAAACAGACAAACCAAAAAAGCTGTTTATCCACCCTCTCTTGGTGGTAGGGAGTAAATGAGTTTACAAAGGTGAGTGTGCCTGAGCTAAAAGAGATGCCTAATAAGCGTAAGAGTTGAATGTGAGGCCTTTATTGGTTTACTAATGGAGGTAGGTTCTTGATCAGATTTTTGTTTTTGAAGAGCATGTGTGCGTTTGAAAGCAGGTTTCCTCAGCTCTCCTCCAGTCCCATTCATCTACCAGTGAATGGTGCTTATTTGGGTCCTCATGAATTAATTGAATTAATGAATGAGGTATTTCTTCATATCAGGAGCCTTGGCTAAGACTGTTGCGAATCCAAGCCCAGGAGGATTGTTTCAGTGGCTTAGGCTAGTCTGGGGTTCAGGCCAAGTGTACCCAGTGTCTCTTTTCACACTAATCCTCCGTGTTTTAGTTGAGCGTTGGCAGCTGGTGGCCCTAACACTGGGAAGGAGATACAGCTGGTATTCACCGGGCTAAAGAGATTTTAGAACTACCTAAAAGTCCAGGGCCAGCAGGTGGGGAACTGGATAGGGAGTGTCCTGGACTTTCACCCTTCAGGCTACTCCTGCCTAAACAGCCGTCTGGACTTTGACACCCCAACTCAGGCTATAGATTGGGCAATCATCTCTTCTCCCTTCTTATGGCTAAGAGACCTTGAAAGAGATCTTGCAGGAACCATGCTGATGTTTTCCAAGTAAATATTCTGCAATTAGCAAACCTGATTCCGCCACTCAAAGTTTGAAAGAAAAGTTGCTGGCCTAGTTTGTGACATTTTCTGCTGGCTCCTTCTTTCTTATAATAATTATGTTAAAAGTAACTCGAACACATTCTGCTCATTGTCCTGACTTAAGGCTGTTAAGTTGGCATTCCCCTGGTGTTCTATTTGCTTTTTAATTTTTTCCTGAATTAGGATCCCTCACAATCCTTGGAATCAATGACTTGTTTTCCTGCCTCAAATCTTTGTCCACAGTATTCCAGTTCATCCCCAAGCAGCTTCTGTTCTTTGTGCCTGCTGTCTAAGTATAGTCTTTAGGTACTCTAGACCGGAATAAAATGGTCACTATTAAAAAAAGACTGAAACATGGGGTTTCCTCCCCAAAACCTGAATTCAGTTGAGATCATTATTTTGTCTTTCCCAAGTTGTTAGTATTATATTGATTTCCTTTTCTCTCCCACCACTTCTATTCTCCCTCCCTCTTCCCACAGTCCCCCCTCCCTCCAACGGCAATAATTGTGCTTTAGAAAGCTCTGAAAGGCCTGCTCTGTTTCTGACCAGGGCCTCCTTTGAAAAGGAGATTACAGTGATTAAAAATAACAAGTTGAGGATCCTCAAGGGGCTTCCTTTATATAGGAGGACAATTTGCAGGACCAGCCTTTCCCAGATCACAATTTCAAGCCAAATAGAAGAAAATCCACTGAAATGTTTAATAATTGATTGAAAATAAAAGAGGCTCTTTTGTCTTACCAGAGGTCTGTTTATTAGGAAAATAAAGTCAGACTCTGGCTAATGAGAGTGGCTTTTCCTAGATGTTTTTTAAAGGGACATTTCAAGGAACTTGATGGGAAAAGAATGTCCAGTAGAGGTTTCAAAAGCTGGTCCAACTTCAAGCATAATTGGGGGTTTTATCCTAAACTGAGAGGTTTGCAGACCTCCAACGCTGCATGGCTTTTTCTTTGTCCCACACTGAGACACACATCGACCACAGGAGTAGACACCTCAGACTGGTGGAAAGCGCACAGGCTTTGATGTTGGGTGGGTTGGTTTCAGGTCCTGCTTGGTCACATATTCACTGAAGCCACTTCACCTCTCTGAGCCAATTTCTCCATCTGTAAAATGAGGGTGTTTTGATTGTTTCCCAGCATTCCTGTGAAAATTAGAAATAATTCACGTCAAAAGAAATTGTCACACAGTGGTTGCTAAAAAAATATGAGATGGTTATTTTGGAAATAGAAAAATACTTAGTGGCAAAGCCCTAGATAAGATATTGTGTTAAGTTCTTCCTACTCATCTCACTTATTCCTTATAGTACTTTGAGGAAGTTTCTGATCGTTACTATTTTACAGATAAGAAGACTAAATCTCAGAGAGGTTTAGTTCCTTACCCATGGTCACACAGCTAATAATCGGCAGAATCAGGATATGATCTCAGGTCTGTCTGACTCCTAAATCTGTGCTCTTAACCAGTCTTCTGTGTTGACTCAATGAAATTAGTTGGGAATAGAATGAAATTCACTCAGCTACCCTCAGCCTTCTGGATGGTGAGCCTTCCTTCAAGGAAAACAGAACAACAAATCAAGATAGTAACTGACATCTCTCAGGAGAATTACTTTATATTACTACAAAGTAATATAAAGTGATAAATCCTTATTCACATTTGCTCTTTTCTCTTATTGGCTTCAATGTTGTATTTCCCCATAAATTAGAGGATTAATTTAGAATCATGAAGAACCTTGTCAGTCTTTGGCCAATTCCTTTTGTTCGTGGGGAAACAAAAGGAAATTAGATGGGGGGAAGCAAAAAAACCCAGAAAGAAAAGAAAAAAGAAAAAACAGATTTTACTGTTGTTTTATTTTTACATACAGATGTTATATGACCATGCCTGCAAAATTATATGTTTGGAAAGGACATATTTAGGATCTGAGAAATTTACACAGGATGAGGTCTTTTAAACTATTTCCTGGATGATAGAGTTTTTAAAAATGTAAATGCTGCTGATGATATTATAATTAAGCCACCCTTCCTACTTCTCTTCCCTTTTTTGCACCATTCCCCGCTTTTTTATTATGTAACTATTTTTTAACCGTTACTACTTTTAATAAGTATTTAGTACAAACTGATAATAAAAATTAGAAAATGCAGCTATAGCTAATGCTTAATGGTTGTGGAGATTGTTTATTGCTCTGAGTTTTAGGAAATGAAAGAAATAAAAACATACCAAAAAGCATATCAAAATGGAATTTTTCAAGGTTTAAAACTTGAGTACTTCTCCAGTCACAGGTAAGTTGTTTCATTACAGCTGACTCTTTCAATTGCATCAAGAAGCTATAATCACTGATACATTTACCACTATGGGCTGGTATATGAGGAGCTTTTCACTCTCACACTGTCCATTTGCTTGTAATACAGACTCACACATATATATAGGTCAATATCAATTTCTGTTGTGAGATGGGGGGGACTCTTACCATGTTATATTAGTCATAGTACAGGCTAAGCTCATGTTACTAACAGAACCCAAAACACAGTGTTTTAAACAAGAGGTAAATGGGAGATCCAGCATGATGGGAGGCTTTGCTCCATAAGGCCATCCAGGAACCAGGCTCCTTCTACCTTGTTCCCCTGACATCTTCTTGCACTCTGTTGTCTAGTTCATAGCTACTTAGCCATGTGTGGCTATGAAGTGCTTGAAATGTGGCTATTCTGAATTGAGATGTGCTGTAAGTATAAAATATGCAATGATTGTTGAAAATTTAGTATAAAAAGAGTAAACGTCTCAATAATTTGTGTATTATTACATATTAAAATTGTAATTGTATATATTAAGTAAAATACACTAGTTAAAACTAATTTTGCCTATTTTCACATATTTTAATGGATACCTGTTAACAAAATTAATTTCACCCAGCTTGAGCTTATTTCTACTAAACAGCACTATTTTAAGTTGTTATTCTCCTTAGCACCATTACAGCCAAGGATAACCACTGCACATCTGTATTCAGTCATCATGCAGGGGACTGGGGGGAGAGGAAGTAGAGGACAGCAGTTTTCTTTTAATAATGTGACCCAGGAACTGCTAAACATACTCTGTTGGCAAAAATTTAGTCATGTGGTCATACCTAGCTGCAAGGGAGGCTGGGAAATATAGCATTTAGCTGGGTAGCCATGAGCCCAGTTAAAACTTGAGGGAGGATTTATTTTTCTAAAAGATGAAACAGAAAATAAATTTGTGAGGACCATATTAACTGTCTCTGTCACATATTTTCATGCAGTCATGTAAAAACACAATATGTCTTATTCTCTCAGTGAAACGTCATCTAGGTGCATGAACTTGACAACATATAAACTGATGTTCCTGCTAAGAATCAGCAGAGGAAGCCAGATGCAGTGGCTCACATCTATAACCTCAACACTTTGGGAGGCTGAGACAGGTAGATTGCTTAACCCCAGGAGTTCAAGATCAGCCTGTACAATATGGCAAAACCCCATCTCTACAAAAAAAATACAAAAATTAGCTGGCTGTGGTGTCTCATGCCTGTAGACCCAGCTACTCAGGAGGCTGAGGCAGGAGGATCTCTTGAGTTGGGGAAGTTGAGGCTGCAGTGAGTAAAGATTGTGCCACTGCACCCAGTCTGGGTGACAAAGTGAGACTCTGTCTCAAAAGAAAGAAGGGAAAAAGAGCAGAGGCAGGAGTTCTGGGGTGTGTATGTGCAAGCATGTGTTGTGGTCTCTTTTGTCTCATTCTCCTTTCTCAATAAAAGAGGAAGTAGCAAAGAACAAAAGGAATGAGGGTTAAGTAAATAAGCCAAGAAAGCAAAGGGGTGGTGTGGGAAGAGAAAAAGAAAAATGAAAACCCACTGGGGTATACATTCAGAATGAAAATGAAAGAAAATGTTTGAGTATGGCAGAATTCCATTAAGATGGGACTAGAGGGCTAGATTCAAGAAGAGCAATGGAAAGCAAAAATCACAAAAGTCAAAATTAATCCTTTGAAATTACACATAAGATAAAACCCAGATAGCAGCTTCAACCTAGCCTTATCTAAACAGCCTACCCCCAATATTCCTGTAAGAGGAATAGAAACGAATTGGCATGTATCAAAAAGTCTAGCACTTCTAGTTTCCCTCCAGCATTGGAAGAGAGCAATGTTTCCTCAGTAGAGTAGCAGATAAACCCTTGGTTTGCTCTGATATGCAAGTACAAAATCCTCATCATATGATGGAGTGAGGGAGCTGAGAGGCTCATCTCATGCTCACTGAGCACATTCATGCATTGAATGGAGTGGCATGTGGCCCAAGTCATTTAAAGCATTACATTCTCTCTCTTTTCTCCTCCAGTAGTGTGCAATTGTGTTTGATTTTTACCAAATGCACCTCTCTTGGAGCATCTATAGTGTCAGGAAGCTTGCTATATTACACAAAAGGTTTTTTGTGATGCTTGCCAGCTCTTGCTGGTATAAAATGCCCAACTTTTACAGGATGTTTTGGCAGGGATGGAGTTGGGGTGCAGATAGGACAAGGCAAGGAGTTAAGTGAGACCACCAGAAGTCCTTTGCAAGGTCTATGTAGAGCAGGCTTCTACCTTTCACAGAATATTTATAACTTCCATGAAATGTTCAGGAAAAGTTAAACAAGGGAACCACCCACATCTACTGATTTGCTTGAGACTAGGAGCCCACAGGAAATAACTTGAACCCTCTCTACAGTTGTGGTTGAGATATTTGCAAATATGTCTCATGGACTGGGTGAGAGAAGCAGGGAAGAGTTCCAAGAACAAGTCACCATGTGTGGGGCAGGAGTGTGGGCAGATGGGCAGAGTAACAGTCACAGCAGGATGTATGAACCAAATGGTGATTCTAGGTGCTACAGGAAGCTCTCCCAACCCCTGACAACACTGTCCTTTGAATTTTCCAAATACACTAAGCTCATTCCCTCCCCAGGGCCTTCATCCTTGCTCTTCTTCATGCCTGGGATGGTTTTCCCCAGATCTTTGCATTGTTGACTCCTTATCTTTTAAGGGAATCTCTTTAAAGAGGCTTCTCTCACTACCAATTTATGTTTCCCATCACTTCTGCCTGATTTTGTTTACTTCATAGCCTTAAACACTCTGAAATTCTCTCGTTTATTATCTGCTTCCTACAGCTAGAATACAAGCTTTATGAGAGCAAAGACTTTGTATTTCTTATTTGCCATTTTATCTTCAATTTCAGAACAGTGCCTGGGCATAGCAGGCATTAAATCATTATTTGTTGAAAAAAAAAAAAGTATCATTGAAGCCCCAAGAACCCTGGTACAAGCTCTCTAAGAGAGCTGGATGGAGGAAGGGGAAAGTGTTTCTCTCTCAGCCAGAGAGAAAGGTGAGCACCCAAGGGATGGCAGACAGGGGCAAGAAGCTCTGGGTGTTGGCGGCAGAGAGAAAGGATGCCCAATGCCACAGGGGCATTGGCCAGAGGCAGAGGGCAGATGGCCTGCATCCAGGGTGCAGACCACTAGGAGGGAGGAGAGAGCAGTTGCATGCATAGTGGAAGCAGAAACACTGTTGCTGTGGCGTGAAAAGCAGAGCAACAGCAGGCAAAAGGGCAGAGGCAAGGGGCTGCCAACGTCAGAAACTGACTCTAAGAAACTGGCTCTGAGTATCTGGAGAAGTAGGGCTGAGGGGATTATTGAGCCATCAAACCTAGACACTAATTATTAAAGTGACTTTCCCTGGAACCAGCACGTTGTAGAGTCATTTGTAGTACTTTCCAAACCTAGCTATGCCTTTGGAGAGTGCAAAAACTAAACTAAAATTCAATTTAATTTAAAAACTTTCCTGGGCCCCACCCTAACAAAAGGCTGGATTCTAGGAAACTTATATTCTTTTTTCTCTCTCTCTTTTAAAGGAAAATGATAAGACACAAAGAAAAGGTGTCCCCTTTTCTAGGAGCATGCTTCACCATCACCACCTCTCCTAGTCCCCAGCCCCAGTCTCCCACACACATCAGGACCTGGTCACATCATTGCCGTATCTTGTTACTATGGGACACACTCATTTAGTGACCAGTGGAATATCCTCAAAGCCAACACGACTACAGCATTTCCTGCTTGGCAGTAGGGTGATGAGGAGAAGAGAACCATGAGTTTTCCTTAGGTAGCCACACTCACAGACTGGCGAAGCTTGAGCCAGGGCTGACTTGCTTGTACTTCTCTGCCACCAAAGTCTGCCTCCCATGTAACTTTCACACGTCCGTCCAGAGTTCTGTCCTTTGGAATCAAGCAAAATGAGGTCTCCCCTGGGCAATATGTCAGCCCTTGAGATGTTTGTGAATAAAAAGCTGTTATGGCTTCTCTTCTGACTAAAATGCCCCATTTCTTTAACCATTCTTTGTGGGTTGCAGTTGCTTGCTCCCTTGTACTTTGTGCCCCAGATGTGGTCTGTTAGGGGCAGGACATAACAGAATGATTATCTCCTTGTCCTGGACATTGTGCTCGTGTGAAGCTTGCCAGGTCTTGTGTTTGCCATTTTGGCAGCTGTGCTGCAGTCTGGAATCACACTGAGCTTGCAGCCAACTCAAATTCCTGCAATTTTCTGGGAGGCCTGCTTCCCTCTTTAACCTAGACTGGTGAAAACGGTCCTTGAACATAAAATTTGACATGGTTTCTCGTTCAATTTAATCCAGCGTGTTTGGATCCATCCCTGTAGCTGTCAGCCATTTGTGAATCTGTATTCGGTCACCAAGTGACTTATTCATATAATCTAATTTTGAATTATCCACAGTGTTGATAAGAAGGTCTTGTAAGTCTTTATCAATGAAGTTGATAAGAAAATTGAGCAACTTAGAGTCTAGGATAGAGCCCTCTGACATTCCTTGGAGTCCTTCCCTAAAGCTGATATTTAGCTAGTTTTGAAGTCAACAGATCTGCTGTCATCCCAATGACATTTACATACCAACTGCCACCCCCACCATAAGCCACCTCAGTTTAGTTCTAAATACTGTTTCCTGAGCCCGCTGGTGATTCTTATAGTTTAGGCAGAATGTTTTCTTTCTTTGCTTCAAAATTATCACCGCAAGTGATAGGAACAAAGTCAGCCTAACTAAAACAGAAAAGGGAATGCACTGATTCCCATATTTGCAAAGCCCAGGGGTGGCTCTTACTTCAGGCACAAATGGGTCTAGTGACTCAAATGGGGTCATTCCATCTTTCTCTCTCTGTCCCCCCTTCCCTCCTTCGCTCTCTACCTTTTTTTGTCCCTCGATTCCACCTTTTCTGTCTTGCTCATTCCATCCTTAATCTCTTGGCTGTGTTTTGTCCTCATTTTTTCTTACTACAGATGAACTTTCTCCAAATGACAGGGAGGATAGCTGCCAGCAACCTTCAGTGAAAATCCTCTTAGCTCATCCTGTGACTAAAAGAAAAGCCCCTTTCCTTCTAACTACAAACTGAAACATCCCAGGGAAGATTGTGATTAGTCCAGCGTGGGTCACATGCCCAGGGCAATGGCATGGAGATAGACTGGCTCTGGATCACAGTCACTTTTGTGACTTGATCTCTGAGGAGGGAGGACGAACTGTGATTGAAAGTCCTGGTGACCACAGGGTCAGAGTAGGGGCAGCAGTGGGGGTCCCCCAGAGCTTCCTGCCCTTGTCCACATTCCCAGATACGTTCTCTTGGCTGATACATCTCTACCTCTCCATTATTCCTCCTGCTATCCACATGCTGTTCAGCTCAGGACCCATTCATCTGGCTCTGAGCTGTTCCATGATGAGGTCACACAAGGGGGAAAGGATTAACTTTTATTGAGCTGCTGCAGTGCGCTTGATTGCATTATCTCCTTGAATCTTCATGACAAATCCACGAGATGATAATTATGATCCTTATTTCACAGAGGAGGCTGATTTATTTTTTAATATATTTTATTGATTTAGCAAATGTTTTCATATACTTCCTATTACCAATTCATTAATTGTCATGATGACAACAGGAGGTACATACTATTAAATATTACTGCTGTTTTATAGGTAAGGATATGTAGACAAGGAGGGCTTGAGTAACTTGCCCAAAATTACACATGATAAATGGGAAATTTGAAATAAGTCTGTTAGCTACGTCTGTTATAGAAAAAATGACCCTTACAAATTTAAGTATGCATGATCTTCAGTTTGAATGGGAGAAACTTCATCTCTGCCTGGGGATGCTGAGAGCACTGACCAAAGAAGGCCATCCAGGGGAACAGCATAATCCAACCCCACCATCCTCACCTGCTCACTTTTGGATTATCAATCTTGCCTTCCAGTCTTCCAGGCCATCACCAGCAAATCTTTTCTTGCCTGATCTTGGCTAGGTGGCCTTAATTATTGTGCCAATTTTTAAAATAGAAATATATGAGTTGCAGTTCCTCAGAGCTCTGGAAGTTGTGCAGAGTAGAAAGGGGAGCACTGTGACTAACTTAATGCCCCAACAGTCTTTACAACTCCATCTTATAAGTTAAGGCAGAAGCTGAAGGGCATTGTGGTTGAGATGTGTAGCATGAAGACTGGGGCATTTCAGTAACACATAGCAGGTGGTTGGCAGGGGCTGGCCATAGGATGGAGCTGGGACTCAGGATCTTCTCATTGAGGTTGGAGTTCTATTAATAATTCTGAAACCCAAGAGACAGAGTGTGGAGGAAGATGGAACTGGACAAGATCCAATGAGGGTAATAGGCATAGAAGATGAATTTGGGTAATAGTTTATTAGAGTTTTTGTTAGAAGGTTGACACACCAACATTTGAAAGACACAGAAAGCTATTTGGTAATTAGGTAGGGTAAGTGTACCCGGGGATGGAAAGAACTCTGCCCTGGGTCGGGGTTTTAGGCCAGGCTCTAGTGTGAAATATCAGTCTTCATATAACTAAGGCAAGCCTTTGTTACTGATGTGGCTTTTAGGGCAAAGCTGTAATTCAATAGTTACACAGCCTCCAGTCTGATTTTCCTAAACCATAAATCTGAGTATGAAATTTCCTAGCTCAAACCCTTCAGTACTGCATCATCCCCCAACCCAGGGTGATATCCACACTTCTTATCAAGGCATTGAAGGCCTTTGATCATCTTCTCCCTGCTCATCTTCCTCACCAAGCCTTTTATCACACCCTTCCTCCCAGAATGCAACTTATGAAATACAGAATTAGTTCTGGTTTCCAGGACCAAGACTGGCCCATTACGTCTTTCTGCTTCATGGGATGCTGTTAATTCCCCTGTCCACTGAACAAATTCCTATTCCTCATTCAACTTACAACACAAATACTACCTCCCCCTTGAAGCCTCTCCGAATTCACCCAGATAGACGCAGATGTTCTCTCCTCTGCAACCCCAGAACACATTGTTCGTACCTCCATAACACACTTTACATGTTATAAAAAATATCTGTTGATATGTATTTTTCCTGCAGATACTAGACTGTGCTCCTAGAGAGCAGAGGCCATTTCTTTGTTACTCTATGTCTCCAGGGATGTAGCACTGAGCTAGTGTAGACCAAATGCTCAGTAAAGATAAAAGGATGAGGGAGGTTGGCATATTGTTCAAGGTAACCCATGGGAACTTTGGGAAAGGGACCAGAATAGGAATGAGAAAACTATGCATTTAAGATAAATAAAACATTTTTTGTTCATTCATTCAACAAGTATTTATTGAGCATTTACTATGTGTAAAGTGATATGCTAGATGCTAAAGATGCAATGGAGTTCAAGACAGAATTTGTGTCTGCATTCATGGAGAGTATAGGTTATTAGGGGAGACAAGCATTTACCAGAGAGTTTCATAAACACATATTGAACTAACATTGGGTGAGAGGTATTCCAGAAAAGTAAAGAGGTATTGTATGGGGGTGAAAGGGGCAGGGAGGTCCTCACAGGGCACTCTATTTTGAGTGTCATGGGCTGTAGGAAGCCTTGGTTTATTATAAGGACTTACCCAAATCTCCCCATAACCTGAACTTGTAAGAATCGTCCCCAAAGCCAATTCTCTCCATTGCAATCCCCCCAGTGGTCCTTCACTGACACCTACTAGAGTTTTTCTTTGGAGGTTCAATCATTGTTCCTGAGGACCAGCTCTTTGAAACACATTGTTGGGTAATCAGGCTGATGAGCATCATGATCTTTTATCATAATCACCAATTTCATCATCATCTTCATCCCCAATATCACCATCACCACTCACCACCATCACCATCACCATCATAACCACTACCACCATCATTATCATCATCATCTTAAAATTCTTGAACACTTTACATGTTCCAGGCACTGGGATAAATATTTATTTAATTCTACATTCCTATAAGAAAGGCAATATCATCAACCTCTTTTTTAAAAATAAGGAAACAGAGAGATTAAGTAATTTACCAGAGATCACATAAGTGGTAGCTCTGGGATTCTAATCCTAAATGTTTGCTCTTAATCAGTTCCCCATATGTACTCACAAGATGGCTCTGAATGGAATTCCTTTTTTTTTTTAACCCTTCATAAGCATTTTTCTTTAATTTCTTGGATCTCTTAATAGCCTCTCAAGGGAGGCAATTGGGAGGAGTCATTAGAGAGAAGATTCTATTATTTACTGCCAAGCAGTCATTTTAGGTTATTACTGGGACTCAGAACATACTGCACATTTGTGCCTTTCAGAAGGAAGTTGTATAATGAGGTTCTCTGGAAGGATAGAGTCTCCTCTATTCCTTCAAATTATACTGTGTAACAACATCATCACCAGTGATAATTATGGATTAAAACCCCACACTGAGTTCAGCCTCCAGAGCCTCCATCTCATGTGTTATATTTAATAGGGTAGTGTACAACCTTAGTTTTCTAGAACCTACAGGAATGCCGTATTCTGGGAAGCTGAGTTTATGATTAGCCATTTAAGCACACTGCACAGATATACAAAAGTTTGGATATTTATCATTCAGAAACATTGTTTAAGAATCTTTTAATCAAAATATAACTTACATAAGGAAAAGTTTACAAATCATGGAGTGTGGTGAATTATCACATCTTGAATATGCTCATGTAACCAGAACCCAGATCAAGAAACAGACCATGACTGGCTCTTCAGCAGCATCTCTTGTGCCGCCTCCATGTTGCACTCCCTCCCTTTCCTGTACATATTACTACTGTCCTGACCTCTAGCACCATGAATTACTTTGCCAGTTTTTGAGCTTTATGTAAATATATATAAATGTAATCATACCATTTGTATTCTCTTGTGCCTGTCTTCTGTCACTCGAGATTATGTTTGTGAGAATTATCCATGTTGCATGTGGCAGTATGTGTTCATTTTCATGACTATGAGGCATTTGGTTATAAGAATATGCCACAATTTATATACCCATTCTAGGGCTGATGGGCATTTGAGTATTTCCACTTGGATGCTACTACAAATAACATTACTGTTAATATTCTTATAGGTATCTTTGGTGCACATATATACACATTTTTGTTGATTTAAGATGGTATTGCTGGGTGATAGGGTAAGAGTATGTTCAGCTTCAGTAAACATTGCCAAAAAATTTAGCAGCAAAATTGCTAATTTTCACTTCCATCAACAGTGTGTGAAAGTTCTAGTTAACGTCACTGGATATTGTTAATTCTTTTAAATTTATCCAAACTGGTAGATATGCAGTACTATTTCATTGTAGATTTAATTTTTATTTCCCTGTTGACTAATGAGGTTGAGAGCCTTTGCATATGTTTATTGACCATTGGGCACCTTCTTTTGTGAAGTATTAGTTTGTGCATTTGTCTTTCTTTTTTTTCTTCTGTTGGGTTGTCTGTCTTTTTCTTATTGATCTGAAAGACTTCTTTATATATTTTGGATATATAAAGTCAGTTTCTGGTTACATGGTTGCAAATGTCTTCTTTGACACCGTGACTTACTTCTTCACTCCTAATGGTATCTTTTGACGAGAAAAAGTTTGATATCACTCCATTTATATATCTTCTTTATTGTCAGTGCTTTTTTTTGCTCTATGTAAGAAATCTTTCTTACTCCAAGGTCATTCACATTTTATTTCATGCTGCCTTCTTAAAACTTTGTTTTACTTTTCACATTTAGCTCTACAATCTATGTGGAATTTACTCTGTGTATTACGTGAGTTAAGGGCCAAGATTTACCATTTTCTACATGGTCATTCAGTTGTCCTAGCACAACTTACTGAAAAGATTATCTTTTCTCCATTGCTCTGGTGTATTAGGTTGGTGCAAAAGTAATTGTGGTTTTTGCCATGGCAAAACCATTAATGGCCAAAACTGCAATTACTTTTGCACCAACTTAATACGTCCTTTGTCATAAATCAAGCTTCTCTATATTTGTGGAACTTTCCTGGACCCTAAACTGGTCAACTGACCCATTTTTCTTACTTTGCTGTAGTCCACTGGCTTAGTTTCTGTAGCTGCATAAGTCTTGATATCTGGAAGTATAAGCCCTTCAATTTTGTACTTCTTTCATTAAGATTGTCTTGGACAATCTTGGCCCTTTGAATTTCCATATAAATTTTAGGACCAGCTTGTCAATATCACAACGAGCATACTGGGATTTTAATTTAGACTGATGAAACCGATAGATCAATTTGAGGATCATTGACATCTTTAGCAATACTGAGCCAACCAGTCTATGAACACTCAAGTAAATTTAATTGCACATCAACTCTGCACTGGTCACTGTGCTGAGCTCAGATGGGTTCTTACCCTTGAAGGTCTTACAAATGTGAGAACAAACACATAAACACAAAATATAATCTAATTTGATGCTCTTTTCACTGATAATAATGAGTTCATATTTACTAAGGACTTTACATATATTACCTCATTTATACCTTGCACTGATACTTCGAGGTAAGTGCTGTTACTATGCCCATTATGTAGGTATTTTTCATTCCAGTAGGGTCCAAGAGAAAGAGCACCCAAGTCTTTCTGGGGAAATCAGAGGAAACATCACACAAAGGGTGGAGATTTGGCTGATTTCTGAAGTTTGCCAGGAATGGAGTAGCTTGACCATTCAAAGGTATATGAGTAGCATGTGAAAAAATACAATAGGGCGACATGACATGGATTTTGGGAAACTTCTAGAGAGTGAATCCAAGGATTGAAATGTAGTATGGCAGGGGAATGGGAGCATGGTTAGTGAAGCTGGAGAGGCAGAGCCTGAGGGCTTCGTGGTCTGTGGAGTTTGAGCTTTTTCCTGAAGGCAGTGGCTGTGGAGCAGGGATTATCTGTCTTGCATTGGGTTCCCTGGAGGCTGACTGTATTCATTTCCTAGGACTGCTGTACAAATTACCATAAATTGGTGACTTGAAACAACATAAATTTATTCTCTCATATTTCTGGAGGCTAGACATCTGAAATCAAGGTGTCTGGTGGTGGTGTTTGCTTCTGCAGGGCTCTGAGAGAAAGTTGCTTCCATGCCTCTCACCTAGCTTCTGGTAGTTGTCAACAGGCCTTAGCTTTCTGCGGCTTGTAAATACATGGCTCTAATATCTGCCTCCTGTCATCTTGTGGCATTCTTCCCTGTGTGTCTCTGTGTCTTTTCTTATAGGGACATAAGTCATATGGGATTTAGGGCCTACCCAAATCCAGCATTACCTCATCTTAACAAACTGCATCTGCAAAGACCCTATTTCCAAATGAGGTCACATTCCCAAGTATGGGTTAGAACTTCAACATATCTTAAATCATAACACAAGCCTCAGATGAGGATTTAGATGTAAGTGATTCTTTTAAGGAAGTGCTCCCAGGGGAAACTAGTAAGAGAGTGGGTGAAGCAGGATAGCAATTGGGAAGGTGTCCTGCCAGCCTGTGATCCCACGCATGGTCCCTTCAGTTTCCATCGGATCCTGCGGGGCCATTTTGGAGTGTAAAGTGCCTCTAAGAATTGTACTCACCTGATGCAAGGCAGCTGGATCTTTCATCTTGGGCAGAGTAGGCTCTGGTAACCTGAGGACCAGGGACACAACTTAAGAGCCACAGGTGCTGGCCATGGGAAGCAGAAATATATTAGTGCCAGGGTCACATTAAAATGGCAAAAAGGCATTTGAAGAAATCTGGATGGAATATCCTTACTGTTTGTTGCTTTGTCCTCTGTTCCCCTTCCTCCAGAGTTGTGTATAATGGCCTTGAAGACCACCCACCCTCACCCTAGAGAGTCCAAGACTGCTTTTTGGTTGTCTGTCTGTCCTTCAGAGATTCCCAGCTCTGTCCCCTGACAGCATAACCACCATTTTTTTTGCTTGACACTGAGCACCACACTTTTCTTACTCTTCTTTGCTTTATTGTGCTTTTTTCCCCCTCCATTTCTTCTTTTTTTTTTTTTTTTTTTTTTTTTTTTTGTGACAGAGTCACGCTCTGTCGCCCAGGCTGGAGTGCAGTGGTGCAGTCTCGGCTCACTGCAACCTCCGCCTCCCAGGTTCCAGCAATTCTCCTGCCTCAGCCTCATGAGTAGCTGGGATTGCAGGCGTGTACCACCACGCCTGGCTAATTTTTTGTATTTTTAGTAGAGATGGGGTTTCACCATGTTGGCCAGGCTGGTCTTGAACTCCTGGCCTCAAGTGATCCACTCACCTCGGCCTCCCAGAGTGCTGGGATTACAGGTGTGAGCTGCTGTGCCCAGCCCCTTCTTTTTTTCTATCTGATCTTTTGTAGACATCAGTAGCTCCTTTACTTTTGTAGGATGACCCGGCCAATCACAGCATGTTATTTACCTTCTTTATGTCTTAGAGTTCTTTGCTGTGTCATTCTGTTGGTGGCTCAGGGCCAGCCACTACATTATCCAAGATAGTGGTTTTATTTGTTGGAGCTTTAGGGCACTTCATTTTCGGGGCTAAAACTAGTTTAAGGAATTTGGAAGACTAAATGCTCCTCTCCGATAGGAGGCTGCATATCATATTCACAAATATTATATGTCAAATGAATTGATTTTTTAAAGTTTAAAAACTTACTAATCAGACAATATTTGTGGAAGATCTGTAACATGATGAATATATTGTGAAGCCATGGGTAGAATGTTAAACTGGGGAGAGTGGGCCTTCAATTCTGACCCTAAGTTGCCACTGGATGATTTTATGATCTTAGGTGTGTCTGTTGACCTTTCTATGTTTTACTTTCCTATCCATGAAATTGGAGGGCTGAATTAGAAGATACTTGAGATCGCTTGAAGTTCTAATAGTCTGTAATTCCATATGTAATGTCCAGAATCTTAGCACTTTTATGCAGGCCGTAAAGTAATTTAAATACCAATTTACATCAATTTAAAGAAACCTGAATTGAATGTCTATTAGATGCCAGGCTCTGTGCCAGGTTCTGGGGATAAAAAGAGAATGAAAACCCAGCCCCTCTCCTGTATTAGCACAGTCCAGTTGAGAAGGTGAACCAACAAAGAATTGCAATTTAGTACAAAAAAATACTGCAATAAAAGATTTCCATCTCAGGAGACTGGGGGTCCAATGGGAGGGAGGACCGCCATTGCCTTGTTGAGAAGGCCCTTGAGCTAGATTTTTTTTTTTTTTTTTTTTTTTTTTAGATGGAGTCTCACTCTGTCACCCAGGCTGGAGTGTAGTGGCGTAATCACGGCTCACTGCAAACTCCACCTCCTGGGTTCATGCCATTCTCCTGCCTCAGCCTCCCAAGTAGCTGGGACTACAGGCGCCCACCACTACGCCCGGCTAATTTTTTGTATTTTTAGTAGAGATGGGGGTTTCACTGTGTTAGCCAGGATGGTCTCGAACTCATGACCTTGTGATCCGCCCACCTCAGCCTCTCAAAGTGCTGGGATTACAGACGTGAGCCACCGTGCCTGGCCGAGCTAGATTTTAATGGAAAAATCATTCCCTGGGTAGATGTAGGAAGGAAGAGTATAACAGACATAATTCCAGCTGCTGTAACAGGTGACCCTCCACAACATAAGTTTATTTCCAGCTCATGCAAAGTATAGTATGGATGTTTCTGGCCAGTAGGTGATTTTCCATGGGTTTGTTTAAAATCCCAGTTTCCTTCCCTCTTGGGGTTCCCTGGCCCTTCTGGGACATCAGAGTCTTTTGCTGGACCCTGAATTAAGCAGGCAGAGGCAAGAGAGTGAGAGTGCAGGGTCGTGTGGAAAGTTTGTACAGGTCAGGCTTGGAAGTAGAGTATAGCAGTACTCCCTTATCCGAGGTTTTGCTTTTTGTGGTTTCAGTTACCTGCAGTAAACTGTGGTCCAAAACTATTAACTGGAAAATTCCAAAAATAAACAATTCATACGTTTTACATTGCATGCTGTTTTGAGTGTTGTTATAATGATTGTGTCTTATTAGTTATTGTTGATCTCCTACTGTGCCTAATTTATAAATTAAACTTTATCATAGATACATATGTATGTATGTATGTATGTATAGGAAAACCATCGTAAGCATAGGGTTTGGTACTATCCATTATTTCAGGCATCCACTTGGGGTCTTGGCATGTGTCTTGGCCTTATCTGCAGGGGGCTACTGTATATCATGTCTGTCCATCACTTCCACTGGCAGAACTTGGTTATAAAGCTGACTTAACTGCGAAGGAGGCTGGGAAATGTGGTGTAGCTGAGTTTCCACAAAAAAAAAAAACGAAATACGTTTTGAAGAACACACAGCAGCCTCTGCCACAAAGGTCATCCTACAGGACTTTGTGCTGTGAAGAACTAATTTTCTCTTGGGCCAGTCTAATGGAAGTGTAATGTTAGACAATTGTCAAGATTGAGTTTCTGACCAGGGACTATCTTTATCAAATTGTGGTTATTGGGAGAGAGCTCACCACATCCCTGGTTGATGCAAGAATCTCCAAGTAAGATAGCAGCTCAGATATTTAACAAGTTCTGAAATGTAAGAGGCAGCTGGGTGAAGAGGTTAAGAGTTCTCAAATCAATGGATGAAGGCCTCACCACTGTCCACGGCCTCTGTAACCCACAGGTCTGGGATATTGATGGAGAACTCAGGTCTATCCCATTTGACAAATAGACAATAATTGATTCTTATACTTAAAACCTGCTTTCTTTTCTCTCTGCAGTAACACTTTCAGCTGCTCCTCCCTCCTACTTCAGAGGATTCACATTAATTGCCCTCAAAGAGAACAGAGAGGGTGATAAGGAAGAAGACCATGCCGGGACCTTCCAGGTAAGACCCTGCCTGGGCTTATTCAGTGGCCGTCCCTGCCCTGGGAGGTAGAGGCTGGAGAGGTACAAGTGTCTCAGGTGGCTTCCCATGCAGTCCCTTGACCTTTGGCCAGCTGGGCCAGGTCCATTTGAAAGGGTCATCATGGAACAAGCAGCAAATGCCACACACCTATCTGAGCAAGGTTGGCCACTAGGCAGGCCTTGCTTTGTCTCAGCAGATCACAGGGCTCTTCTCTGGGCCCACACTATCCTTCAGCAGCCAAGCGTGGGGAGAGCACTTGGAGCCCTGGCTAGGCCTGGCTGTTTCGCCTGCACAGGCATTTCGTGATTGACTGGTTAATTCTCAAGTCTAAACGAAACAAGAGCTCAGGACCGCCAGGTTGGAGGGAGTTCAAAGCACAGGAGAAGGACTATTAAGGGAATGTAGAGATTGATTTATGGGGGAAGATTAAAAAGAATTAAACATGCTTTACTTGGCCAAATGAACAGGGCCGAGTTTAAGAGGTGGTAATGGTCTTTAAATGTCAGTCCTCACAGAACACGCTCCTCGAGGGGAGGCTTACGTTTGACTCTGCGTGAAAGGGCACAGTAAGACAAAAGTGGGGCAAGAAAAGAAAGGGAATCGCACAGACAAGGACCCCGACAGTGAGTCATATTTCACTGTGGAATATTCTTCCAAGGAAAGTGGTAGGAACGTCATCCCCTTTCAGAGGTTTAGAAAAGAGCCAGCAAGTTGTCAGAACACATCCCAGAAGACTGGAGGGATCCGAGGAGGAGGCCTGGCCAAATGTGCTGTAATTAATTCTCATCTCAGATTTCCATTGTTCTGGAATTCATTTTTATCTTGCATTTGCAAACTAAGAAGACAAAAACTCAAGAAGAATACTTATACCCATAGCTGGCTGCTGGCGACTCTGGTACAATTTGCAGGCTCCGTGGAGGACCCTGACGCAAATATCTCCCTTATCCAAAGACATCTTTCAATCCTTGTGGCCAGGTTGTGATTTTTAATCCTGTGGTTTAAATTATTTTTCTGCTCTCTGGGATTCTAGGTTTTGGGCCTAGTGAGATTTAATTCCACACTCACTGTAATGTCCTTCTATGGCAAGGAACCTCTTGGCATGTATCTGCAAGGGTGACCCAATAATAATACTAGCAACAGCCAATATTTGTTGGGTACATACCATATGCCAGACACTATGCTAAGTGCTTTACTTAATCTTAGTTTATCCTGTCTTTGTTTAATTAGTTTATCTTTGTTTAATTCTCAAAACAACCCTAGTACATATGAACTATTATCCCTATTGTTGGTCCAGGAAATTGAAACTAGAGAGATTAAATCACTTGCCTTAGCTTGTTTAGTGCTTGTTTTAGTCCATTTTGTGTTTCTATAACAAAACACCTGACACTAAGTAATTTATAAACAACAGAAGTTTATTTCGCTCACTGGACATGAGACTGGGAAGTCTCACATCAAGGTGCCTACATCTGCATTATCCCACGGGGAAAGGCAGAAGGGTAAGAGAAGGTGAGAGCAAGAGGGGGCCGAACTCACCTTTATAACAAATCCACTCAAGATAACTAACCCACTCCCGTGATAACCACAATCCATTCACAAAGGTAGAGTCATCACGACTTCACCTCTTATTAGACCCTACCTCTCAACACTGTTGCACTGGGGATTAAGTTTCCAACACATAAGCTTTGGGGGACACGTTCAAACCATAGCAGCACTGTTCTGGCTAAATTCAGTAAGTCGATAGTCCTCTCTGACTCACAGTTGTTTCTGCTCAGCTTAATCCTTGTTCTTGCAACTGATTGGTGAATACAGGGCCCTGCTCATAGTGGGCAGTGCATAAATATTTGCTCGATGAGTGGATGAACATTTGACTCTTTCTGCTAGTGTCCATACCTCAGTCCTATTTGGGACTGTTGTAGAACTCCTATCTCTGTATGCATCCTCCCTTCTTCCTCCTCTTGGAGCTTCAGACATCCTTTCTTGTTACACAACAGTGCTTCTCAGAATGCAGTCTCAGGACCAGCAGCATCAGCAACACCTGGGAACTTCTTAGAAATGCAAAATCTCAAGCCCATCCAGACTTGCTGAATCAGAAACTCTGAGGGTGGGGCCCCCACAACCTGTGTTTTAACAAGCCTTCAGGGTGAATCCGGTGCATGCTTAGATTTGGGACCCATTATTCTAATGAGACATAGACCAGCCCATCTAATGGGACGTCCTCCATCATCATGTCAACACATCTGTCTGTTCCTATCTATCACTGTTTCCATCAGCCCTAAGAGGGATCAAAGTGGGATAAGAATACGAAAATGCCTAGCGTATGATAATGACAATAGGTAACACTTAAAAAGTGCTTGTGTGCCAGATACTGTTCTGAGTGGTTTATATTTGTTAACTGAGTTTATCCTCAGAGTGACATGATGAGGTAAGCATTATTATCCTATTTTCCACAGAAGAGAAACTTGTGGCAAAGAACAATTAAGTAACTTTCCTAAGATACCCAGCTCTAAGTGATAAAGCTGGGGTTCAAACTCTGGCAGTCTGTCTCTGGGTACCTGCCTGTGACCACTGTGTATGCCATCTCTCAATATATACCTGTCAAATGAAAAAATAAGGGCCCACTATGACTTTTATGACCGTCTCTGTGCCAGGTGCTTTTTATGTTAGCTTTTTTTTCCCCTTAATTCTTGTAGCAACCTTGTGTGGTCAGTATTGTTATCTTCACTTTTCAGATGATGAAACTGAGTCCCCAAGGAGTTCAGTAAGTTCACCAAGACAGTCCAGTATCACAAAGGTCGAAACATTGTGCCAGTTTCTTATTTCTCAAACATTATCTCCTCATCCCTGCCCTACCCTTGTGCCATCAAAATGCACACTCCACTTGGGTTCCAATTGTCTCAGAGATTTGGGGGAAGGAATCATAGCCCATGCCCCTCATCTTACCTCTCCTGCTCCTATGATATGTGGCCCCCATGCTGTCCCTTCCAAATCTATCATGAAAGTATTTTCTCTCTGTACCAAAGCTGTTATCTTTGGAGTCATTGATTTATTCAGCAGCATTCGTTGAGTGCCTGCTGGGTGCTAGGCACTGGGGATAGGGTGGTGAAGAAAACAGAGGTAGTCCTCATGAAGTCTAAAGAGGCTTCCTTGTCATCATCCCGTAAACTGACCTCTGCTGCTGAAAGATGTGGCAGAAAGTCAACAAGTCATCCACTGAAACATAAGCAAACTATATATATATATAGTTATATATATAGTTTATATATATTTATAGTGATTTAACAAATAGACACCGCTTTTGTTTAACACCTTTACTGCAAATATGACTTTGAAGGCTTAACAACCACAAAATTCTAATACTCATTCATCGATACATAATATTTAACATATTTGTTGGATACATGTGATATTGTTATATATATAGAATGTGTAATGATCAAGTCAAATATTTGAGGTATCCCATCACTTTGAATATTTATCATTTCTATGTGTTAAGAACAATTCAAATCCTCTCTTCTTGCCACTTTGAAATACACAATACATTGTTGTTAACTATAGTCACTCTGAATATCCTTTTCTTTTTTTAAGTTCTGGGTTACATGTGCAGAACGTGCAGTTTTGCTACATAGGTATACATGTGCCATGGTGATTTGCTGCACCCATAAACCCGTCACCTACATTAGGTATTTCTCCTAATGTTATTCCTCCCCTAGTCCCCCACCCCCCGACAGGCCCTGGTGTGTGATGTTCCCCTCCCTATGTCCATATGTTCTCATTGTTCAACTCTCACTTATAGTGCGAACATGCGGTGTTTGGTTTACTGTTCTTGTGATAGTTTGCTGAGAATGATGGTTTCCCCCTGACTTACGGCTGCATAGTATTCCATGGTGTATATGTGCCACATTTTCTTTTTCCAGTCTATTATTGATGGACATTTGGGTTGGTTCCAAGTCTTTGCTATTGTGAATAGTGCCACAGTAAATATATGTGTGTATGTGACTTTAGAGTAGAATGATTTATAATCCTTTGGATGTATACCCAGTAACGGGATCACTGGGTCAAATGGTATTTCTAGTTCTAGATCCTTGAGGAATCACCACACTGTCTTCCACAATAGTTGAACTATTTTACCGTCTCACCAACAGCGTAAAAGCGTTCCTATTTCTCTACATCCTCTCCAGCATCTGTTGTTTCCTGACTTTTTAATGATTGCCATTCTAACTGGTGTGAGATGGTATCTCATTGTGGTTTTGATTTGCATTTCTCTAATGACCAGTGATGTTCAGCATTTTTTTCATGTGTCTGTTGGCTGCATAAATGTCTTCTTTTGAGAAGTGTCTGTTCCTATCCTTTGCCCACTTTTTGATGGGGTTGTTTGTTTTTTTCTTGTAAATTTGTTTATGTTCTTTGTAGATTCCGGATATAAGCCCTTTGTCAGATGGATAGATTGCAAAAATTTTCTCCCATTCTGTAGGTTACCTGTTTACTCTGATGATAGTTTCTTTTGCTGTGCAGAAGCTCTTTAGTTTAGTGAGATCCCATTTGTCAATTTTGACTTTTGTTGCCATTGCTTTTGGTGTTTTAGACATGAAGTCTTTGCCCATGCCTATGTCCTGAATGGTATTGCTCAGGTTTTCTTCTAGGATCTTTATGCTCCTAGGTCTTACGTTTAAGTTTCTGATCCATACTGAGCTGATTTTTGTATAAGGTGTAAGGAAGAGGTCCAGTTTCAGTTTTCTGCATAGAGCTAGCCAGTTTTCCCAACAACATTTATTAAATAGGGAATCTTTTCCCCATTGCTTGTTTGTGTCAGGTTTGTCAAAGATCAGATGGTTGTAGATATGTGGTGTTATTTCCAAAGCCTCTATTCTGTTGCATTGGTCTATATATCTGTTTTGGTACCAGTATCGTGCTGTTCTGGTACCAGTATCATGCTGTTTTGGTTACGGTAGCCTTGTAGTATAGTTTGAAGTCAGGTAGCATGATGCCTCCAGCTTTGTTCTCCTTGCCCAGGATTGTCTTGGCTATTGCGGGCCCTATTTTGGTTCCATATGAAGTTTAAAGTAGTTTTTTCCAATTCTGTGAACAAAGTCAGTGGTAGCTTGATGGGGATAGCATTGAATCTATAAATTACTTTGGGCAGTATGGCCATTTTCATGTTATTGATTCTTCCTATCCATGAGCATGGAATGTTTTTCCATTTGTTTGTGTCCTCTCTTTTGTCCTTGAACAGTAATTTGTTGTTCTTGAAGAGGTCCTTTACATCCCTTATAAGTTCTATTCCTAGGTATTTTATTCTCTTACTAGTAATTGTGAATGGGAGTTCACTCATGATTTGCCATTCTGTTACTGGTGTATAGGAATGCTTGTGATTTTTACACATTGATTTTGTATCCTGAGACTTTGCTGAAGTTGCTTATCAGTTTAAGGAGATTTTTGGCTGAGACAATGGGGTTTTATAAATACACAATCATGTCATCTGCAAACAGAGGCAATTTGACTTCCTCTCTTCCTATTTGAATACCCTTTATTTCTTTCTCTTTTCTGATTGCCCTGACCAGAACTTCCAATACTATGTTGAATAGGTGCGGAGAGAGAAAGCATCCTTATCCTGTGCCAGTTTTCAAAGGGAATGCTTCCAGTTTTTGCCCATTTAATATGATATTGGCTGTGGGTTTGTCATAAATAGCTCCTATTATTTTGAGATACGTTCCATCAGTACCTAGTTTATTGAGAGTTTTTAGCATGAAGGGGTGTTGAATTTTATTGAAGGTCTTTTCTGTATCTATTGAGATAATCTTGTGTTTTTTGTCATTGGTTCTGTTTATGTGATGGATTATATTTATTGATTTGCATATGTTGAACCAGCCTTGCATCCCAGGTATGAAGCTGACTTGATCATGGTGGATAAGTTTTTAGATGTACTGCTGGGTTTGGTTTGCCAGTATTTTATTAAGGATTTTCGCATCAATGTTCATCAGAGATGTTGGCCTGAAATGTTCTTTTTCTGTTGTGTCTCTGTCAGGTTTTGGTATCAGGATGATTCTGGCCACATAAAATGAGGTAGGGAGGATTCCTTCTTTTTCTATTGTTTGGAATAGTTTCAGAAGGAAAGGTACCAGCTCCTCTTTGTACCTCTGGTAGAATTCAGCTGTGAATCCGTCTGGTCCTGAACTTTTTTTGGTTAGTAGGCTATTACTGCCTCAATTTCAGAACTTGTTATTGGTTTATTCAGGGATTCAGCTTCCTCCTGGTTTAGACTTGGGAGGGTTTATGTGTCCAGGAATTTATCCATTTCTTCTAGATTTTCTAGCTTATTTGCATACAAGTGTTTATAGTGTTCTCTGATGATAGGTTGTATTTCTGTGGGATCAGTAGTGATATCCCCTATATCATTTTTTATTGCGTCTATTTGATTCTACTCTCTTTTCTTTACTAGTCTGGCTAGCAGTCTATCTATTTTGTTGATCTTTTCAAAAAAACAGCTCCTGGATTCGTTGATTTTTTGAAAAATTTTTTTAATTTTTAATTTTTTAATTTTTTTTATTATACTTTAAGTTTTAGGGTACATGTGCACAACGTGCGGGTTTGTTATATATGTATACTTGTGCCATGTTGGTGTGCTGCACCCATCAACTCATCAGCACCCATCAACTTGTCATTTACATCAGGAATAACTCCCAATGCCATCCTTTCCCCCTCCCCTCTCCCCATAATAGGCCCCGGTGTGTGATGTTCCCCTTCCAGAGTCCAAGTGATCTCATTGTTCAATTCCCACCTATGAGTAAGAACATGTGGTGTTTGGTTTTCTGTTCTTGCGATAGTTTGCTGAGAATGATGGTTTCCAGCTGCATCCATGTCCCTACAAAGGACACGAACTCATCCTTTTCTATGGCTGCATAGTATTCCATGGTGTATATGTGCCACATGTTCTTAATCCAGTCTGTCACTGATGGACATTTGGGTTGATTCCAAGTCTTTGCTATTGTGAATAGTGCCACAATAAACATACGTGTGCATGTGTCTTTATAGCAGCATGATTTATAATCCTTTGGGTATATGCCCAGTAATGGGATGGCTGGGTCATATGGTATTTCTAGTTCTAGATCCTTGAGGAATCGCCATACTGTTTTCCACAATGGTTGAATCAGTTTACAATCCCACCAACAGTGTAAAAGTGTTCCTATTTCTCCACATCCTCTCCAGCACCTGTTGTTTCCTGATTTTTTAATGATTGCCATTCTAACTGGTGTGAGATGGTATCTCATTGTGGTTTTGATTTGCATTTCTCTGATGGCCAGTGATGATGAGCATTTTTTCATGTGCCTGTTGGCTGTATGAATGTCTTTTGAGAAATGTCTATTCATATCCTTTGCCCACTTTTTGATGCGGTTGTTTGTTTTTCTCATAAATTTGTTTGAGTTCTTTGTAGGTTCTGGATATTAGCCCTTTGTCAGATGAGTAGATTGCAAAAATTTTCTCCCATTCTGTAGGTTGCCTGTTCACTCTGATGGTAGTTTCTTTTGCTGTGCAGAAGCTCTTTAGTTTAATTAGATCCCATTTGTCAATTATGGCTTTTGTTGCCAGTGCTTTTGGTGTTTTAGACATGAAGTCCTTGCCCATGCCTATGTCCTGAATGGTATTACCTAGGTTTTCTTCTAGGGTTTTAATGTTTTTAGGCCTAACATTTAAGGCTCTATTCCATCTTGAATTAATTTTCGTATAAGGAGTAAGGAAAGGATCCAGTTTCAGCTTTCTACTTATGGCTAGCCAATTATCCCAGCACCATTTATTAAATAGGGAATCCTTTCCCCATTTCTTGTTTTTCTCAGGTTTGTCAAAGATCAGATGGTTGTAGATGTGTGGTATTATTTCTGAGGGCTCTGTTCTGTTCCATTGATCTATATCTCTGTTTTGGTACCAGTACCATGCTGTTTTGGTTACTGTAGCCTTGTAGTACAGTTTGAAGTCAGGTAGTGTGATGCCTCCAGCTTTGTTCTTTTGACTTAGGATTGTCTTGTCAATGCGTGGTCTTTTTTGGTTCCATATGAACTTTAAAGCAGTTTTTTCCAATTCTGTGAAGAAAGTCATTGGTAGCTTAATGGGGATGACATTGAATCTATAGATTACCTTGGGCAGTATGGTCATTTTCACGATATTGATTCTTCCTATCCATGGGCATGGTATGTTCTTCCATTTGTTTGTGTCCTCTTTTATTTCACTGAGCAGTGGTTTGTAGTTCTCCTTGAAAAGGTCCTTTATATCCCTTGTGAGTTGGATTCATAGGTATTTTATTCTCTTTGAAGCAATTGTGAATGGAAGTTCATTCATGATTTGGCTCTCTGTTTGTTACTGGTGTATAAGAATGCTTGTGATTTTTGCACATTGATTTTGTCCTGAGACTTTCCTGAAGTTGCTTATCAGCTTAAGGAGATTTTGGGCTGAGATGATGGGGTTTTCTAAATATACAATCATGTCATCTGCAAACAGGGACAATTTGACTTCTTCTTTTCCTAACTGAATACCCTTTATTTCTTTCTCTTGCCTGATTGCCCTGGCCGGAACTTCCAACACTATGCTGAATAGGAGTGGTGAGAGAGGGCATCCCTGTCTTGTGCCAGTTTTCAAAAGGAATGCTTCCAGTTTTTGCTCATTCAGTATGATATCGGCTGTGGGTTTGTCATAAATAGTTCTTATTATCTTGAGATACGTTCCATCAATACCGAATTTATTGAGAGTTTTTAGCATGAAGGACTGTTGAATTTTATCAAAGGCCTTTTCTGCATCTGTTGAGATAACCATGTGGTTTTTGTTTTTGGTTCTGTTTATATGCTGGATTACGTTTATTGATTTGTGTATATTGAACCAGCCTTGCATCCCAGGGATGAAACTCACTTGGTCATAGTGGATAAGCTTTTTGATGTGCTGCTGGATTCGGATTGCCAGTATTTTATTGAGGATTTTTGCATCAATGTTCATCAGGGATATTGGTCTAAAATTCTCTTTTTTTGTTGTGTCTCTGCCAGGCTTTGGTATCAGGATGATGTTGGCCTCATAAAATGAGTTAGGGAGGATTCCCTCTTTATCTATTGATTGGAATACTTTCAGAAGGAATGGTACCAGCTCCTCCTTGTACCTCTGGTAGAATTCAGTTGTGAATGGATCTGGTCCCGGACTTTTTTTGGTTGGTAGGCTATTAATTATTGCCTCAGTTTCAGAGCCTGCTATTGGTCTATTCAGGGATTCAATTTCTTCCTGGTTTAGTCTTGGGAGAGTGTAAATGTCCAGGAAATTATCCATTTCTTCTAGATTTTCTAGTTTATTTGCATAGAGGTGTTTATGTGTTCTCTGATGGTAGTTTGTATTTCTGTGGGGTCGGTGGTGTTATCCCCGTTATCATTTTTTATTGCATCTATTTGATTCTTCTCTCTTTTCTTCTTTATTGGTCTTGCTAGTGGTCTATCAATATTATTGATCTTTTCAAAAAACCAGCTCCTGGATTCATTGATTTTTTGGAGGGTTTTCTGTGTCTCTATCTCCTTCAGTTCTGCTCTGATCTTAGTTATTTCTTGTCTTCCGCTAGCTTTTGAATGTGTTTGCTCTTGCTTCTCTAATTCTTTTAATTGTGATGTTAGGGTGT
The DNA here is from genome assembly GCF_008728515.1 of Papio anubis. Classification (NCBI taxonomy): domain Eukaryota; kingdom Metazoa; phylum Chordata; class Mammalia; order Primates; family Cercopithecidae; genus Papio; species Papio anubis. The sequence goes on from NC_044987.1 coordinate 73,353,788, forward strand.
CAATTTTAGATCTTTCCTGCTTTCTCTTGTGGGCATTTAGTGCTATAAATTTCCCTCTACACACTGCTGTAATGTGTCCCAGAGATTCTGGTGTGTTGTATCTTTGTTCTCATTGGTTTCAAAGAACATCTTTATTTCTGCCTTCATTTCATTATGTACCCAGCAGTCATTCAGGAGCAGGTTGTTCAGTTTCCATGTAGTTGAGAGGTTTTGATAGATTTTCTTAGTCCTGCATTCTAGTTTGATTGCACTGTGGTCTGAGAGACAGTGTGTTATAATTTCTGTTCTTTTACCTTTGCTGAGGAGTGCTTTACTTCCAACTATGTGGTCAATTTTGGAATAAGTGTGATGTGGTGCTGAGAAGAATGTATATTCTGTTGATTTGGGGTGGAGAGTTCTGTAGATGTCTATTAGGTCCGCTTGGTGCAAAGTTGAGTTCAATTCCTGGATATCCTTGTTAACTTTCTGTCTCGTTGATCTGTCTAATGTTGACAGTGGGGTGCTGAAGTCTCTCATTATTATTTTATGGGAGTCTAAGTCTCTTTATAAGTATCTAAGGACTTGCTTTATGAATCTGGGTGCTGCTGTATTGGGTGCATATATATTTAGGATAGTTAGCTCTTCCTATTGAATTGATCCCTTTACCATTATGTAATGGTCTTCTTTGTCTCTTGATCTTTGATGGTTTAAAGTCTGTTTTATCAGAGACTAGGATTGCAACCCCTGCTTTTTTTTGTTCTCCATTTGCTTGGTAGATCTTCCTCCATCCCTTTATTTTGAGCCTATGTGTGTCTCTGCATGTGAGATGGGTCTCCTGAATACAGCACTCTGATGGGTCTTGACTCTTTATCCAATTTGCCAGGCTATGTCTTTTAATTGGACCATTTAGTCCATTTACATTTAAGGTTAATATTGTTATGGGTGAACTTGATCCTGTCATTGTGATATTAGCTGGTTATTTTGCTCATTAGTTGATGCAGTTTCTTCCTACCATCGATGGTCTTTACATTTTGGCATGTTTTTGCAATGGCTGGTACTGGTTTTTCCTTTCCATGTTTAGTGCTTCCTTCAGGATCTCTTGTAGGGCAGGCCTGGTGGTGACAAAATCTCTAAGCCTTTGCTTGTCTCTAAAGGATTTTATTTCTCCTTCACTGATGAAACTTAGTTTGGCAGGATATGAAATTCTGGGTTGAAAATTCTTTTCTTTAAGAATGTTGAATATTGGCCCCCACTCTCCTCCGGCTTGTAGAGTTTCTACCAAGAGATCTGCTGTTAGTCTGATGGGCTTCCCTTTGTGGGTAACCCGACCTTTCTCTCTGGCTGCCCTTAACATTTTTTCCTTCATTTCAACCTTGGTGAATCTGGCAATTATGTGTCTTGGAGTTGCTCTTCTCGAGGAGTATCTTTGTGGCATTCTCTGTATTTCCTGAATTTGAATGTTGGCCTGCCTTACTAGGTTGGGGAAGTTCTCCTGGATGATAGCCTGAAGAGTCTTTTCCAACTTGGTTCCATGTTCCCCCTCACTTTCAGGCACATCAATCAGACGTAGATTTGGTCTTTTCACATAATCCCATATTTCTTGGAGGCTTTGTTCATTTCTTTTACCTTTTTTTTCTCTAGACTTCTGTTCTCGCTTCATTTCATTCATTTGATCGTCAATCGTTGATACTCTTTCTTCCAGTTGATCGAGTCGGTTACTGAAGCTTGTGCATTTGTCATGTATTTCTCGTGTCATGGTTTTTATCTCTGTCAGTTCGTTTATGGCCTTCTCTGCTTTGATTATTCTAGTTATCCATTCTTCCATTCTTTTTTCAAGATTTTTAGTTTCTTTACACTGGTTACGTAGTTCCTCCTTTAGCTCTGAGAAGTTTGATCAACTGAAGCCTTCTTCTCTCAACTCGTCAAAGTCATTCTCTGTCCAGCTTTGATCCGTTGCTGGTGATGAGCTGCGTTCCTTTGGAGGGGGAGATGCGCTCTGATTTTTTGAACTTTTTGAATTTCCAGCTTTTCTACCCTGCTTTTTCCCCATCTTTGTGGTTTTATCTGCCTTTGGTCTTTGATGCTGGTGATGTACTGATGGAGTTTTGGTGTGGGTGTCCTTTCTGTTTATTAGTTTTCCTTCTAACAGTCAGGACCCTCAGCTGTAGGTCTGTTGGAGATTGCTTGAGGTCTACTCCAGACCCTGTTTGCCTGGGTATCAGCAGCAGAGGCTGCAGAAGATATAATATTGCTGAACAGCGAGTGCTGCTGTCTGATTCTTGCTCTGGAAGCTTCGTCTCAGGGGTGTACCCTGCCGTGTGAGGTGTGAGGTGTCGGTCTGCACCTAGTGGGGGATGTCCCCCAGTTAGGCTAGCCAGGGGTCAGGGACCCACTTGAGCAGGCAGACTGTCTGTTCTCAGATCTCAACCTCCGTGCTTGGAGATCCACTGCTCTCTTCAAAGCTGTCAGACAGGGTCATTAACATCTGCAGAGGTTTCTGCTGCTTTCTTTTTTTTTTTTTTTTTTTCTATGCCCTGTCCCCAGAGGTGGAGTCTACAGAGACAGGCAGGCCTCCTTGAGCTGTGATGGGCTCCACACAGTTCGAGCTTCCCGGAGGCTTTGTTTACCTACTTAAGTCTCAGCAATGGCGGGTGCCCCTCCCCCAGCCTCACTGCTGCCTTGCAGTTAGATCTCAGACTGCTGTGCTAGCAATGAGGGAGGCTCCGTTGGTGTGGGACCCTCCGGGCCAGGTGTGGAATATAATCTCCTAGTGTGCCGTTTGCTAAGACCCTTGGTAAAGCGCAGTATTAGGGTGGGAGTTACCCAATCTTCCAGGTGTTGTGTGTCTCAGTTTCTAAAGGGATTCCCTTCCCCCTTGTGCTTCTCAGGTGAGGCAATGCCTCGCCCTGCTTCAGCTCTCACTGGTCAGGCTGCACCAGTTGACCAGCACCGATTTTCCGGCACTCCCCAGTGAGATGAACCCAGTACCTCAGTTGAAAATGCAGAAATCACCTGTCTTCTGTGTCACTCGCGCTGGGAGCTGGAGGCTGGAGTTGTTCCTATTCGGCCATCTTGCTTGCACCCCTTGTTGATTTTCTGAAGGGTTTTTTTTTGTGTGTCTCTATCTCCAGTTCTGCTTTGATCTTAGTTATTTCTTGTCTTCTGCTAGCTTTTGAATTTGTTTGCTGTTGCTTCTCTAGTTCTTTTAATTTTGATGTTAGGGTGTCAATTTTAGATCTTTCCTGCTTTCTCTTGTGGGCATTTAGTGCTATAAATTTCCCTCTACACACTGCTTTAAATGTGTCCCAGTGATTCTGGTATATTGTGTCTTCATTCTCATTGGTTTCAAAGAACATCTCTTTTTCTGCCTTAATTTTGTTATTTACCCCATAGTCATTTAGGAACAGGTTGTTCAGTTTCTATGTAGTTGTGCGGTTTTGAGGGAGTTTCTTAATCCTGAGCTCTAGTTTGATTGCACCATGGTCTGAGAGACAGTTTGTTATAATTTCTGTTCTTTTGCATTTGTTGAGGAGTGTTTTACTTCCAATTATATAGTTAATTTTAGAGTAAGAGTGATGAGGTGCTGAAAAGAATGTATATTCTGTTGATTTGGGGTGGAGAGTTCTGTAGATGTCTATTATGTCTGCTTGTTTCAGAGCTGAGCTCAAGTCCTGAATATCCTTGTTAATTTTCTATCTCGTTGATCTGTCTAATATTGACAGTGGGGTGTTAAACTCTCCCACTGTTACTGTGTAGGAGTGTAAGTCTCTTTGTAGGTCTCTAAGAACTTGCTTTATGAATCTGGGTGTTCCTGTATTGGGTGCATGTATATTTAGGAAAGTTAGCTCTTCTTGCTGCATTGATCCCTTTACCATTATGTAATGGCCTTCTTTGTGTCTTTTGATCTTTGTTGGTTTAAAGTCTGTTTTATCAGGCATTAGGATTGCAACTCATGCTGTTTTTTTGTTTGTTTGTTTTTTTGTTTGTTTTGCTTTCCATTTGTTTGGTAAATATTCCTCCATCCCTTTATTTTGAGCCTATGTATGTCTTTGCATGTGAGATGGGTCTCCTGAATACAGCACACTGATGGGTCTTGACCCTTTATCCAATTTGTCAGTCTGTGTCTTTTAATTGGGGCATTTAGCCCATTTACATTTAAGGTTAATATTGTTATGTGTGAATTTGATCCTGTCATTATGATGCTAGCTGCTTGTTTTGCCCATTAGTTGATGCAGTTTATTCATAGTGTCGATGTTCTTTACCATTTGGTATATTTTTGCAGTGGCTGGTACCAGTTGTTCCTTTCCATGTTTAGTGCTTCCTTGGGGAGCTCTTGTAAGGCAGGCCTAGTGGTGACAAAATCTCTCAGCATTTGCTTGTCTGTAAAGGATTTTATTTCTCTTTTGCCTATGAAGATTACTTTGGCTGGATATGAAATTATGGGTTGAAATTCTTTTGTTTAAGAATGTTGAATATTGGCCCCCACTCTCTTCTGGCTTGTAGAGTTTCTGCAGAGAGATCTGCTATTAATCTGATGGGTTTCCCTCTGTGGGTAACCTGACCTTTCTGTCTGCCCTTAACATTTTTTCCTTCATTTCGATCTTCATGAATCTGACAATTATGTGTCTTGGGTTGCTCTTCTTGAGGAGTATCTTTATGGTGTTCTCTGTATTTCCTGAATTTCAATGTTGGCCTGTCTTGCTAGGTTGGGGAAGTTCTCCTGGATAATATCCTTAAGAGTGTTTTCCAACTTCGTTCCATTCTCCTCGTCACTTTCAGGTACACCAATCAAATGTAGATTTGGTCTTTTCACATAATCCCATATTTCTTGGAGGCTTTGTTCATTCATTTTTATTCTTTTTTTCTCTAATCTTGTCTGCTCTCTTTATTTCATTAAGTTGATCTTTAATCACGGATATCCTTTCTTCCACTTGATTGATTCGGCTATTGAAACTTGTGAATGCTTCAGGAAGTTCTTGTGCTGTGTTTTTAGTTCTCATGCTGTGTTTTTCAGCTCCATCAGGTCATTTATGTTCTTCTCTATGCTGGTTATTCTAGTTACCAATTCATCTAACCTTTTTTCAAGGTTCTTAGCTTCCTTGCATTGGGTTAGTACATGCTCCTTTAGCTCAGAGGAGTTTGTTATTACACACCTTCTGAAGCCTACTTCTGTCAATTCATCAAACTCATTCTCCGTCCAATTTTGTTCCCTTGCTGGAGAGGAGTTGTGATCCTTTGTAGGAGAAGCAGCATTCTGGTTTTTGGAATTTTCAACCTTTTCTTGCTGATTTATCCCCATCTTTGTGGATTTATCTTTGATGTTGGTGAACTTCGGGTGGGGTCTTTGAGTTGGAGGTGCTATTCCTTTCTGTTTGTTAGTTTTCCTTCTGACAGTCAGGACCCTCTGCTGCCGGTCTGCTGGAGTTTGCTGGAGGTCCACTCCCGACACTGTTTGCCTGGGTATCACCAGTGGAGACTGCAAAATGCAAAGATTGCTGCCTGATCATTCCTCTGGAAGCTTCATCCTAAGGGGGCACCTGCCAGATGCCAGCCAGAGCTCTCCTGTATGAGATGTCTGTCGGCCCCTACAAGGAAGTATCTCCCAGTGAGAATACACAGGGGTCAGGACCAACTTGAGGAGGCAGTCTGACCCTTAGCAGAGCTCAAATGCTGTGCTGGGAGGTCCCCTGCTCTCTTCAGAGCCGTCAGACAGGGCCGTTTAAGTCTGCTGAAGCTGTGCCCATAGCTACCCCTTTCCCCAGGTGCTCTGTCCCAGGGAGATGGGGTTTTTATCTATAAGTCCCTGACTGGGGCTGCTGCCTTTTTTTCAGAGATGTCCTGCCCAGAGAAGAGAAATCTGGCAGTCTGTCCACAGCAGCCTTGCTGAGCTGCAGGGGGCTCCGCCCAGTTGGAACTTCCCAGTGGCTTTGTTTACACTGTGAGCATAAAACTGCCTACTCAAGCCTCAGCAATGGCGGATGCCCCTCCCTCCACCAAGCTCCAGCATCCCAGATGGGTCTCAGCTGGTGCTGTGCTGGCAGTGAGAATTTCAAGCTAGTGGATCTTAGTTTGCTGGGCTCCATGGGGGTGGGACCTGCCCTGCCAAGCCAGACCACTTGGTTCCTTGGCTTCGGCACCCCTTTCCAGGGGAGCGAATGGTTCTGTCTTGCTGCTGTTCCAGGCGCCACTGGGGTATGAAAGAAAAGAACCCCTGCAGCTAGTTCAGCATCTGCCGAAATGGTCACCAGTTTTGTGCTTGAAACCCAGGGCCCTGGAGGGAATCTCCTGGTTTGTGGGCTGTGAAAACCCCTGGGACAAGCGCAGTATCTGTGCCAGAGTTCCTCCGGCTTAGTCCCTCACAGCTTCCCTTGCATAGGGGAGAAAATTCCCTGACCCCTTGCTCTTCCTGGGTGAGGTGACACTCCACCCTGCTTCGGCTCACCCTCTGTGGGCGTGCCCACTGTCCTGCCAGTCCCAGTGAGATGAACCAGGTACCTCAGTTGGAAATGCAGAAATCCCCTGCCTTCTGTGTGAGTCTCACTGGGAGCTGTAGACCAGAGCTGTTCCTATTCAGCCGTCTTGCCAGCCTCCCCTAAATATTCTTTAAATTTGGTTAAAGATTACATTTGTGGCTCTAAAAGTGACTTTGGGAGAGGGTTACTTTGCTTCTTTATGAGTTAATCCTTATACAGAGAACACAGACTCAAAATACAAACACAACAAAAGTAAGTTTTAATGCTGTCTTTGCGCCTCCTTAGACTTAGTGGCGAGTAAGAGTTACAGCTCTTACCTCTCCAAAGGCGGCCAAGGAGAAGGAGGTGGGGCTACCTGCTCTGGCCCCAACAGCAGGTTCCAGCACAGCAGCATTGGCACACACTAGATATCAGAAGACACAGAGCCTCTCTTTGATGAGATAGCTGATTCAGCGAAAGTGGCAAGGAACTCAGGGACTCAACTGCCTGTACAAAAGTAACCCACCTATCCTTAAAAATTATATTACCACAAACTGCTCCCTGGAATGCTGTGGCCCAGCCAGCTGCCCAGCTCACTCTCTTGCCTCCTTCAGGTCTCTGCTCAGTGGTCCCTTTCCAGGGAGGCCTGCCCTGATCATCCTATTAGGCACTTCATTCCTCCTCCCATCCCTGAGCTAGACTCTTTCTCTCTTTCCCCAACTTAGTGTTTTTCCATCACATTTATTGCCACCTGGCATGCTATTTTACTTATTAACTTGTGTGTTATCTGTCACCTTCCACTGAACTATACGCTCTACAGGGCAGGATTTTAATCTCTCTTCAGAGTATCCCTCTGAAGGATGTGCCCAGCACAGAGTAGGCACATGAATATTTGGGGACAGAATTTTAAGTACAGTATTTGCACTAAAATTTAAGCTGCTAATTTATAATACTATTCATTGCTTGTTTTATTTTTAATTTAAGGTCTTCAGGTGTCAACTAGTTTAGGTAACACTCTACCAATCAAAGGAAAAAAGTCTCAAAAGGATATTTGTCTGAGACGAGCAGATGAACACCATACAAACAAGTATCTTTTAATAGTCTTTTATATTCATAATCACCTGTTTTTAAACTAGTTTGTGATATCTGCATTAACAATAAATATTTAGTGGCATTTAATGAGTTCTGAGCTGCTTTAGAACCTAAAAGGGTTTTTGACACACTTTTCTAAAAATAAAATGCTATTGCAAGCTTGTTCTCAGGAATTCTCTTTGAGTTCATAGGAAAACCTGCTCTCGTTACACTAACCTAAGCTTAATCAAGCCCCTTATAAGATGTTAGGATTTTTAAAACTGCCATTCACTATTATAAATAATGGAGTAGAAACAGTTTCTTGCATAAAACTTTTTATCATTTGGTATTGTTTACTAGGACAGGTTCCTAGAAGTGTAATCACAAATGCAAAGGATGTGGACATTTTTAATGGTTCTAATGTGTATTGCCAAGATGATCCCCCAATCTCCCCACCCACACACACACAAAAAAAACGCTGCATTCAACAAAATGGAATATGGGCATTCCATCATGGAAGTCATGGCCACTGATGTGAAGGGAAACAGACATATGAGATCAGGACTGGGAATCACAAGATTTGAGCAGGTTAAATTGATAGATCAAATCTAGCAAGATGAAAGCTAATGGAGGAAGAGAGAAACACAGAAAACCACCTACTTGGATCCAAATAACCAATTGCACGAGTACAAGATGAGAGGTTTGGATTTATGGCAGCACAGTAAACAACCAACAATAACAAGAAAAATACTCTAGAACTTTCAGTTGCCAGTAAGTAAATTAAGAATGAATCATCCATAAGATAGGACCACAGAAAACTCATGAGGTCTTAGGATGTATCATAGGAGCATAGTGGTTAGAACACACGATTTTGATTTTCTTATGAGATTCTTATGCCATTCTGAGAGCCCACAATATTCCCTTTCTTTCTCTATATAGTATACCTTTCAGTGAATGAATATTGAAATATAAAATATACAGTGTTTTCCTTCTTTCATTCATTTGTTTATTCAAGTATTTCCATATCACTCATAGTACCCAGTTCTTTTTCTTCAGAGTAGTTATTAAAATTTATAATTATTTGTAGGATTATTTGTTTAATATTATTCTATTCCACCAAACTGTAGGGCAAAACCATGTCTATTTCATTCACTGTTGTATTTCTAACAACTAGCACTGTGTTACATATTGGACACTCAGTAAATATAGTAAGTATCTGCTGATGTGAATTAATGAATGCACTAATGACCAGCTATGTAAAATGAAACATACTAGGCTCTGTGGATATGGAGATGAATAAATAAGACATGGTATATTAGTCCATTTTCACACTGCTATAAAGATACTACCTGAGACTGGGTAATTTATAAACAAAGAGGTTTAATTGACTCAGTTCTGCATAGCTGGGGAGGCCTCAGGAAACTTACAATCATGGTGGAAGGCAAAGGGGGAGCAGGCACCTTCTTCACAAGGTGCTGGAGAGAGAGAGCAAGACAACAAAGTGCCACACTTTAAAACAATCAGCTCTCGTGAGACCTGACTCACTTATCACAAGAACAGCGTGGAGAAAACCACCCCCATGATCCAGTCACCTCCCACCGGGTCCCTCCCTCGACAAATGGGGATTAAAATTTGAGATGAGATTTGGCTGGGGACACAGAGCCAAACCGTATCACATGGTCCCTGGTATTAGGAGGTCAAAGTCTACAGAAGAACTTCCCAGTTCAGTATTTTATGTACACTGGTGGATCACAGATAGGTTGAAGGAGAACCCAGACATGTATTTCCTTAGATATTAAGGTGGCCTCATCTGTTTACTCTAGGGAAATACTATCCTTTTCTATATGTGACATAGAGTCAAGAGACCTGTTAGAACTATATTGCAGCCTGCTAGGTGCTAAAATTGCTGCATCTGTGCAAATAAGAAAACAGTCATTTGCAGAAAGTGGGTAGTGAGTGCTGATATGGGAGCACAGAAAGGACGTTTACAGAGACAATAACCTTTGAGCTATCTCTTACAGTGGTTGAAATTTCAACTGGACAAGGAGTGAAGAATGTGTGTGAAGACCACCGTACTGTCCCTCACATCTCTATTTTAAAATTTGCCATATTTTAGTGTTTTACTATATCTTCCTTAACAAGCACCTAGAACTTCACAAGGGCCCAGTACAAGTTGTTTTTTTTTTTTTAATAAATAAATGAACCAGGGGATAAATGATATTCAGTCCCTTCCCCTTCCCTTGAGGAACTCACTTGGTGTAAAATGCCTCTGCAGAGCTATAATGCACAAACAACACATTTTAAAAGCAATGTCAGTACCTCTTGCTTGACACTTAGTTTTCTTGCTTAAAATTGCCATGTGAAAAGTCATTTGTAAGAAGCACAAGAAGCTATGTGCACTGTGAGTGCCTGGGATGGACATTCGGTCCTCACGCTTCTGCAGCTTTGGTCTCCAGTGCCTGCTACCAGACAAGATGAAAAATCATTTTCCTTCCCAGCAAGAAGCCTGAGTCTGGGAACCAGAGGCATTATTAAGACTTAAGCATCACTCCTCTCAACAGAGCACACTTGTGTTTTGTGTTATAAAATACAGAAAAGGATACAGAGAAAGACAAAAAAGAAATAAAAATATGTCATTTTATAATCTAGAGATAATCATTAACATTTGGGTGTATTTCCTTCCAGATTATATATTATATAGAAAAATAAAATTGCATAATATAAATGTAGTTATATATATATATATATACACACACACACACCTATATATATATATATATATATATATATATATAAAATTTTCAAACAGAATATTGGAACCATTCTGTATATAGGGTTTTATATCCTGTTTTATGAACATTGTGAACATATTTCAATGAAATTAAATTGTCCACATGATTTTTAATGGCTTTATAATACTCCATCATACTGTTGAATTATAATTCATTCAAAGATTCCTCTATTATTGGCAAGATAGGTAGTTCTAATTTTCTTTACTTTTATATAAAACACTGCAGTGAACACCATAACACATACATCTTTGCACCTGTGTTTGCTTATGATAAAAGCAAAGATTTATGCGTCTGTATTTGCTTATGATAAGTTATAGGGTCAAACTAAAGTTTCTCTCTCTGTACATACACACATGCATGTATGCACACATGTATATGTATAGATGAGCTCTCTTTCTGGAGGAGCCATTTGGGTTTCGATAGTGTCAATGGTGGGCACACAGGTTAGCATCACAGTAGAAAGTATTCCTATTTTCAGGCTGCTCTAACTACTCAGAAAGGACCATGCAACTAGCTTAGCTTTTCTGTTTAAAATGTACAGTGAGTATGTGGAAAGACTTTGGGTTTTAGAATCATTAGATCACCAGACTAGGACTCCAATTCTGCCCTACTAGCTGGGTCAAGAAGTTGCTTAATTTCTTTGAAATTTACTTAGTCCCTTCATCTACAAAATAAGCATAATCAAAGTAAAATAATGTATATAAAATGCCCAACACAGTGCCTGGACATAAGGGACCCTCAATCAATGCCTCCTTCTGAGACAGCAGCCTAGGATGCACTTTCCACATCTCTGTTTACAATGAATCATAAACTCCGTTCCTCTGTAGATTTGGCATCTGTGGATCACTGAGGAGCACAGCTGAATCTTGTCAAAGGTGTAACTGACTAGCTGTCTTTCCAACTCTACAGGTGAGGAGAGAGACAGGCTTCTCTAGTTCATTCTGTCTTTATTGTAATAGGATTGGGATGGCTATAAAATAAAATGAAAAATTTATGTTACGGATACATGATACCCAAACAAAATCTGTTCAATGTGGGTGGTTGGCTGGGCTCTCAATTACTGGTTTTATGAACTACTTCCATATAGCAGCTTCACCAAAAGTGGAATTTAAATTATATCTTGGCAAAAGGCTCCACACCAGAGGTATGAATGGATAGCAGAAACCACAACTGTCACCTCTAGGTACTATTCTAGTTGCTTCGTATACTTTAACTTTCTTCCTCTTGGCTGGAAGTTCCATGAGAGCAGAGATGTCTATTTCTTTCACAACAGCACACACAGTGCTGGGTGCCATGCTGAATACACAATCAAAGCTCAGTAAATATTAGTCACATAAATAAATGTATTAATCTCCTCTTCAACTCAGATTCTACTGCCTGCCCACATACACACCCATGAAGTAGGCACTCTTATTATTATTCCCATTCACAGGAAAGTTAACACTGAGGGAATCAGAGCATTGATCGATGGCACAGAGCCAGTAAGTGGCAGTGAACAAAACCTAAGCCACCAAAGGTCTGTGTCATTTTCTCTATTCTGCATCTCTTACAGCTCCAGGGAGAGATGTGTGGGAGAGACAAAGACAGAAATTGACTGCTAAACCCCTAAACTCCTTTCTGGGTTATTCCAGGGGTCATACCAGGTTTACAGTTTCATAGATCCACGAGGTCTCTTCCAGGACTTTCAAATGCCATCGCCTGTCTTTCCCGACATTCACGTCTTCCTTTCATCCCATTTAGAATCTGTGCACCCTGCCTCCTCTTTGAGATCTCAAGCACTGAGCACATCCCTTTGTTCTAGTTCTTCACTCACTGTGTTACCCTGATGAGTTAAATTCCCATTCCCCTACAAGATTCTGCAAAGAGGCAGACAACTGGGCCATGTCTGTCTCTGTATTCCTGTGGCCACCCCTGTACTCCCCTGGCCTCACCAAGGCCTGGCACCCTGGCTAGGTGACAAGTGCTTTCCAAATTGATGGATATCTGCTGCTGGAATTGCTGGCCTTACCCACTTGTTTGCAAACATTAATTAGTCTTCTACTTTCTTGCATGGAACTAGCATTGTTTCCACATCTATTTTCTAAAGGTCTGGAAATCATTTTCAAATGCATGATAGACTTGTTTAATAGACAATACATAACTTTTATGCAAAAAAGAACTTTTTGATATATCTATTAAGTAGTGTTTTAAAAAGCCAGTCAGTTCCTGTGGCCTTGCAATCCTCTCATCTTTAAAATGAGAGTGACGAGCCTTCGTTCCAGATCTAACTACTTCGTGGGAGAGCTCTTAATTCTGGTTTGCAAACACTTAAAGTCGTTGTGTTTGTTTTTTAAAACAGGTAAAATCCAAAGAGTAAATGGGTCATAGTTCACTGAAACAATATCCTGTTGTAGAATATTTAGAGGATTTTTAAAATATTATAAATAATTTAGCAGTATACATTTGTATAAAGAAAACCCTCTTATTTATGAGTATATAAATGACACTACTGTGTGCAAGGCATATTCTAGGCTCGGAGGATATAGCTGTGACATAACAGACAAAAATCCCTACCCCTTTGGATGTTATATTTCTATATTTTAGATCATTTCCATGAGATAGAGTCTCATGTTTCTGGATCAAAGAGTTTTTAGGCTCTTGATACACTTTGCTCTGTCACCCAGGCTGGAATGCAGTGGCATGATCTCAGCTCACTGCAACCTCCACCTCCCAGGTTCAAGCAATTCTTCTGCCTCAGCCTACCAAGTAGCTGGGACTACAGGTACCTGCCATCACACCCAGCTAATTTTTGTATATTCAGTGGAGATGGGGGTTTTGCCATGTTGGCCAAGCCGATTTCGAACTCCTGACCTTAGGTGATCTGCCCATCTCAGCCTCCCAAAATGCTGGGATTACAGGCGTGAGCCACCATGCCCAGCCTGCTATATCACTTTCTATCACACCTGACCAAGTAGGAGTTTGGGTAGGAATCTGACTCAGAGCTTACTTTTAGAGAGTATATAACCTTTGTCAAGTTACTTTGTCTTGGTTTTTCCCTTGGACACAAACTTTCTCTCCAGTTGACCCCTAGCTGGTACCTTATGTCCTATAGTCCTTCGTGTTCAGGAGGCCTGGGTGTTGGCTAGAGGAAGTAAGTTCCCATCCTTCTACCACGTGGTTACTAAACAGATCTTGCAAATCCTGTTCTCATAAAATTACCTCTTTGGAATAAAGTTCAATACCTTAGATTTTTGCCCTGACAAATGAATTATTCAACATGGTTCATCTCTCTAGCACTTCAAGGTTCTTCTATGTTAGGAATCTTTTATCCACTGTGATTGATCACTGTTTTCACAGCATTATATCGTCTGCAGAGTGAACAGGTCTGTCCCCCCAGCCATGGATATGTGCCTCAAAAACTCTATTTCCTCATCCCTCTACCTGGGATGCTCTCAGGTAGCCACAAAGCTCCCTCCCTCACTTCTTTCCAGTTTCTGCTCAAATGTCACTTTTATCAAAGAGTCCATTTCTGACCATATTTTATAAAGCAATACCCTCATTCTAAACCCCATTTGCCCTCCTTTATTTTATTCATCTGACTTATCAGCACCAGACATGTTATATGCTTGCTTGCTTATTAGCTATTATCCCTACTGCAATGTGAACTCCACAGAGGTATTACTTTGTTCAGCACTGCATCTGTTCAGCACTATAATAGTGCCTGGCACATAATAGGTGTTTAATATGTAGCTACCAATTTATTGGGTATGCTTTTTTGAAATCAGCCTAAGAAGTTGTTGTTTGACCATGAAATGACACTGACTTACGATATTGACAAGGATTCTGGCCCCTACCCTCAGCCCATTTCCCCCCCAAAGTCAGCTGACACCCCCAGGACTTCTTCACATGGACCAATATGAAGACACATGTGCATCACATGCACAGCCACACACCTCCCAGCCTCTCCAAAACAGCTCGTACTTATGTGGCTGCTTTTCTGGGCCCTAGCATTGGATTTTACCTGAATCCCAATTTTACCATTTTAGTGGCAATATAGCCACTCCACCCCTCATTGACTATATAAGCTTGGCCACTTAGTTTTACCTTGCTGAGTTTGTTTCCTTGCCTGTCAAATTTGGAGTAATACTAAGTCAAAGAGTTAGATTAGAACTTCTAATATCTACTGTGACATGTGAAGAGCTTAGAAGTCATCACTCCTGTCCTCATAAGAAAAAAAGCTGAAAACCTGAAAATCAACAACTCTAATTACTTCCATCAGAGAACTGAGGAATGAGGCAAACCTTCCCCCACCTCCTTCTTCCTCTACCCCCGCCCCCTCAAAATAGAGAGACAAGTGAATACTGAAAATCACAGATTCTCAGGAGCTGCTGGAAACAGTAAGTAGTAGAAGACTTAAAGGGTAGTTAATGACTAGCTAGAGGCTGAGTGTGGACTACGTGGAGAGTTAAACTCCTGGGAGCCCAGTCCTAGAGGGACCCCCACATTTGTAAATTTTACTCCCAGGAGCCCCCATCAGGTTCTCACAGTGAATATCAGAGATATCTCCTCCAGCTTGAGGCTTGGGAAGGGAAAAAGAAGGTTTTTGAAATCTGGCCAGATCCTTCCCCCTAACAAGGTCTGCCCTCAAGGAAACTTCTTTACCAGAGTCTTATCTGATCTGGAGAAAGAGCAATTAGCCAGCTCCAGCCCTGTCTAGCCTTCCTGTCTCATATAAAGGAAATAAAAAAAAAACAGCTGAGACACTCTTCTGAAGACCACAGCACAAAGATTCTTCCCCAATAAAATATTGAGATTTTATCAAAAGATAGACTGTTACCCTTTCCCAATATGTTACCACCACATCAACAAGGCTCAGTATAACAACAGTGGATTACAACAGAGAGGGCTGCAAGGCATAACCTCTACTTAAGAAGGAGTTTCTAGGGAAAACCAAAGATAGACAAAAATGAAAAGAGAATAAAGAATGAAAAACAAATATAATAACCAAGAACTGTGGGAAAAATCACAAAAGATGTAACATACGTATAATGGGAATATCAGACAGAGAAAAGAATAAAAGAAATATTTGAAGATTAGATGAAATAATAAAAAGGCTATTATGGTAAGTAGTTGGTTCATACTAAGTGATCAATAAATGGTAGTCATAATTAGTATTATTGATAGATCAAAATATCAGGGGAGGGAAGAAGAGTTGAAGGAAAGGCAGCTGTTTAAAGAGGACTTAGTCATGATCAGGCACAGGAGGGAGGATGTCTTTCTTGAGATGGGGAAAACAAGCAAAACTGGTGAAAATATACAACAATTTGATGGTGAACAAGAAGGAAAGGGAGAGGAGATAGGATTACACAGGATGCCTTCCATATAATTCTGACTTTGATAGTAGTATCTTCCTTATAGAATTACTGAGAAAATTAAATAATGTATAACAATGGTTCTCAACTGGTAATGAACGTCAGAATCTCCTGGGTAATTGTTTGTAATTCATCTCTCTGGGCCCCAAGTCAGAGAGAATCTGATTCTGTGCACCTAAGTGGGTGAGGAACTGGGGCTGCAGACCCTGCATCTTTTGTAAGCACCTCATGTGAATCTGACACAAGTATCCCAAAGAACACCTTAAGAAACACATAAGCATGTTGATCAGTGACTGACCTGAAACACAGTCAACAAATGTTTTTCAAGTAGACAGAGGCAAGCTGATCTGCAGAGGGGAAGAACAGGGCTAAAGACTGGGGAGATGGAGCAAGTGCAGGAGGAATGTGGTAGAGAGTCCATGAGAGATGGATGGAAGGATTGCATAGCAACAGAGACCCAGTTTAGAAAACACATATTCCTAGGGGAGATGTTCAGACTGGATTTGTAACTTTCTTCATCAGCTCTCAAGAGCCTGGTGGCAGGAGCCAAGCAGACAGATGATACAGTTTTCCCAGAACTGGAAAGCCCCGAATACAGTAGAAGATGGGGGGCACAGGCATCCACCAAGGACAGAGAGAACCAGGGAACCAGAGCACTGTTGAGAAAGCTGGTCAGGGGTTCAAGTTGGCCAGGAAGGTAGTACCTCTACAATCTACCTATAATTAAAAAAAAAAAAAAACCAAAGTCCTAGGACCCCACATCTCCTCCAACCACTACCTCATTTCTCTGCCCCACCTCAAGAGCCAAGCATTTCAAGAGAGTTGTGCCTACACGTGTTTTCCCCACTTCTCTGCTGTTGTTCTCTTCTCAACCCCCACCAAAATGGCTCTTGAGTCTTGACAGTTTCTGCAATGGCCTCCGCGTTGTCTATGCACACTTCATCATCTTGCACACATTCCTCAGTATTGCAGAGGGAGCTGACCACTCCCTGATTCCTAGAATATTCTCTTCTCCTATCTTTCTGGTTTTATGTATTTTGCCCCAAAAAGTGGCAGCAGGGGAGTTCCCACACAAGGGAGTGCCACACACTATCCTGAAGTGGGGCTGGTTGGGATTCCAAAGAAAGGAGCACTAAGCACCACTGAGATCAGTCCAAAGCATTTATTAGGGGAACTTACTTACAGAGGTGCTGCAGTGATCCCTGCACCAAACAGCAAGAGAAAAGGGATGTTCTGCCCAGGCACAAATGCAGTGAGGGGGCCAGAGTATGGAGTTTTTATGAGGGTTTAAGGAGTTTGGCTCAGGGATGGGGCCAGTTTATTTCAGTGTTTTAGGCAACAATCTAGATACCTTTGTCAGTGTCTGGGAATGTTCAAGGCCCCAGTTTGGGATTAAGCCTGCTGAGAATAACCCATATTTGGTTGGGTCACAGAGTGGTCAAGGCACTCTGATTTTCTATCAAGACGCAGAAAGAAAACGGGAGAGCTGAAGGGCCCTACATAAGCACTCTTGGCATTTGGGCCATATTTGAGGTTTACAACATAATGTTATGTATAGATAGTATATATGATGATATATATAGATAGTAAAATGGTTACTGCAGTGAAGTAGGTTAACATATCCATCATTGCACATAGTTACTTTTTTGTGACAAGGGCAACTAAAATCTACTTAACCAAAATCCCTAATATAATCTTTCATCCTCATGCTATACATTAGATCTCTAGACTTGTTCACCCTACATATCTGGTATTTTGTATCCTTTGACCTACATCTTCCTATTTTTTCCTTCTCTACCCCCTTTGATAATCACTTCCATCTCTATCTCTGCATATTTGAGCTCTTTTTTAAAAAATGTTTCACATATAAGAGAGATCATGCAATATTTTTCTTTCTCTGCCTGGCTTACTTCACTTTGCATAATGTCTTCCAGGTCCATCTGTGTTGTGGAGAATGGCAAGATCTCTTGCTGTTCTAGGCTGAATAATATTTCATTACACACACAGACACACACACACGTATATATGTTCTTTCCCCATTTATACATTTCCTACATTTTCTTTTCCCAAATGAACATGGACATTTAGGTCATTTTCATATCCTGGCTATCGTTAATAATGCTGCAGTGAACATGGGTATATAGGTATCTTTATGATGTAGTGAGTTTATCGCCTCTAGGTAAATACCCAGAAGTGGGATTGCTGTATCATATGATAGTTTATTTTTAGTTGAGGAACCTCCATACCATTTTCCACCATGGCTATACCAATCTACATTTCCAGTAACAGCACACAGGGTTTCCTTTTCTCCAGACCCTCACCAACATTTGCTATCTCTTGTCTTTTTGATAATAGCTATCCTTGTGGATGTGAGATAATATCTCATAGTGGTTTTAATGCATTTCCCTGATGATTAATGATGTTGAACACCTTTTCGTATACCTGTTGGCCATTTTTATGTTGTCTTTGGAAAAAATGTCTGTTTAGGTTATTTGCCCATTTTTTAGTTGGGTTATTTGTTTTTCTGCTATTGAGTTGTAAGAGTTCTTTACAAATTTTAGATATTAACCCCTTATCAGATATGTGAAATGCAGTTTTTTCTTTGTTTGTTTTTTCAGTTCATAGTTTTCCTTTTCTTTCTTTCCTTTTCCTTTGTGAGACAGGTTCTCACTCTGTCACCCAGGCTGGAGTGCAGCGGCATGATAATAGCTCACTGCAGCCCCAAACTCCTGGGCTCAGGTGATCCTCCTGCCTCGGTCTCCTGAGTAGTTGGGACTACAGGTGCATGCCACTATGTCTGATTGATCTTAAAAAAAAAAAAATTTTTTAGAGATGGAGTCTCACTGTGTTGCCCATGCTATGCCTTTTCATTTTGTTGGTTTTCTCCTTTGCTGTGAAGAAGGTTTTTAGTTTCATGTAGTTCCATTTATTTATTTTTGTTCTGTAGCAGGAACTGTTGGTATGATATCCAAAATAATTATTACCAAGGCCAATGTTAAGGGGGTTTTCTGCTATTTTCTCTCCTAGATTTATGATTTCTGAGCCAGATAATTCTTTGTTGTTGGCAGCTGCCCTGTGTCCTCTGGGATGGTTGGCAGCACCCCTGGCCCCTGCCCCCACCAGTTGTGATAACCAAAAATGTTTCCAGATATTGTCTGATTCTGATATCCCCCAGAAACCAAAATCACTCCCATTGAGATCTACTTCTCTAAATGATGCACTCTCCAAACTCTGTCCTGCAACCTTTTCTGTCCTTTCTCTGCACCATTAAGACTCATCCTTCCCGTGGCTTGGAGTACCATCTGCGTGATAATGACGCCCATTCATGCTCCACGTGGACATTTGTGGCCCACTTTGATGTTCTAGACCCTGGGCTAAATTAAGGTAAATTAAGCCTGGGGCTTTTCAAATTAGACAGAGGGAATGTAAGCCCCTGTTCCACTCTTGCTAACTGTGTGACTTTAACTCTTTTAACCTTTGTTTCTTTGTCTGAAAAACAAATAATAAAGATGTCAATGCTGTAAAGATGATCATTAGAGTTCTTGGCACATAGTAAGTTGCTAAGTATTAATTATTATAACGTTCATAATTCTGATCTCAGTGCCTTCAGGGTATGCACAAAGGGCTTCTGGAGTTAGAGTCATTCAAAAGAATGTAATAGAGTATTGAAAGTTCAACTCTAGAGCCTGAGAGACCTGGGTTCAAATCCTGAATCTACAACTCTGCTCTATGACCTCTCTAAGGCTCGGTTGCTTCCTCCTTGGAAAAGGGGCATAATAATATTACCCACTTTGGTGGGTGAATCAAATGAGATCATTCTAGGAAAATCAATTAACATGATGTCTAACATATCAGTACTTAATAAACATTAGTAATTATTATTAGGGTAACATTAGAGAAGCTGATCTTTAACTGAATCTCAAGGGCTACAGAAAGAGCAGTCTGGGCAGAGCATGAATAATGGGATGGGGCAAGGAAAAGTGACCTATAATCTGGGGATGACAAGAAGTTCTGGATTGCTAGCGCAAGGTTAGGGCTTGAGATGAAACGAATGAATCATCATCTAAATGTCCTTCCACGCCAGTTGGGACTATGGTCTTTATCCTTTTAGTAACTGCAAGCAGAAATTGTTTCCTGTTTTTTTTTGGCAAGGGGAGAGGGACACCTAAGAGTTTTAGATTAGGCAACAACATGATGATTAAATTTTCAACTTAGGAAGGTAACTCTCATCAATATGGAAGAGCTTGGAGAAGATAAGAACAGAGGCAGGAAGGCTGGGTAAGAGATTGTGGCATGAACTTCAGTGAGAAATGAGGAAGGCTGCTCATCAGGAGATGAATTCCACAGACATCAAAGAGCTGGCAACTGATGAGTTGAATGGAGGGGGCTGAGTAGGACTCTGAGGCTTTTTGCTTGGCCACACGTGGTGGACTGGTGGTCCATTGAACCCTCTGCTGTCTCCTCATCCCACCACTGCCCTCTCCTCTCTCCTCTTCCCTCCTTAGCTAAGCTCATCTTCTCAGTAACACTTCTGGCTGTTACTTTGCCTCTTGTCCTCACACCAATCTAGCAAAACTCCAGCCCTGAATGAGCACATCTTTTCTCTTCTTTGTGCTTACACCTGAGCCCTGCACCTGGGAAAAGTCACATTTCAGTGCAGATTGGCCGGTTCGCATCATGCTAATTTCCTAGAGCTGCTGTAGCAAATTGTCACACATTTGGTGGCTTAAAGCAACAGAAATTTAATTATCTTACAATTCCGGAGTCCAGAAGTTCAAAAAGTTCATCTCACTGGGCCAAAGTTAAGATGTCAACAGGACCACACTCCCTCTGGGGGCTCTAGGGCAGTGGTCCCCAACCTTTTTGGCACCAGGGACTGGTTTTCTGGAAAACAGTTTTTCCATGGGCTGGGGTAGGGGGAATGGTTTCAGGATAAAACTGTTCTACCTCAGATCATCAGGCATTAGATTCTCATAAGGAGTATACAACCTAGATCCCTTGCATGTACAGTTCACCATAGGGTTTGCACTCTTATAAGAATCGAATGCTGCCACTGATTTGACAGGAGGTGTATTAGGGTTTTCTAGAGGGACAGAACTGAGATATACATATATATATATATATGAATTTATTAAGAATTAACTCACAAAATCACAGGGTTGCACAATCAGTTGTCTGCAAGCTGAGGAACAAGGTGAGCCAGTCCAAGTCCCAAAACTGAAGAACTTGGAGTCTGATGTTCAAGGAAAGGAAGAATCCAGCATGGGAGAAAGATGTAGGCTGGGAGTCTAGGCCAGTCTCTCCTTTTCACATTTTCTGCCTGCTTTATATTTGTTGGCAGCTGATTAGATGATGCCTACCCAGATTAAGGGTGGGTCTGCCTTCCCCAGTCCACTGACTCAAATGTTAATCTCCTTTGGCAATACCCTCACAGACACACCCAGGATCAATACTTTGCATCTTTCAATCCAATCAAGTTGACACTCAGCATTAACCATCACAGGAGGTGAAGCTCAGGCGGTAATGCTGGCTCACCCCGACCTCCTGCTGTGCGGCCCAGGTCCTAACAGGCCACAGACTGGGGGTTGGGGACCCCTACTTGAGGGACAATTTTTTCCTTGCCTCTTGCAGCTTCTGGTGGTTGTCAGCAGGCTTGTGTTGTGGCTGCATCACTCTACTCTCTGCCTCCGTCCTCACATGGCCTTCTCCTTGTCTCTGTCTCAAAACTCCCTCTGCCACTCTCTTTTAAGGATACATGTGATTGCATTTAGGGCTTCCAGATAGTCTAGAATAAACATCTCCTCTCAAGATCCTTAAATAAATCATATCTTTTGCCATATAAGGTACTATTCACAATTTTTGGGGATTAGAAGTGAACATACAGTAGCCCCTTAGTATCTGCAGGTTCTGCATCCACTGATTCAGCCAAAAATACTAGAAAAATTAAAATTAAAACAATACAGATTTTAAAAATACAGTATAACAACTATTTACAAAGTACTACATTGTATTAGATATTATAAGTAATCTAGAGATGCTTTAAAGTATACAGAAGGAGTATATGGAAGGAGTAGCTATGGATTTTGATATTCACGGGAGAATGCTGGAACCAACCCCTGACAAATACCAAGGAATGATTGTATTTTGCGGGGACATTTTTCTTCCTACCGTTTACACTTATGCAGGACCACTGACCTTGGAGGACCCTCGACCTGCCTGGTAATCTGACTAAATTACTCTGGAAGGCTCGTTCTCCCACTTTCCCTGATTCCTTTCATTCCTGACCCACCTGTGGGTCACAGCACTCTTCCCACATCACTCTCAACAAGTGACGTTTTCTCTACGAGGGGGAAAGAAAAAGAAAAAGAAATCCCTGGACCTGGACCAGAACTTCTTAACTTGTTGCTGAAGTTAATAAACCTACCTGCATCCTTCCTCACTTTTTCTCCTACTAAAATAATGGATCTCTCCCTCCCGGTCCTGAGACCATCTCTACTCAGGCTCTGGATACCACTCTCTCCTGCTTCCTCAGGAACCTTAAATGGCCAATCACCCCACCTTTGTTTTGTAGAGTCAGCCTTTTCTTCTTGATAAGGTCCTTCCCTTCAGCTCAAGTTTTAAAACTCTTCCTTCAGGAATTTTCCTTCTTAAAATAATTTAAAAACCTCACAACAAACAAAATTCCACCCCTAGCCAATTCATCACTAAGTCCTGCTGATGGTACCTTGTAAATATCTTTCTAATTCACCAACTTCTCCCCTTCTCAGCCTATGGGTCCAGTCTGTCATCACATACTCCTGGACGACCATAGTAAGCTTTCTGCATCCATTTTTGGCACCTCACAGTTGCTCTGCTAAGCTGCCTTCAGTTGTGTGTGATTGGTATTTGAGCTCGATAAGGTTAGGGACTTAGTTCCATTCATGTGTTCCCTGTGTCCTCATCATCTTGAAAAGGGCCCAAAACACAGTAGATGTTCAATAAAGGTTTGTTGAAGGTATTCAAATAATTTATCACTAATTTCAGGAAGAAGACAAACTTCCTTAACAGCCCAAAAGGCCCAGAAAGGTCTGACCCCTACTCATTTCTCCACCTCATCTTGTGTCATCTTCCCTTGCTCCCTGAGCTCTAGACACATTGGTGGTCTATGAACACTCCCAGTTTTCTTCTGCCCCAGGGTATGTGTAGAGAGATGTTTCCTCATTGTTTCGAACATTCCCCTCTGCCCCAACCCAACTTTTCCTAATAAATAACACTCAGCCTTCAGATCTTAGCTCATATATAGCAAGTTGCTTCCTTGGAAAATCTTTCCTTAGCACCATTATATGGTCTCTTATGTTCTCGTTGCACATATATCTGTCATAGAAATTTCCCAGTAAGAATTGTGTTCATATTTGGTGACTATTTGATTCATGTCTGTATTAGTCCATTCAGACTGCTATAACAAAATATCTTAGACTCAGTGATTTATAAACAACAGAATTTATTGCTTACAGTTCTGGAGACTGAGCAGTCTAAAATCAAGGCACCAGCAGATTTGTTGTCTGGTAAGGGCCTGTTCCCCATAGATGGCACCTTCTTGCTGCATCTTCATGGGGAGGAAAGGCAAGAGAGCTCACTCAGGTCTCTTTTATAAGGACACTAATTCCATTTATGAGGGTGGAGCCCTCATCACTTAATCACTTCCCAAAGGTCCCACCTCTTAACTATCACATTGGGTATCAGATTCAACATATGAACTTGAGGGAGGGGGCTGTCAACATTCAGACTATATCAATGTCTTTCCCATCAAATGAGGACAGGGGCCACTATATTCCCAGTGCTTAGCATACTGTCTGACACACGGAGATGCTCAGTAAGTATGAACTGCAGGAACAAATGAAGGGAGAATGGAATAATGGCAGGGCTGAGATCAGATACAGGAAGAGAAGAAGGTTTAGTGGAAGGGTCACAACTCAGTTTTGCCCATGTTGGAGGGCCCCGCAGGCAATTCAGCTGGAGAGGTGCCCTCTTATTTGGGAATTTGGGCTGGGAGCTCAGGACAGAGGGCAGGCTGGATATCTAGACTCAGGTGGTTGGTTACTCCATAGTAGACACAAAAGATGGGCGATATGAGAGGATTCATGTCTAGAGATGAGAGGGGGATGGGATTAAGGGCAGACTGGGAGCTCAGAAAGGAAGAGCTACAGATTTAAAAAAGATGAGCTAAGTGTAGAGATGTAAAGGAGGGATGACGATGAGAGGCACGTGAAGCAGCAGGTGACGCCACGTGAAGGTGAAGGACAGGATGGGGGTAAAATCAGGGATTGGGGAGAATCAGGAAGGTTTAGATTTTCTGAGAGGGAAAAAATCTCCTGCTGGCCTAGGCCTAGGCCAAGCAGGTCACCTGCATGAGATAAGTGTGTTTACCTGTGTGCATGCTTTTACGCGTGTCATAGGGAACACCACACCACTCTTAAAGTGAATTCACTTTCAGTAGATTACGTGGCATCTTTTTACAGCAACCCAAACTCTCTGAGGCAGGTAAGGCAGGTGCAATGATTTTTGTTTTCTAGGTGCAATATTAAGTTGGACCGATATCCTAGGCCAATGCTCTTTCCACCAAACCACACTATTTCACTGGGCTCTAGCCAGCTTGTCTGGAGCTTGAAGACATATTACTGTCTTCTTTCAGCATTTCTGTCTACTGCAGATGAAACTGGCCCCCAGCCAGGGAAAAATAAAATGCCCTTGATAAACGGCAATATAGTAGGATCATAGCTTTAGGAAATTGTGATGCTCCTTGTAACATTCCCCTCTTTTTTTCTTTAATGGGAAGTCCTTAAGAATCAATTACATTTTCTTAATTAGTGTGGGTGATCAGGACAGACCAGAACCAAAATATTATTAATGGAATGTGCCTCCATCCTGGGCAGCTGAGTTTGGGTAGCACATGTAGCATCCAGGGAAGAGCTCAGAGCTCAGCCCTCTCCACTCTGTGGATTTGAATTCAGCTGTAGAAGCTCAGAAGAAAGAGCACTGAACTCTACTGAAAACCATGTTTCTACATGAGTTTTCATTGTTCATTCAAATTTTAGCAAATTTTAGACTTTGTGACTTCTAGGCATGGCCCACTCTTACGTTGGACAATTTTTCGGGTAACCATGTAATAAGGTGCTATCCTTCTTATTCTTAGAATCTAAGGAAAGCTATGTACTGTGTCATAAGAAAATGAATTTCCGCACACAATTTTGCTTGTATTTCAGGGATTTCTCCAACTTTCTGAGGCCTGTCCATGGCTGACTCCTTCTCTAGTTTAGGGGGCCCTCAGTCCACTCATGGATTCCTACCGCAGCCTCCCAGTAGGTCTCTCCTCTTTGCTCTCTGACTTTCCATTCATCCGCTAAATTAAAATTTTCCTATTGTTCTCAAGTCAGCCCAAATTATTCTACATGGCTTATGAGGCCCTCATGATCTGGCAACTACCTCACATTTCCCCACTGTAGGTACATAGAGGTGGTGAGTGAGGGAGGTTTGAGGAGAATGTAACTCGGTAAGGATCTGATGGACAAATAAGAGTTAGAGAGTGAAGGAGGATGGAAGAGGCGGCGTGCTGCTTGGAGAGGCCTGGAGGTGAGAGGAACCCTAAACAACAAGAAAGGAACATGACATGGGCTTTGGAATACGACATCTCAGATTTGATTCCAGGCTCTCCCGCTTGTTAACCAGGTGACCTTGGGCAATTCTTCAAGCCTCAGTTTCCCCGTGTCTAAAATGGCAGTAATAGTAGTCTCCTCAAAGGAAGGCTGTGAGGGCTGCAACGCATAATGTGTGGAAAGTGCTTAGCAGAGTCTGGCAGGTAAACAGTGGGTTAGTGGGCTGCAGTGAGGTACCAGCTCATGCGATGGGGTGCCTAGCCGTGAAGGCCGTGTGGGTCATAGGAGGGAATTTGTTGACACTTTGCCTCCTCTTTACCAGTTGGGACTTGCTGACCAGCCTTCCGGAGGTCTAACACTGAATGCTGCCAGCCTCTCCCGCTGGCTGCACGGCCTCCTTGTGCCAACAGTGATTGCAGCTCCAGACAACGGAGCCCCACTGACAGACACTTCCCATCCTAACACCCACCCTAACCTTTCACCAAAGGCCACAGGACCAAGATGGGAAGGCTGAGACTGTGCCACAGCAGGGCTTCCTGTGACCCCAAATGCGGGTCAGCTTTTGACTCTGGTGAGATACATTGGAGAACCAGATTAACACCAGATTCCTCATAGAGCAACTTAGTTATGCCAAGAATTTTCTCAGTGGTGACGTGCAAACTGCATTTATCCTTTGTGATAGGGAATGAGACTTTTCTCCATAAAGCCATCATCACATACTGCAGCCTTCTAAGTGTTAACCATTTTGTTCACCGGTCTGGCAAAAACAGACTCCTCTTTCAAGATTCAGCTCAAAGTCACTTCCTTTGTGAAGCCACTCCTGTGCCTCCTCCCCCATCCCAACTCCTAGTAGAAGCCAAGCACTCCTGAGGCTTCTGCTGTCTGCCATTGGGGAGAATTTCCCTTTTATTTCTACCTCTTTGTCTCCCTCTGCTAGACTGCAAGTCCTTTGAGGGCAAGGCATGTTTTAATCATCTTGGACTCCCCACGGCCCAGGACAAAAATTGACTCTTGGTAGTTAATTAATAAGTGTTTGTTGAACAAAAGGATGGCTACATTTTATGCCCTTCTCCTTAGTTATTAAATATTAAATATTCCTATTTACATATTCTGCCTTACTGAAGAGGTGTTGCTGGTCCCTGCTCAAAATGGTCCCTGATGACTGTACTCTGATATTTCTTACATTCTTTTCCTGTGGGTCTGTTTCTAACGGCAACCTCATCTTCTAAATGTAATTTCACACATGTTACTAAATCATTTTGCTTCAGCCTGAACCTAGGATCTTGCTTCTCCTTCAGAATAAGATGCCAGCTGGGAATATAGATCCAGGCAGTCCCAGAAGCCCCATGCTAACAACTTCTGCTAATTCTTAGGCTGATTATGTAGATTATTGAATAGATTGTCTTTCTGCTTTTTATCCTTTAAACTCTCTCTGCTTGGCCTTGTCTGTTTCATCAGTAAAGGTGGGCATGGGGAACACAGAGACTGTGAAATCTAAACCTACCCTATTTCACTTCCATTTGGTCAGATTTTGAAATAAAAAATCTACTCTATTAGTAAAGAATGATAGTCATTTTAGAGCCATTCTCTGAGTAAAACTGTCAATTAATAAAACTTGGCCACTCTGTTTGGGGAATAAAAGAAAGGAGGAGGGAGTTAAGGAGCTTATTTCCCCCAATTCTAACTCACGAATGGGTTTGTGGCTGCAGCTGCCTGAAGTCCCATTGACTGTGTTGCCTACTCAATAGGCTCTTCTGGGGTACATAGAACTTAAATGTAGTTTTGAAAGTTGCTTGACTTTTTCTCGGGTCATATTGCTAATATTGAATACATTGCCAATTGAGTAATCAGTTTACCAACTAGAGGAAATCTGGCTCACTAGATTTACTGAGCACCCACTGTATACCAGGCTCTAGACTGGGTACCCTGTCTCCTTGACCTCTAATCTTCACAAGCGATCCAGGAAAGGTGTTATGAACATTTTAGAGATGGAAGGAGGAGACTCAGAGACGTTATTTACTTCTTGCTCAAGCCTGTACAGCAATGATTTCCCAAACCTGTTGGGTGTTTCTTCCTTGAGTGTTTTGTATCGGGGAGAAAGAAAGTCAAAGCCTCTTTCCATTATCATGGATTTCAGGGAAAGGGGAGCATTAAACAGTAATCAGAGAAGGCTGGTTCTTCTGAAGCTTCTGACTATCATCAAATTGGAAGTTAATGCTGGGGGAGAAGCTCTGTGTGAAGGACCCACATGCTCCCGTCCCTGGCCCAGCCCAAACTGCCTTGGCTTACCTGAGGCTGCCAGTGACTTCTGGCTCCTAGATCTTCACCTTGCAGCTAAGTGGACAAGGTGGGTGCAGCCCAGTGCCTTATGTCTGTGCTGTAGCTTCTTAACAGCAAGTGAGATGGAAGCAGGCATGGAAGGCCATCAGTGGGAAGGGAAAGGAGGGGTTGCCGTAGACCAAGGAGGGTGACCACAGCATTCCACAGATTCAAAAATACCCATTTTTAACATTGTAGCATTTTAGAAGTCAGAATGCACCTTACAATTGATATGTACATGAAATGTAGGATTCCTTCTCCTCTAGATAAACTGTTAGTGCATCACTAGTACCTCTTATACTCAATGGCATCCTGGATTCAAAGAACTATGGCAGGTTTCATCTTACGTGTCAATTCTGAGCAGTGGTGGAGACTGTCTGGAGTTTGGGAGGAGAAAGGTCTGGTGCTGTGTCCGTGGCAGTGGGGAACAACAGTAAACTGAGTGGGGCGTCACTGTGCATGAAAGATGGCATAGAATCCTACTGTCAGGCATTTGCACCTTCATCCAATATCTTCGGTATTAAATAGAGGAACACCTGCCATATCTTCAATTGTAAACTAAAGGACACAAAACACAGGAAGCATTTCCAAGGGACCAGGTCAGAGGCCTGCCTCTTTCATGCAGATTTGTGACTTTGGCCTTTTTAAATACTTTTTTAAAGTATTAATTTAATTATAAAAGTAGTACCTGCATGCTATAATACAAAGATACAGAAGTACATGAAATTTTAAATGTCTCATTGTATAGATGTTACTATTACTGGCCTTATAGATTGTTTTTACCCTACTACTGTAAACAAATGTGTCCTTGTGTATGTGTGTGCACGTGCACACACACTTCTCTGTCTATGGAGAAAATCTTAGCAGAATTCTGGGCAGGCCTCATTTATAATGGGCACAACATAGTCCACTTAACCTGTCTCCACTGAGGTTTGGCTCAAAGATTATTTCTTGTTTCTTATGAGTGTAAATACTCAGAAAAACATGTTTGACCGCTGTCATAATCCATTCATGCTGCCATAACAAAATACCACAGACTGGATTATTTATAAAGGCTAGAAATGTATTTCCCACAGTCTGGAAGCTGAGAAGTACAAGATCTAGGTGCCAGGAAGTTTAGTGTCTGGTGAGGGCCGTTTTCTGCTTCCAAATGGTGCCTTGTTGCATGCTCTGGAGGGGACAAGCACTGTGTCCTCACATGGTAGAAGGGATAATACAAGCAGTTTCATCCCTTAAGACTTTTATAAGGTCACTAATCCCATTTATGAGGGCTCTGCCCTGGTGACTTAATCACCTCCTAAAGGCTCCACCTCTTAATAGTGTCATATTGATTATTACATTTCAACATATGAATTTTAGGGGACATTCGGACCATAGCCATGAGGAAAGCTTTACTTATGTTTTAAATTAGTTTATTAAGATGGTTTCCCAGAAACATAAACATGCTTAAGGTTTCTGATAGTTTCTGAATTGATGTGACAAAGATGTGGTTGATTGACACTTGTTAACTATGGATGAATTTAAACTCAGTAATAAAGGCTTTGTGTTTCCATTACCAAAGAACAAGAAACTATTGGAGGTATTTCATTGCACATTTATATTGTCTGTTTGGCGATGTCCTTGTTAGGAATGGAGTGAGTCATGCTGCCTGAATGCAGTGTGTCAGAGGCTCAGGGTCTTAGGGACAATATCCAGGCTCTAGGTCACCTTTGACTTTACCTGCCTTATCTGACATGCTCATAGCAGGCTGGGGTAAGTTCATGTTGCCACAACTCTAGGAGGGATCTCTGAAGTGTCGAGTACTGCCTTTTCTTCTTGTGGTTCAAGTGCAGATGGCCACAGAGGGCAGGGTAGTTGATGACTTATTCTCTGGGGTCATCCAATCTTGGGATTAATTATTTTATATTCATTTGCTGGGAAGGGAAAGGGAGAAAAGTGGAAGAAGCTCTGACGGCAGTTCCCTCTTCCTAGACCCCCTGCTGGTGGTGCCTCAGGAATTTCCTTTCTTTTTTGGGTATAACTTCCTTTCTTTCCTTCCTTTCTCAGTGTTTATTATTTGTGGGAGCACGTACTAGGTGCTAAGCACTTTACACATGTGATCTCATTTAGCTCAATCCATTTAACTGAACTGCCAGGAGGCTAAGTGGCTTATAAAACCAGTAAGGATGTTCTATGATCTTTGCCTTTTTACTTGTGGAAACGTGTGAGAAGGTGTGACTGGTGAAACATCTGTCAGGTGAAGACTGATGTGCTTTCTATGTGTCAGCAAGAAGGCAGAGGTACATGCGTCTAAGTATCCATTTATATCAAAATAATTTATTTGGACCCATGTAACTGTAGCATTGATTATTGTTTTCTAAATTTGATTAACTGTCAACTGAACATACTATTCATTTATCGCTAATGGGTACTTTAAAACAAGTTCTCAGAGTAAGGGGGTTTTCTTCTGTTATATTTTTATACTCACATTAGCAAAATATATACCTAATCTTGTTCAAAAAGAATTTAAGATAGCTCATATCTGGTGTAATCTAAAATTAATACTTTCAAAATGGAATTTTAAAATGATCATTTTAGTAGTGTTTTGGAGACTTAAATTGGGAAAGTCAAGAAGCTGGCTGTTGACTCACACTATTGGTTTCACATTGCGAAAGATAATGTGCCATTTTTTCATTTCAATTTAGGCAATGCATCCTGATCACCTACTAAGTACTAGGCACTACGTGTGGCCAGTAGGACCTCCATGTGTTGCACAGTAGCTGACAGCAGATGAGCAGCCTTTTGCTGCCAGGATGGACACAGGGCACTCTAACTTTGAAAGCAACCCTTAGGGCCTCTTTTCAGGCACCCAGAGATTGCTATGGTGTAAGGGAAACTTTTGTATGTTCCAGGGCTGATGTCAGGCCCATTTGCATTGGCAATGACCCTCCTGGCATATGCTGCATTTTCCTATGTTGGTGAGAAATTTAATTTTACTCTCCAGAGGTATTGGGGAAAATATTACAAACCACTTTTCAAGTTGAGTCTGAACAAATGACCAGGTATAACTGGTTCAGGACCCCAAAATAATGTCATTGTTTCTTTAAGCATTGTCATTGAGTTGAAAGTCATGGAGGTCACAAATAAAAAGAGTTAGGCTCATAGTCTAAAGATCCCCAGCTCTTTAATGTAAAAAATCAGTGTCAAAATGTTTTGTTTTAATTACATCATTATTTTCAGACTATGCTTTAAAGAATTTTAAAATTAGCTTAGTTTTTTAGTAATCTGTGAATAAAGCTTCTGTTCTCTTGTGCCTGCCTTAGAGATGGGCTGACTCTTTTGCAAAATGCAGCTTATATTCTTAGATAACTTAGTGGTGCTTAAATCGTGTCCATATTCATCCTGTCATTTGAGCTCTGTGACAGACTTGTGATGGAGACAGAACTGGATTCTTACCCAAATTTTACAGATGAAAAGTTAGAGATTGAACAACTTGCCTAAGGCCACCTGGCCTAAAGTAGGAGGGCTATTTGAGCCCTAGTTCAGGCATATTTCATTGGGCACACTGTCTTTCCAAATATTTGCAAAATTGGACACTTGAATAGAAGACCTTCACCAAAACTCTGCTTACTATTTGGCTGTTTCAGAAGTTAATTGTTAGATTTGCTGCAACTACCTAAGTATCTTGAAAAATACATGCATTCTGATAATGGATGCAATACATCAACTAAGTATTTTTAGGCCCCTTGTGTTTTTATACTTGTTACATCTTTGTAATGTATTGATCAAACTAATGAGTCAGACTATTTGGAATGAGCAGTTCAGTATTATTTAATCCTGCATTTCTTATATTTTATTGATCACTTGCCTGATTGATTAACTTATACTATACTTGGTTTTAAGAAGACTTTGCTGGTGCTACTGAAGCATCCTTTAGCTCACTTTTCTTATGAAATAACCTTGGAACAAGGTACTATTTAGAGTCCTTGGGTCTCGTTGCTAATTTGTAGGTAGAAAATGTGAGATATATTTCAATACATGGATATAATCCATTTACAAGTAGCCAGAGGGCCTCTGTTCAAATTTGACCATCTTTCAGATGATGAGCTTCACCTCTGAACCCTGCAGGAAGCCCTTAGTAGGTCCCAAATGGAAATGAGATCTACTCTATCATAACCATCAAGCCTGAGACCTTAAGGCATCCAGGTAGTCACTTAGGAATGAAGAAGCAAAGATAGATTCAAACAACATTTCAGAGGTAGAAATTGGCTTGTTCGGTTTAGAAATGACATGGAAATTTCTAGTTTAATGATGCCAGTAATTGAGAGACCAACGGAGGGGCAGGGGCTGAAGGAAGGGGCTGGATTGAGTTTGAAATATTGTATCCTTCTCCTGAGGAGGTTATAACTTGGTTTGGGAATGTGGAGTTGACAGACGTGAGAAAAGATAAGTAAACAAATGACTCAGCTACAGTATGATAAGGCCAGAGATGGAGATCTGAAGAGCATGCTGGGAGAACAATTTGTGGAAGTTGGGAAGTGAGAGAAAGCCTCCTAGTGGGCATGACACATGGGCTAAATCGTAGAAGAATTAGTTAGGGAGAGTGTAGCACAGGGCATTCAATGCAGTAAGGGCAGTCTTTACAAAGGATCCAACGGTACAACAAGAGCCAGTAGACCAGGCAAGTTCAGTGGGCTGGAGGGTTTAGGATGGTTGAAAGATTAGACAAGAAGCAGCAGCTCAGTCATGAAAAGGCTGGTAATATCAGCCAGCATTTCTAAGCATTCACTGCAAGCCAGGCATCGCAGAATAGTTCAGAATATGTTTTGAAGGTACATTGTCAGTATGTGGTGACCAGTTGGACATGGGGTAGAAAAGACAAGTCCAAGTCCAAGGAGACTCCTGAGTTTCTGCCTTGACCAAGACGGAGTTTGAATGAAGAGCCTATTTATGAGGGAGAAGGTTGATGAGCTCCATTTGGGACCTGTACAATTCAAGGTCCCTTTAGTCATCCGTAGGATTTGGATGTATGGACTCTGAGGCCAGACTGCCCTGGTTTGAATCCTAGCTCAGCCACTTAGGAGATTTATGACCATGGGTAAATTACTTAATCCCTCTGTGCCTCAGTTCAGTTTCCTCACTAATAAAATGGGAATAGTGGCACTTAACCTTATAGAGTAGTTGTGATATTTAAATTTTACATAAAATTATATATAATATATATGTAATTTTATAATATGTATAATTATATAAACATACAATTTATATAAAATCATATATAATTATATATATAATTTAGGTTCTAGATCATAACAGGAACTTGATAACTTATTCATTGTTGTTATTATTATTATTATTATCATATAGTTCTGAGACTCAAGAGAAGGACCTGGGTTGACACCATCAAGCTAGAGTATTATATATGATCATTAAGTATGATCATGATGTATCTGTTAGGAGGTATTTGGCTATAAGAAACAGAAAATCCAATCAAGGCTTTTATCATGGGTTCTTTTATTGTTTAGCAATGAGTTTGGAGATAAATGGCTTCCACATTATTTTAGCAGCTCAGTGACATCAGGTCCCTGGACCAGTAGCTCTGTGATTCACTCAGCCTTTCTCTTCTGTTCCATAAAATGGCCACACTAGCTCAAAGCATGTCACCCTCACCAACAGTGTTCTAAATAGGAGAGAATGAGGATAGTGGGGGAAAACACTCTCCTCATAGGCCACTACCCCTTTTGTCAGAGAGGAAAACCCCAGAAGCCTCCTGGCTGATGTTCCTGTACTTCTCTTTAGCCAAAAGCAGGTCACATGGTCACCTGAAGCTCAAGGAGGGGAACAGGATAGCCATAATTGGTTTAGACCAGTCATGATTCAATATCTGAGGTCACTGTAAACCCTAAACAAATAGGGTCTTTTAGCAAGAGACAAGGAGGGAATGGCTGTTGGGCCAGTTATTAAGAAAGTCCACCTCTCTAGGGAGGGAGGACGTTTAGAGACGAGGACAAGAGGAGAACCCAGGACTCCATGACATTCATAGGTCTTATACGGAACAGGGGCCAGGGAAGAGATTTCAAATGCCAAGGAAATAGGAAGCGAAGAAATCCAGAGAAGTACACCACAAGGAAGAGTTGGGGGAAGAGGCATGTCTACAGGGGTACATCTGGCAGAACTTTGAGCAGAATGAGGCTGTAAAAAGCTGTCAGAGTTGGCAGTGAGGAGGTCAGAGTGACCATTGCCAGAGCAGATTCGGTGATGCCAAGGGTTAAGAAGAGAATGGTGATCTCTATCATATGCAGTGGGTAGGGGTGCAAATTAATCCAAAATTTGTATTAGTTTGGCACTGCGTGCCAAAATTTAAAATGCTCATACCCTTTAACTCTGAAATTTCACTTCTAGAAATTAATTCAACTGGCCAATTTAGACAAGTGGAGGCTGATATAAGTATGAGGATGTTGATTGCAGCCTTGTTTGCTATAGCAAAACAAAAAAAAAGAGGGGTGATTGATCTGATCTGAAAGCCCATTATATAGGATTAATTATAATAAATGATAGCACGTGTTGGCAATGGAACATCAGGCACAGTAGAAAAGAGCTGAAGTTCTGGAGTCCCACAGCCAGAGTTTAAATTCCAGTTCTGCCATTTACCAGCGGTGTGACCTTGGCTCTCTGGGAACATTTCTGACACTCCATTTCTTTAGCTGTAAAATGGGATAATTATAGTACTAACTCATAGAGCTATGGTGAGGATTAAGGATGCTGATATAAGTGAAATACATTGAATATTTCTGGCACAGATTATTATGCAGTAATTTAAAAAGATTTGGCAGATTTACATGTATGGAAATAGCCGTTTATAAAATGTTAAGAGAAAGAAATGAGGTTACAGAATATCATGATATAATGATCCAACAGGTGGTTTTATGTGGGAGGTAAAATCCTGGGCACAATTCACTTTCTACTTTATACTTATTTGTATTTTTTACCTTTAAAACAAAGCATTTAATGTCTTATTCACCTGGCCAACTATAAGCCACAGGAGGGAAGCTACGGTTTGTTTTGTTCATTACAGTATATCATCATATCTGGCATCTTACAAGCAGATGATAAATATGTGTTGAATGAAGGTATGAAAAAATAGTAATTTGTGTTTAGAAGGAAATTCCATAGGCCAAGAGTTCAAAGATGCAGCAGTTCTGCACCAACAACTCCCAGGGTAGACCTCAGGGACGAGGCTGCAGAAATGAAGCAGAAGTCAGGGCTGAGGGTTGTATATTGGTCTCCAGTATGGATGCCTCAGCTTCCGAAACATGCAAAAGCCTGAGGAAGAGGAGGGAAAACAAGCCCCAAGGCCCCGGGATCCAGTCCCTGGTTCTGTTCAGCACTTCCCAAACAGGCTGAATCCGAGAGCCAAATCACATTTTAGAATTGCGGGGCATTTTGGTGCCATTGAGTCATTTTAACATCAGAAAACCCAAGGCCCTGGAAGGAAGAGTTCTCCAAGTTCCCACAGGACCTGAGATGACCCTGCCCTGTGTTTCCCAATTCCTGCTCTAGTCTGGCTCCTTCTTCCAAGGACTGAACATTGTAGATTTCTGATATAAATGAAGTTGTTTTCAGAGGATGTTCATTCATTTGACTCCTAAGAAACCCAGCTCTCTTAAGCACAATTCAATGGCTTGCGTCTCTAAAGTTCACTGATCACCCATCGCTCTTGCTCTTTATTTGTAAAGAACAAAGGGACTAGGGATGTAATTAACTCACCCACATTTCCCATTGTCCTTAAGTCTTTTGTGCAAGCATTGATTGTTGTTTTTATTGTTGAAAGCAGAATTGTTCTCCTGGCAACACACATCCAGAAAGAGAGCCCAGTGAGGGACTCAGCAGGTGATGCTGTTGAAGTTTGACCTTACGGTTTGGAAGGATAAAAGAAAAAGCCAAAAAAAAAGCACTAATTGAGCAGAGGGTTATTATGAAATGGTTACTATTCTATACTATTAAATGCTTTGGGAGAAAAGACATTTGGTTATTTTTAAGTGCATTTAGGAATTCAGAATATCAGCCAGCTGAGCTCCCAAGTACAGGTCCTCAGGGGATTCAATTTAATGAATATTTAAGAACAACCTGTTGTTAACATATTATAATTAGCACAGGTAAATGGAGGATTCAAATGTGCTTCTGGCAAATAATCTGTTCTCACTTTTACATCTTAATCATTTTTACTCATACGTTGATGTTTCCTCTGAGGTTGTTTTGCTGGGAAGAAAGAATACACTTAGCAAAGTAAGATGATATGGCAGAAGAGAGCTTGAGATTTGGATCAAATGTGACCGAGTGGAATCTTGGCTGTGTTCATTAGTACAGTTGTGTGGTCCTCAGGAAATTGCTGAAATCCCCTGAATCTGTTTCCTCCTCTGTAAAATGGGGATTATAACACCTGTTTCAGAATGGTTGTTCAGCTGACTCAACCAAATCATGTTAAAAGGGCTGCTGCATGGCTCAATAAACTTGAGCTTCTTTCCCTGAAAGTTAAGCTTTTCTTCCCTGTTCATCTAAAAAATCAAGCAATGAATTACTGAAACCTTTTCATAGGGAAGAGGAGGCAATGTTTTGGGTTCTTTACCTACATTTTGCACATACATTCGACTTTATCCAAAGAACGCTTTGAGTTGCTGCAACTACCTTCACGCTGAGAAAACAAAGGTGAGGAGTAGGGTTAAAAGCAGGTTCATGTAGGTTCAGCTGGAAAACCAGCTGCCATGGAAGCCTCAGGCATATCTAAATTTGTTCCTCCCTCTTTTCCTTCCTAACGCCTTAAGGTTTGTGGGCGGGATCATGTAGGATGACGACAGCCAAAGGGAACCATCCAAGGCTCTGAGGTGGAGGGAGCTCTGCTTGTTTAAGGAACTGGAGCTTGGTGGGTGAGACAAACGGTGGCAGGAGATGTTGTCTGAGAAGTTGGCAGGGGCCAGATTAGGCGGGGAATTGCAAGCTGGCATTATAAAGTTTGGATTTTAAGTGCAATGGAAAGCCACTGGAAGTCTTTAAACAGGGGAGTGACATGATTTATTATTTTAAATGTGCACTCTGACTTCTGTGGGAAGATTGGATTGTAGGGGCTAAGTATGGAAGCAAACAGATAAGTTAGAAGGTTGTTGCAGTGGTTTATTGAGTTTGGGCGCTTTAGGGTGCTGGAGAGAAATATTTTGAAGGTAAAACTGACAGGCAGTCAAAGGTGAGGCTTAAATGAGATAACAAATGAAGTGCTGAGTGTGTAGTAGACATTTAACAACACAAGTTCCCTCTCTTTGTGCTACACCTATATCAACAAAGTGATGCTTTTCTCTGGAATCGGATCTAGGGAGATGATAAATTAATAACCACATTTTCTCAGCTATGGATTTGCTCTTTGGAGGGGCCTGACTGGAGATGGAGGTCAGCTTTTGCAGATTACAGCCTGTCAACTGGGAACACTTATGAAAGGAAGAAATAATACAGAGAAGCAGGAAGCAGGAAAGGAGGGAAGAGCAGTATGGAAAAAAGACTGGGCTAGGTACGGTGGCTCATGCCTGTTCCAGCACTTTGGGAGGCCAAGATGGGCGGATCACGAGATCAGGAGTTCAAGACCAGCCTGACCAACATGGTGAGACCCTGTCTCTACTAAGAAAACAAAAATTAGCTGGGCATGGTGGCGGGCACCTGTAATCCAAGCTACTCGGGAGGCTGAGGCAGGAAAAACACTTGAACCCAGGAGGCCGAGGTTGGAGTGAGCCAAGATGGCGCCACTGCACTCCAGCCTGGGTGACAGTGCAAAACTCCATCTCAGAAAAAGACTGGAAGGAGCGATTCAGGGACCTTATCCCCCTCACAGGGCATGTGTCAGGGATGTGGCTTGGCTTCTTCAGTGCCCCATTACTCAAACCCCTAGCGGGAACATGCAGATGGACAGGTGCAGAGGTCGCGGGGAGTACTTTTGGGCTCCAAGCCCGTGGCAGCATCTTGGGTTGAGTGCTTATAACTCTTGAAGCCCCAGTGGGTGTGTGTTACAGTGTGCTCTTTCAGCTTTGCCGTCTGCAGGTGGCTTGTGTTAATCGGCGCAATTAGACCCTCTGCCTTATCGCAAGAGCAGAGGGCTTTGCGTCTCCTGAGTTCTCGCCCCGTGTACCAGAAAAATTCGATCACAGGTGGGCTTGGAGGGTGAGTGCAAGGTTTTGTTGAGTGGTGGAGGTGGTGCTCAGCAAGATGGATGGGGAGCCACCAGGGGCATGGGGTGGGAAGGTGGTCTTCCCTTGGAGTCGGGCTACCCAGTGGCAGATTCTCCTCTGACTGCCCCTGGCTGAACTCCCCTCAGAGTCCACATCGTTCCGCCATTGCTGGTCTGCTGGTGTCTGCTGGTGTGTTCCTCTGCTCCTCTTGACATCCAGCCGCTTGTGTGTGCGCCCGCTAAGGTCTCTTGGATTAATATGGGCACAGGATGGGGGGCGTGGCAGGCCAGAGTGGTCTTGGAAAATGCAACATTTGGGCACAAAAACAAGAGTGCCTGTTCTCACTTAGGTCCATGGGCACAGCCCCGAGGGTGGCGCCCTTGCCGGGGACCCCACTCTTCTCTACCCAGGGCTTCCCTGCCCTACTTTCATATCACTGAGAAATGTGAGGATATTGTTGTGTGTGGAAGGTGCTGGCATAACAGCTGGATTTGCATCCTTCAAAGTGACAGTATAAGTGTATCAGGGCAGTCCGCTATGATGAGAACTGAAAAAATCTGGAGGCCGTATCCTCTGAATTCCTCATTTTAGGAAACTGAGCTCTAGAGAGGAAAAGTGACTTGGGCAAAGCCATGCAAATAATGGCAGAGGCAGGGCTGGTAGCAAACTACAGTAGGAAGAGATTGAGTCTTAAAGTAAAAGACGGGGGGTGCAGTCATTTATTCAGCAAACATGTACCCAGTTCCTGTTCCATGTCAGACCCAAGTCTAGGCACGGGGAACACAGAGTTAAATAAATCAGACAAGGTTTCTGCCCGCATGGAGCTTACGTTCTCATTCCTCCTCTTATAGCCACTCTACCACGGCAGTCCACCTAGTTTGCCTTCATGAATCGATTTCCTCTTCTCTAAAAAGGGATTAGTAATACCTCTTTAATTTTAATTAATTCATTTATTCATTCTACAAATATTCATCAAGTATATATGATGTGCCAGGCACAGTGCAAGGTGCTGGTGACCCAAAAGGAAGCAAGGTAGAACCAGCCCCTGCTTTCAGATATGACGAATTAGAGGCAAGATGGTTGTCATCTTAAATGTCCATCAAAATCACCAGAAGGCCGTAGGCGGTCACTGCTGCCCTGGCCCCATGCCCAGAGCTGTCAATTCCACTGCTCTGGGGTGGGGCTAGGCATCACTACTTTCACAAACCTTCCAGGAGGTTCTTATAGGGGTGGGGTGAAGAAGTGCTGGAGAGGCAAAGATAAAGGGTCTTGTGGGTGGTGGCTCGGCAGGTAGAGGGTACAGCCTATCAGACCTGGGCTTTTGGGGCTGGAAAATGCTTCCCAGAGGAAGTGACTCATCAGGTGAGACCGTGAGTAGGATTAGTCCAGGAACAAGAAGTGGGAGCAGTTTCTTGGAAGGCCAGAGCCCCCAGAGATTGCTCTGAGGGTAAAAGGGGTAACAGAGGTGGACCACAGTCCATAGACAAGAACTATGTCATTGTTCCTTTGCCTGTTTCTCTCACTTTGTTCTTTCCAACCCCACTCCCTTCCTGTTATGTTCTTTCTCCTACAATACACCATACTGACAGCACAAGAGCTGATTCTCCAGCTTCTAATAATTATCTGAAAGAGCTTCCTCCTGTCATCCATCTCATGTCCACTGCTTCTCTGCAAGACAGGAGCGAGCCTCCGGCTCCCTTCCCACAGCTCCCGGCTCAATTGCCTCCCTACAGCAGAGGGAAATGCTCTCTTTGCTGCATGATTTGATCAGTGTATTCCCCCCCAACCCTCCACCTTCAGGTGCACAAAGACAAAATGCATTCTTTTCAGATATTTGATTTGTTTGCAAGTAAGTGCTCAGTACCCACCAGCTGATAACCACATTGGATGTGTTTGACCAATAGTCATTTAGTGTTACCATAAATCTATATCTTGATGAGAGATTCTTATTGTTAAAATAAATTAGATCAAAGTTTGGTATTTCCCAAGGGTGTAAGGAAATTCATGGATGTGTACCATAGTCAGTAAGATATACGTCTATGCATGACGTCTGCCATGTCACTCTAAAACAAAAGGGAAATCTGACATGCTTTTATGTCCTAAAGAAGGAAGATATTCACTGACTTGTTTAAGCCTCTTCTGAAATAACCCTCAGCAGACCCTGAGCATATTCTCAAGGCAAGGCGGAGGGGTGGGAAACGGGATACACAAACAGTTTTGATCTGGTGCCAATGTCTGCTGACTTAAGCAGAGAGTACAACAAGCTTCAGGGTTAAGGAAAGGATGACAGGGAGGTTGAGAAAGAAAAATCAGTCTGCTGGAAATGTCATTGCCTTAAGCGAGGGTGGAGGAGGGTTGGAGAGTCCTCTTCTATGTATATTCTTCTAAATGCATTGTAAAATGTTTTGAAAGGATATTATTTCTCCTGCCTGTGAGGTTATCCCACCTTGTCTCCTCCTCTCTCCCCATTTTTCTCATTTTTGGCTCTTTTGACATATAAGTGAGACCGGAAACAAAGGTTGTCATCTCATCCAGGCAGCCATTTGTCCATACTTGCCAGTAAACTGAATTTGCCAAGAGCTCCCACTCTGTGGTCTCTGGGAGAGGCAAGATGATAAACTTGTGCCTCTGATAAAGCCTGCAGCCTGGGATGATCTGGGCTGAGTGGGGAGGCTGAATCCATGATGGGGTCGGGGGTGGGGAGCATCCACAACTCAGATGTTTAAAGAGCCAGAGCTGCAAACAAAACCTGGCTAGGAACTGTTTTCTTCTCCGACTGACCTCACTAGATACCTCTTTCCAAAATTCCAAGCCCTCTTGGGGCACACAGGGTCTTTCTGGAGGTTGGTGATGTCGTGGAAAGGTCACTAGGTTTGAATCCAAACTGCCTAGTGTGAGTTTACTATGAGCTTCAATAATCTGATCAAGTTCCAACATTTCTCTGAGTTTCAGTTTCTTCTGTGAGATGGAAAACACCATCCCTTCTCAGGACTGTTAGGGACTTTAAATAAGCTGACATAGTTAATACAAATAAACCGCCAGCATAGTGACTGGGACACAGAAGGACCTCAGCAAACTGAGTTTTCGCTCCTTTTTCCTTTGCTAAACGAAATCAAACCATTGCAAGCCCCATTAGCGTATAAGAGACATTCATTTGTCCATCCCTGAAGGTGTAAGCACAATATAAAAAGGCTTCCCGAACTACTCAGGCGGAGCAGGATAGAGAGATGTATGTTTTGCTAAGCTGATCATAAATCTGAATGGAGTAATTATGTAAAGTATTCAAGAACAATTCAGTAAGAAGATGCCTCATCTGCCTTGATGGGCTTTTCAATTACTCATTTTTAGTACTGCATTATGCTGTTCTCTGGCAATAATTATTAAACATTTCAACTGTACTGCTATATAAAACTTAAAAGGCTGATTTATTTCCTAGGCATTAGACTACATAGAATAAAATTCCCCAATTACATGGTTCTGTTTTGTAAAACCTGTTTGTCGGTGATTTTCTAGTATTGAGTTGAAACTGACACCAGGTCCTCATGTGAAAAATAAGGGGACAGTGTGTTAGGTCCAGCGGTTATTAGCTTTGGGGTCATGGAGGATATTAATACAGACCCCCTACGTGCTAGTCCCGGTTTCTGAATCTTTAAAATGGGGATAATTCCCACTCACAGGATTATTATTTGAAATAATGGATACAAAGTGTTAGCAAGAATATAGAGTCTGCGCCAGGTTTGTTGACTCACGCCTGTAATCTCAGCTCTTTGGGAAGCTGAGGCAGGAGGATTGCTTGAACCCAGGAGTTTGAGACCAACCTGGTCAACATAGACCTCATCTCTACAAACTATAAAAAATAAAAACTATTACCTGGGCGTGGTGGCATGTGCCTGTGATCCTAGCTACTAGTAGAGAGGATCGCTTGAGTCCAGGAGTTCAAGGTTATAGTGAGCTATGATCTTGCCACTTCACCGTAGCCTGGGCACAGAGTGAGACCCTGTCTCAAAAATGAATTACAATTTTAAAAAGAATATAGGGTATGTACTTATTAAACTCTAGATATCCTGAGATTTTCCCTGGCTTTTACATACAGCCAATGAGAATCTTCCCACTTATTCAGTGTATACGCATCAATCACCCACAAGGCTCTAGGCACTCAAGATGCCACCAGGGTCCATTCTCTGATTGTCACTTCAGTAACTCAAAGAAAGTCACGGTCATCAAGCATCTAGCAGCTCCAGGTCCCCTTTCTGGGCTCTGTACACAGGAAATCTTTCATCATCGATGCGTAGCCATTTTTCACGTAAGGATGTGTCCTCACAGAGAGTTGGGTGACTTTGCTCAAGGTCATTAAGTAGCTGAGGCAGAAATCAGACCTGGGTCTGCTGGCTCCAAAGTCCACATGTTCTCTCCCCACTACCCCGTGCTACCTCTCAGGATTCCAGGAGGCACATTTCACCTGGTGTGAAGGATAATTTCTCCTCCTCTTCCTGGT
This sequence comes from Papio anubis, assembly GCF_008728515.1. Lineage (NCBI taxonomy): Eukaryota > Metazoa > Chordata > Mammalia > Primates > Cercopithecidae > Papio > Papio anubis. The sequence continues at coordinate 73,396,066 of NC_044987.1, forward strand.
TTTTCTAGAGGAGATAGCTCTTTTCTTATTGAGGATTACCTACTCCTGGTAAATTACCACTTCCTCTAAGTCTGTGTCAACTTTTCTCAGCATCTTCCAATTCTCACATGGAAGATAAGGCTTTCTATTTTAACTGAGGACTACACCATGATTCAGGCAGCGACCCGTACACACACACACACACACACACACTGTGTGTGCCCAGCTCTACTGGACTGGAGCCTGTCCATTGTATTTGAGGCTCCCAAGCCAGACTGGATTTAGGTGCAGGCCAGCTGGGCTGGTGCCCTGGATACCAGTCTGAAAAGTGCACTAAAATGCTGCTGGAAACGTAATGCAGTGGAGAAAATGGTCTTTACCAGAATGGTTGAGAGCAAGCAGGACATGAGAATGATAATAATAATATTTATCAATGCACAGTGGTTATAATATACACAGTGATAGTTTTGTTGATAAACTTTCTCCTTAGTTCAGCTAAAACAGGGCTCTTGTCACATGACCAGGAAAGATTAGGCTTGTGGACACACAGAATGGTGAGGAAAACAGACTTTATTGGGTAAAAAGGAAAAATAACTCTCAGCAAAGTGAGAGAGAGTCCTCCTAGCAGGATTCCCACCTCACACATTGAATCCCAGGTCACCATACTGGAATGGGAGAGGCCAGGCTCCTCCCCACTGAACTTCCTGAGGCTCTACCCCATCCTCCCAGTGCTCAGGTGGGCATTATTCAGAAAGAATCAGGAAAGGGTGGCTTCATCCAGGAAGAGTAGTCTGGTTTTTCAACCTTCAGGCTGTTTTAGGCTTAAAGATGGGGTTTTGCTGGGGACCCTTGGCTGCCTCCTGTCTCTATTGGTTTTGTGCCAGAAGCTTCTCTAACAACTTTGTATATGAATTCATATAAACACTTCTGGCCCATTGAAGTAGATGCTATTATCAGTTCCCATTTTACAGATAAGGAGAATCAGTCCAGAAAAGTTAAGGAACTTGCCAGAGTCACACCAGTAATAAATAGGCTGTTGGACTCTCCCAGGCCTTTGTATTGCCTCCTGGTAGGGGGAAAACCCCCAGGAGCACTTAAGTGACAAGAGCTGGTATCTCAGAGACCTTCCAGGCCTCTTAGTTGCTGGGTGAGGTATGCAGGTTTAGGGCAGCAGTTGAACTGCTCAGGGTAATAGAGTGAGCAGTGCTGAGCCAGCAGTCTGCCTGCCTTCCTTCTCCCACGCAGCACTCAGCCTCTCCTCCAAATGAATGTTGGGCAAATATTTAGAGAATATTGTTTTGAAAGGGGGCCAGGTTATTAGCCTGCCCAGGGGGCCTACGCGTCTTGGCCCAGGCTTGCTCCCAAGCCTGGCCTGCTGTTTTTGCTCCTAATATGTGAAACAACCCACATAGCACGGAGGATTAATCTGCTTTTGGGGGAGAAATGCAATCTGGTGGTTCTCGGGACTAAACTTCTGTGGATTGGATGCCACATGCCCAGTGCCAGAGGGTCCGCCAATGGTGTTCATGACCACATCACCTCCCCCACAATCCCACGTGCTTCTCCAGTCTGGGAAGCACAGGGTACACTCCCAGGAAGAGAAAATAAAGCAAGTGAGATTTTAAAAGATGAATAAGATGAAGGTAAGAATCTGTTTGAAGAGCTGCTAGTGCAAAAAGGATGCTAGTTCACAGAAATGCAAATCAAAACTACAATGAGGCACCACCTATCAGCAGTCAGAATGGCTATTGTTAAAAAGACAAAAAATAACAGATGCTAGCAAGGCTGCGGAGAAAAGGGAACACTTATACACTGTTGGTGGAAATGTAAGTTAGTTTGGCCACTGTGGAAAGCAGTTTGGAGATTTCTCCAAGAACTAAAAACAGAACTACCATTTGATCCAGCAATCCTATTACTGGGTATATATGCAAAGGAAAATAAATTGTTCTACAAAAAAGACATGAGCATTCATATGTTCATTACAGTACTATTCACAATCTCAAAGACATGGAATCAACGTAGGTATTTGTCAGTGGTGAATTGGATAAAGAAAATTTGGTACATATATACCATGGAATACTACACAGCTATAAAAAGAATAAAGTCTGTCCTTTGCAGCAATATGGTTGCAGCTGGAGGCCATCATCCGAAGCAAATTAACTCAGGATGAGAAAACCAATACCACATGTTCTCACTTGTAAGTGGGAGCAAAACATTGGATTCATATGGACATAAAGATGGAAACAATAGACACTAGGGGCTACTGGAGCGGGGAGAGATTGATGGGGAAACGTCTGAAAAGCTACCTTTTGTGTACTGTTACCTGGTTGATGGGATCATTCGTAACAAACCTGCACATGTACGCCCTGAAGTTGAAATTATATTTTTTTAAAAGGATGCTAGTAACTTGTGGAAGTTAGGCTGGAAGATGGGGGTATTTTTAGGGAAAAGGGACAGGATTTAAGCCTAAATCTTTACAGCTTAGAAGAGAGGCCACTGACAAAAAGTACACTGAATAACGCAGCCAATACAGCCATTCAAATTATGTTTCTGATAAGTTCAGAAAAACCTGGAAAAATATTGAGGGTCCTAGGACAAACAGGGAAAAAAAAGACACGTTTATACAAACAAAATTAGCACCACTATTAACAAATTTTAAAGAATACATGGAGAGAAGGCTAGAAGGAAACAAACCAAAATTATTCAAACAGTGGAGGATTTTTTTTTCTTTACTTTTCTATCCTGGTTAACTTTTCTATGATAAACTTTTTAAAGCAATAAGGGCAAAATCTTAATTTTAAAAAATCTATATTGAAAGCCCTTTCATAAAAGACAAAAGCAACTATCTTTCCTTCCATGGCTTTCAGATTGAAAAAAAATACACATAGGAAACTACTAAGAGGTTATTTAATGACTCAGATTATTTTCTTTGGATTCTCTCTCAGGTTTTACTGAAATAGTTAGAAAGCCCTTCCTGGGCAGATTCAGCAATAATAAACTGCATTAATTTCACTTCCAGAAAAAACTTAAGATGTCAAATTTAGCTAAATGGGATCATAATAGCCCCAAATTATAAACAACGAAATGTTCAACACACTGAGGTTTGTTAGGTAAAATGTGGATCAAACATAAGATGAACTATTATGCTGCCATTAAAAATTTTATTGGGATTGTATGTTAAATGGAAGAGAAATATGTTCATGATATGTTGTGAAATGAAAAGACGAGTTACAACATAAGAAGTATACTTTAATCCTGTCTTTTAGAATTGCATTTTTGTATGTGTATGTATGCATAATCTAAAATGATATACACCAAAATATTAATAACTGTCTTGGGGTGGTGGAATGATCAGGAATGTTTGTTTCATATTTTTTGCTCCCTATGTTTTCTGATTTTCTACAATGAACAAATATCTATATGGAGTAATTATAAGCTTATTTCTGCTTCCCCTCTTAGGAGTGTCTTCCTCCCATGTTAGCCAGCCTGTGGTGTTAATGCTTCCCTCTGGGGATGTGGGCCACGACCGGTTAGGAGAGGGGTGCACGGCATACAGGGGGAACCATGACATACCAAGGGCCTGTTAATAGCTGCTGGCTGCTTCATCAATACTATCTCATCTGTTGCTTCTGTCCACCAAGCAAGATGGATATTGTCATCCTCATTTTGCAGATGGGAAAACAGATCTAGAGAAGTCACGTAGCTTGGTGTGGTCAAAGTCGTCTAATTAGAAAGTTGCAGAGCCATGATTTAGTCCAAATCTACCTGCCTCAAACATTCATCTACTTTTTACTCTACCACGCTACTGTTCACGATACCTCTAGAGAAGAAATATTTACAAAGTGGTATCATAGCACATATCTTCCCTCATTCCTCATCCTGGTCCCTAACTTCAGTGTCCCCTATACTCCCTGACTCAACAGTTTATATTTGGATGTCCCAGTGCCCTGTTCTTCAGACCCAGCCCACCCAGTACCCACATACCCAGACCAGAAGCTGCTGTTCTCAATTGGGGATTATCACACTACTATCCCTGATAGGAATCCTTGGTCGTGGTGCCTAAGCATTGACCACTGAGTCCCCTGAGTTGTTCCCTTAATCACATCTCACATCCCCCACAGAAGATGTCCCTTCTTATCCCAAGGCTCAGTTTCTAAGACTAGCCTCTCCTGCTTACTCTGCTCCAAGCCCATGTTCATGGGACCAGTTTCCTGCTATGGATGCTGTTCCAAGTTCCTGTTCTATTCTGACTTCTCCTTGATTCTCATGTGGGAACTGGAGCCCTGACCTGACCACTAGTCCTAACCTCTGTGTCTGGGGCTCTGCTTCCTGAAGACAAATGTCCCAGATACCACTTACGTGGACTTTGGAATAGTATTCTCCTGGATGTCTCACTGCCATGGCCCACCCACATGGTAGAACACTTGCAACTTCATCTGGGACTTTGATGTTGTTCAGGTTCATCTCTTGAGGCTTGTGTCTGTTGGACCAGAAAGTGTGAGGAGGTGACATATCAAGGAAGACAATCCAGATCAGATTTGAGGAGGGGAGTCAAGATTAGATTTAGGGAAGAAGGGTGTGTGTTCAGATCTGAAAAAGAAAAGCCCATAAATAGGCTGAGGGACGAGTAGGAATCCTCAGAGTAAAGATGGGTCCTGATATAGATTTCAAAATGGGTATGGCATGTGATTTAGGACTGTGTTCACTGAAAAGTTTTAGAAGCCTAGAAAAATCATTCTATTAGCTTAAAATGCCCCTGATATTTGAAAAGGCATATTCATGACCAGATACTCAACCAGTTGCTTTAACTGTAGGCTGACAAGTATTGGGGAATCAAACCTTGTCTACCTGTCTAAACTTGGTGGATATCTGGGTGGTCTCACCTGGCTGGATAGGAACCAGTCATAGATTAAGATTTATCCCTCTCTTGCAGGGAGCCAAGCAGCTGCCTTACCAGCAAATCTCTCCCAAAGTGACTTTAAACTTAAGAAGGTTTATTTAAACCTATATATAAAATAGAAATGTTATCACTGGAATGTTGTAATTAGGTCCTTTAAAAATATTAAGCTGGGTGTGGTGGCATATGCCTATCATCCAAGCTACTCAGGAGGCTGAAGCCAGAGGATTACTTGAGCCCAGGAGTTCACAGCCAGCCTGGGCAACACAGTAAGATCCCATTTATAAAAAGAAAAATTTATAACCTCTTCATCTAAAGTAATACATCATCACTGTTGAAAATTTAGAAAACACAAAAATTATACAAAGGAAATAAAAATCACCCATAATGTTATTACTAGACACAACCACTCCATTGTAATATGTTTTAACTTTCTGTCTTAGGTAAAAAGAAACCACAGATTGAAATGAATGACTGTCATTTAGTTGGTAGCTAACGCGGTAGGATCCTGAGACCCACTCTAGATGACAATGAGTGTGGAGACATTTGGGATTGCGAGGAGGTTTGAGAGCAGGTTCTGATAGGCACAAGGCTTTTAGAAGAAGCTGATATTTTCTGAGAAGCAAACAATGTTTGGAGGATTCTCTGGATCCAGGGAAATAACTCCTTCTGTTCAATGCTTAATTACCATCTGGCAACTGAGGTTGTGGATAAACATCCGTGTTTACCTGAGGTAGCTTCTATGGATTGGAGAACATTCTTTTTTGTTTCAGTTCTGGGCCAAGGGTCTTAGTCTTATGTCCCCGTGGGACCTTGGTCAGAGTTCACCTGAAATAGCATGAATTTCAGACAGCCCTGGGTCTGAATCCAGACAGATCACTCTGAGCTCCAGCTCCTCATCTGTAAAATCTTCTATTCCTGTCAAAGGTCCAATGATATGACCATACTAAGTGCCTGGCAGATAATAAATGTTAACTAAATATGAGTTTAACTCTTTTGGCTTTCCCAGTGTAGTCACCCAGAACCTTCCCAAGGATTTTAAAGACTTAGGATTAAAGATTCCTGCCAAAGTTCTCTGCAACCATGAGCAAACAGCGTCCTCACTGGACTCACTATTCTGCAAGTCCAAGAAAATCACATTATTTGGAAACCTACCCTCACATCAACAAAGCTGCAGAAGGGAGTCTAGGAACCTGTTAAGAAAATATGAAGCAAAAGTACTATTCACTTTTATCAAGTACTTGTGTGTATGTTGGAGTGGAGTGGGGTCTTTTGTTGTGGGTTGGTCCAGTGTATGTAGTTTCATGGGACTAGGATTGGCTAGAGAGAAATTTCCTGCCTATCATAAAGAAAATGGCACAATTAGGAGGGACTGTAGCATAGGGGAAAGAGCACGGACATTATGGCCAAGTAGGGCTGACCTCAAGTCCCAGCTCTGCCATTCTGGGACTTCAGACAGGTTGTTGAACCTGTCTGCATGACAGTAGTTTCCTAAGGGGTGGATTTAATAATGCTTATTTTTCAGTGTTCGAGGGAATTGAAATAATGTATGTAAAGGTCTTCATCAAGAGAAAGTGCTCAAAAATGCTAACTATTATTATTATCAAAGCTATTAATAACCATCTAGGGAAACAGTCCAAATTCAGAATGAAGTCCAGGGAATTATCTAATTAAAGGAGCTGAGACACATGTTGTTGCCAAGTCATACAGACAGGAACCTCACAACCAAAGGGAGGAGGCAAGTACACTTAGTTTTTTTTTTGTTTTTTTTTGAGACAGGGCCTCACTCCGTCACCCAGACTGGAGTGCATTGGCACAATCACAGCTTACTCTAGCCTCAACTTCCTGAGTTTAAGCAGTCCTTCTACCTCAGCCTCCCAAGTACCTGAGACTACAAGTGTGCACTATCACAGCTGGCTAACTTTTTATTTTTTTATAAAGATGGGACTTCACTATGTTACCCAGGCTGATCTTGAACTCCTAAGCTCAAGCAGTCCTCCTGCCTTGGCCCCTCAAAGTGCTGGGGTTACAGGCGTGAGCCACCATGCCCAACCTACTACACTTCATTCTTACAGTGCACACTTACATGTACCAGCTACCTTGCAAAGTGATGATGAAATGATGACTATTTTTAAAAAGGCTTTGGAAATAGGAATTGACCAGGCTTTGGCAGGAGAAGACACATGACCAGTGTAGACAGTGCAGGAAGCAAAGAGGGAGATGGCACAATGTGAGGCTAGAGGCAGGAACTAGCCTCTGTGTAGGATTTCAGTCTTGATTCTAAAAGCAATGAAAAACTGTTGAAATATTTTGAGGAAAGAGATATTATATTGTAATGATATTTGTGCTTTTAAAAGGCCACTGTGGCTTGGAGTATAGGTAACAAATTGGAGAAAGACGAGAGAGTATATAAAGATAGTTAGAATGATTTTACATTAGTTCAGAGAACAAATGATGTAGCTTAGCCCAGGGTAATAATAAGAATGGTGGTAGACATTCAGGAGATATTTGGAAGGTAAAATGGACAACATTTAAATATGGAAGATGAAGGCAGGGAAGAGCCAAGGGTGACCTCCAGTGTTTCTGACTTGCACAATTCGAGTAGGACCAGGTTAGAGGGAAGATGGTTAATGGTTAGGTTAGTTATTAACAGGGTAGATTTGAGATGTTTCTGATATATCCAAAGGTAAGTGCAAGTAAAAGATAAAGTTGGAGATACATGGACTCAGAGAAGCAGCCAACACTAGAAATATAAACGAATGAATCATCTATACAGAGGTAGTAATTAAAGCCATGAGTTGGATGAGATCACCTACAGAGAAAGAATCAAGTCAGAACAGGAGAGGGTTTATGCCTGAGCCTTGAGCAATTTCAAATTTAAAGGCCAGTAGTGGAAGATGAGCAGCCAAAGAAAGTAGAGAGAGTGGATGGGGGAAGTTAGGGGAGGGCACCAAGAAGGAGCTATGGCACAGAAGGCAAGGGAGGAGAGCCAGTTGAGAAGAAGGACTATATAGGATCCATTGGATTAAGCATTGCAGAAGCTTAGCTAGAGTTATTTTTGTAGTGCAATGTGGCCTGAAAATATACAGAAACTGGGTTGAGGAATAAGTGGGAGGTGAAGTGAAGACAGTAAGTATAGGTACCTTTTTCAAGTAATTTGATTGTGATGAAGAGAGAGAGATAAGACGATAACTAGAGGAGGATGAAGGGTTAAGTAAGGTCTCAGTTTTTTAATGGGAGAGATTTGAAAGTGCTTAAAAGACGAATGAGAACAATTCAGTTGGAGCATAAATTGAATCTGGAGAAGAATAAGGAGATAATTGTTAGAGTTGGGAAGAAGGGATGGGACCAAGACAGTGTGGTATTAGCAAAAAAAAAAAAAAAAAAATCTAACACAGCAATGGAATATAATAAAAAGCCCAGAAATAGACCCACACAAATATAGTCAACTGATCTTTGACAAAGGAGCAAAGGTAATATAATAGAGCAAAAATAGTCTTTTCAACAAATGGTGCTGAAACAACTGCATATCCACATGTAGGAAAAAAAAGAAAATCGAGACACAGACCTTACACCCCTCACAAAAATTAACTCAAAATGGATTACAGACCTAAATGTAAAATGCAGAACTGTAAAACTCCTAGAAGACAACACAGAATAAAACCTAGATGACATTGGATATGGCAGTGATTTTTTAAGTACAACACCAAAAGCATTATCCATGAAAGAAATAATTGATAAGTTAGACTTCATTAAAATTTAAAACTTTTGCTCTGTGAAAGACACTGTCAAGAGACTGAGAAGACAAGCCACAGATTTGAAGAAAGTATTTGCAAAACACAAGTCTGATAAAGAACCGCTATCCAAAATATGCAAAAAACCTCTTAAAACTCAACATTAAGGGCCAGGTGTAGTGGCTCATGCCTGTAATTCCAGCACTTTGGGAGGCCAAGGCAGGCAGATCAGTTGAGGTCAGGAGTTCAAGACCATCCTGGCCAACATGGTGAAACCCTGTCTCTACTAAAAATACAAAAATTAGCCGGGTGTAGTGGCACACGCCTGTAATCCCAGCTACTTGGGAGGCTGAGGCAGGAGAATCACTTGAACCCGGGAGGTAGGGGTTGCAGTGAGCTGAGATTGTGCCACTGCACTCTAGCCTGGGCGACAGAGTGAGACTCTGTCTCAAAAAATAAAATAAAATAAAAAATAACGGCTGGGTGTGGCAGCTCATGCCTTTAATCCTAGCACTTTGGGAGGCCAGGGTGGGTGGACCACTTGAGGTCAGGAGTTCAAAACCAGCCTGGCCAACATGGTGAAACCCCATCTCTACTAAAAATACAAAAAAATTAGACATGGTGGCGGGCACCTGTAATCCCAGCTACTTGAAAGGCTGAGGCAGGAGAATTGCTTGAACCTGGGAGGTAGAGGTTGTAGTGAGCTGAGATGGTGCCACTGCACTCCAGCCTGGACAATAGAATGAGACTTCATCTCAAAAACAAAACAAAACAAAACAAAACAAAACCTCAACATTAAGAAAGTGAACAACCCAAATAAAAAATGGTAAAAGACCCAAACAGAAACCTCACCGAAAAAAATATACAGACAGCAAGTAAGCATATAAAAATATGTTCAACATCATACCTCATTAGGGTGTTACAAATTAATAATGAGATAACACTATACATCTATTAGAATGGCCAAAATCCAACTCAGTGACAACACAAAATCCTGTGGAGGATGTGGAACAACAGGAACTCTAATTGTTGCTGGTGGAAATGCAAAATGGTAAAGCTACTTTGGAAGACAGTTTGGCAGTTAAGTCTAAATATACTACTACCATATGATCCAGCAATTGTGCTCCTTGGTATTTACCCAAATGAACTAAAAATTTTATGTCCACACAAAAACTTGCACATGGATGTTTATAGCAGCTTTATTCATAATTGCCAAAACTCAGAAGTAACCAAGATATCCTTCCGTAGGTGAGTGGATAAACTGTGGTACTTTCAGACAATCAGATGTTATTCAGTGCTAAAAAAGAAATGAGCTATTAAGTCATGAAAACACAGAGAGGAAACTTAAATGCATATTACTAAGTGAAAGAAGCCAATCTGGAAAAGCTACATACATACTGTATGATTCCAATTCTATAACATTCAGGAAAAGGCAAAACTGTGGAGATAGAAAAGATTAGTGGTTGGGAAGAACAAGGGATGAATAAGAAGAGCACAGAGGATTTCTGGGCCAGTGAAACTATTTTGTATGATACTACAATGGTGGATACATCTCATTATACATTTGTCAAAACCCATAAAATGTACAATACCAGGAGAGCAGCATAATGTAAATTGTGGATTTTGAGGGATAATGATATGTTAAAATAGGCTCATTGATTGTAACAAATGTATCATTCTGATATAGGATGTTGATAGGAAGAGTGTGTGTGTGTGTGTGTGTGTGTGTGTAGGGGTGAAGGGACAGGGAATATGTGAGATAACCCTGTACTTTCCACTCCATTTTGCTGTGAACCTAAAACTGCTCTAAGAAAATAAAATTTATTAATTTTTTTTAAAAAATGAAGTTAGATCCCTACTCTATCATATTAAAATAAATAAATAAATAAACTCCAAATGGATGGAAGACCTAAATGTGAAAGGGAAAAGTATAAAGCTAATGAAAGAAAATATTGAAGAATACCTATGTGATCTCAGTTTCTTTAGGCAAGATCATAAAAGTGCTAGCCATAGGAGATAAGTTGATGAATTTGACTAGATGAAAGTTATTTTTGTTAAATGAGGAATTCCAAAGGTAACAGTAACCTCTGGATGCCAGAAAGGAAGAGATATGTGTAAATGATGAGGTATTCATATCTAGAAAATCCCCAAAACAGCAAGAAAAAGACAATAAAATCCACTGGCAAATATTTTGAGTAGACAATTTGCAGAAAGGCAGACCTGATAAATTTGTGAAGATGATCAAGTGTGCTAATATTAAGATACTACATTATAAGCATCAGATTGGAAACAATTAGAAAGTCCAGTAATAACAAGTACTGGTGAGGATATGGGGGAAATTAGGAACATTAGTACATAGCTGATAGAATAAAAGGTATAGCTATTCTGCAGTACTTAGTGAAATTAATATGACTATACCCACAACTTAGCAATCCTACTACATTGTCAATCTTGCTGAGAAACTGATCACAAGTACAGCAGCATGAGATTCTTCATGACATCAATATTTGTGGCGACAAGGAACTAGAAGTCAGCTAAGTGCCTCTCACTGGAAGAATGGTTATGTAAAATGTGATCAATGCATACAATGGAATACTAGGCAACAGTCATAAACAAATTACATTTACATGTAGTAACACTGACATAGCTCAAAAAAGCATAAAGTTGAATGAAAGAACCATTAAAACACAAAACAATTCTAAATAATACACACTGAGAACAACACACATTAAATACTTAGGAGTGAGTGCTAAGTAGAGGAAAAAAAGTAGGGTAAAGAGTATAAAGATAAAAAGTAATAGAAAATGGTCTTTGCTTTGTCCAGTGATAAAATTACATGATAAGCTATGGAGTTTGAGTGACTTCATTCCTTTTGTCTGTTGTTCTAAAAAGGAATTTTTTAAAGTAAAATAAATACAATATAGATATAATAATAAGATTGTGTTTTGAAGATTAATTCAGATAAAGCACTTAGTGCCTAGCACATATTAAACACTCAATTAATATTATCTATTAATGCTATCAACACTATTCATGATCCAGCTACTACCAATCCATTGGAGTTGGCACTTAAAACCAATTGGATTTAGATTATTTTCCCCCAAAAGATCCTTTCAGGTCTAATATACTATAGTTCTGCAAGAGGGATAGGCAAGTACCACAGGAGGCCCAGAAGTAACAGGCAGGAGAAAAGCTGGAACATCCTTGGGGAATGGGAAAGGCTACCATCTTGTTTGTAGCATCATAGGAAACTTTGATGGTTAATTTGGGAGAATACTGATTAGTAAATGTAATGCACAGATTAAAGAAGTAGGAACTGCGCTAGTAAAAAGTGCTATGAAGCTGGGAGACTTTATACACTTTGCTATACTTCCTCTAAAAGGGTGTTTTAACATTTTAAGTTACAAAATTGTAGCTGAGTTACAAAGTTTTGCTATATAGTGTTTGATTTGGAGTACCCCTTCCCCATCCTCCTCCTTCCCCAAAGTGGGACACAGGTTGTTCTGTTGAAATAAGCAAGATCATCACCTAGTGGTTAATTCCTCAAAGTGCTGACACAAGATTTGGTCCCAGAGAGCAAAGAAGTGCCCAATCCATGTCCTCATACAATGTTAATTCATTCAACAAGCATTGACTGGGACTTTATGCCAAGCACTATTCTGGTGCCTGGGGATACAGAGTTGCTAACACAAAATGACAAGTTTAAAAATAAAATTAAGGAAGTACCAACTTAGAAGCTTAAGCGCCCTCTCAAAATGATGTTGCATGTATTTATTTCCCACTGGTTTTCCGTAGATCATAGACGAAGAAGAAACACAATTTATGAGCAATTGCCCTGTTGCAGTCACTGAAAGCACTCCACGGAGGCGGACGCGGATCCAGGTGTTTTGGATAGCGCCACCAGCAGGAACAGGCTGTGTGATTCTGAAGTAAGTAACCATGGAATCCTTCCCTGCAGTTTATCAAAGACTTTGTGATGTGATTGCAGGGAAAAAAAAAAAAAAAAAGTTCATTACTGAGGATCAGAAAGTTGCATCATCCCTCTGCCCTCCCTTATCTGAATTCTCAATAGCACCATAGACTATCATTGGCTCCATAAAGATTCATATGCTGGAATCTATGTTCATCAAATAAGGATGATTCTCCTGGCCACCCTGTCCTACTAGAGATAATTATATTAGGGCTGGTTAAGAAAAATTACAAACCAGGTGAAGATAATCTTTTGACTTTTTCCACCTGGAATTTAACACTTTTTCTTTTCTCAGAGCATACAGCACCTAGAATCCTTAAACCATGCTTCGGCTGCCCTGAGACCCACATGTGACCTCCATTAGCCCTGAGCTCTGCTTTATGATGCTACCTTCTTCCTTGCCCATCAAAATGGCCCTCTGGTGCCACTTCCTATCTTGCCTCTTGACCCTCCTTTCAGTGAATTATAATAGGTGATAAAAGGTATTAACCAGCCAAAACAGTTTTCCTCTGAAAGGTAGTGTTGTCTCAACCTATTATCTCCAAACTTACGTGCCACAAAATGATGGTTTGGGAAATGGAAATAGATGGGCAGGAAAACAATTTCCGTGGTCAAATGTTTGCAAAATGCTATGTACTAAATACGCTTCTTACAGATTCACAACACTAGCATAATGAAGGTTTTGCAAAGTCCTGGCAAAAAATAAAAATCTGCTTAATTTGGTTTCACCCAGTATTTTCCAAACCTACTTGATTGTAAAGCTCCTTTTTTATGGTGACATCTACTAACATTCACAGTTTGGTGAAACACAGCCATAATTTATTTTAAATAGGTTTGAAGTCCTATAGAGAATGATGCTTAGAATGTTAGGATTTCTTACCAGCAAATTAGTCATGGATAGATGGACATGGTTCCAGTCCTAGCATCCAAGAAGTCACTGTTTTTTTTAATGGAAGTAGGCACTGAGACCTTCCCAACAGTCTCTTTTTTAAATCCTCGAAGGTCTTATTTATGTATTTGGTTCATTTGTCAAATATAGTCATTTTGACACACTTACAACTGTGGTTAACTCCAGCCCACCCCTGAGGAGATGGTGATAAGAAAGCCCACCTAGGCATTGTAGTCCCTGTAGTTCCTAGACTTCCACTGTGCTTAGCTTATGGGAAAAACCCCACAGAGTCTCTGAAGCATCTGTTCATTGTCCAGACTCAGCCCTGTCGTCATCTGGCCTCCCTTTGCTGCCATCTGTCTGGACATTATTTGTTTCTTTCATAGTTTAATGCAAGCTGAGCATCCTTCCTCAGTTTCCTTGAGCAGTTTGGCTCTTGGAATTAATCTACACTGGTCATTAAGAAAAAATCAGTAGAATTTTAAAACACGAAATCGTGTCTATAAATGTCAATATATAACATGTCTATAGTATCTAGTTAAAATGTGGGAGATGGCCTTGTGGAAACGAACAAAGACCCCTGAAATGAGAACAGAGACTGTGTGTTCAGAGCCTGTTGTATAACAAGGGAGTCAGCTGCCATTACTAGCATTTGGCAGAGTCTCAAAGGCAGGCAGAGGACTGAGAAAGCCTTCTAGTGAAAACAAGAGAAGACTGATTGGAGGTTCCTTGGCATGAGGAAGCTGGAGGCAGGCTAACTACAAGTGGAGCATCTTATGTGATTGGTTTGGAGGGCATATTTGGCTTTCTCTGGTTAGTTCTGAGTTGAAAGTGGGGGAGGTGGTGAGGGCAAAAAATAGAGCAGTTGACAGTTCCTTGGACAAATCCTGATATTCTGTGTCGAATGCTGGGGCCCAGAGACTGGAGGTCAGAGTATTATGGTCATTGGGATAAATAGCCTTGCTATTGTCTGTTAGTATATTCACTCTTAGCTCAGAGACTGGGTTCCCAGCTTGGCCCTCAGTGCCCATCCCACTACCCATGACAGCCCAGTGGCTCCACAGAGCCTGGAGCTCTAAAGAAAATGGGTTGAAAATGTCAGATCTATGTGAAGAGTCTTCCTGCTCTAAAAGCTCTTATCCCTCTGGCCCAGATCTCTAGTTTTCTTTGATTTATTGTTCTTACAACCCAGAAGCATTAGATCTTTTTGGTGGAAGCCAGAAGGGCATCTATTGTTTACCCATTAACAATCAATGTATGTGTATATATGTTTATCCATTAACAACATGTATGGCTTGTTCATTCACTCATTCTTCCAACAAATGCAACTGAGCTTCTATTAGCCCAGGCATCCACGATATACACAATGGAGGTATGTTCTTGACCCTGGAGGTTCTTACAAGTCAGATAAGGGAGAGAGAAAAAGTCAACCAATGCTTTCTGTGTACCAAGAACTCAGCGCACATCTAGCAGGCTTTGTCTAATTTGATCTTCACAGAAAACTACTCCCATTTTACAGAGGAGGAGACAGGCCCTGGGGAAATTAGGCAAGTTTTTTAAAGTCATGAATCCATTTAACATTAAACTCCATGTTCTGCCTTTCTTTTATTTATTTTTTCTCTGAAGGAGTCCTATATAAGCTACAACTATTTATTAAAGAAATAGTAATTGTATGGGTAAGACATAAATGCATTCACATTGTAAAATTTCAAACAATACAAAAAGTAGTGAAATACGGAAAAATACAGAATAAAGAAAAAGTTAAAAATCCATGGCATCTTAGCTGGGCTCAGTGGCTCATGCCTGTAATCCCAGCACTTTGGTAGGCTGATGCAAACAGATCGCTTGAGGTAAGGAGTTCGAGACCAGCCTGGCCAACATGGCAAAACCCCATCTTTACTAAAAGTGCAAAAATTAGCTGGGCATGGTGGTGCGCACCTGTAGTTCCAGATACTCAGGAGGCTGAGGCAGGAGAATAACTTGAATCTGAGAGGTGGCAGTTGCAGTGAGCTGGGATTGTGCCACTGCACTCCAGCCTAAGTGACAGAGTGAAACTCCATCTCAAATAAATAAATAAAATCCATGGCATCTCTCTCAATTCCAGTTTTCTACACAAAGGCAACAATAGAATCAATTTGGTTTGTATGCTTTAGACTTATCTCTGCTTTTACATTTACGAAGGTAACCATAAAAGCACATAGTTTCATTCCTGTGGGAATTTGAGTTTAAACAAATGGTATCATGTTATGCGTAATGCCCTGAACTTGAATGGTTTTTCACTAAATAAGATATATTAGAGATATGTCTGGGTCAGTACATACAAAGCTACCTCCTTTTGTTTTTTAACTGTTGCATGTCTATGGTATGGATGTTAATTATTCCAAAGTTAATGGACATTTAGATTGTTTCTGGTGTCTTACTGTGACAAATAATGCCATGATGAATATCCTGATACTTGCCTATTGAGCAAATTTCCAAGTTTTTATCCACAATAGATGCCAAGAAATGGGATCATAAGGGATGCACATTTGTAATTTTATTAGATGCTGCCAGATTTTTCTCCAGAAAGCTTGCCAACTTAAACACTCTCCCTGACAGTGAACAAGAGAGCCTAAATCTTTACTTGCTCAATGGCACTTGGTATTATCAATCTTTAAGATTCATAAAGATTGTGTGCATGGCCCATTCATCTTCTTGTCCATTTTTTAATAATCTGTCTTTTAAAAATTGATTTATATGGCCAGGCATGGTGGCTCTTACCTGTAATCCCAGCACTTTGGGAGGCCGAGGTGGGCAGATCACCTAAGGTCAGGAGTTCGAGACCAGCCTAACCAACATGGTGAGACCCCATTTCTTCTAAAAATACAAAAATTAGCCAGGTATGGTGGCAGGCACCTGTAATCCCAGCTACTCAGGAGGCCGAGGCAGGAGAATCACTTGAACCCAGGAGACAGACGGAGGTTGCAGTGAGCTGATATCCTGACACTGCCATTCAGTCTGGGGGACAGAGTGAGACTCCATCTAAAAAATAATAATAATAATGAAAATTGAATTATATATATAATTTTGTTTTAATATATACAAATATTATATTTAAAATATAGCTTATAAAATGTTTTTATATATAAAATATTTAAATAAATATATAAATATTTAAGTACATTAAATATATAAAATCAAATACATATAAAATAATTTGATTTATTTAGAATATATTTATGTTTAAAATTGATCTTTAGGTAGTACAGATAATGACACTTAGTTGTAAATTTCAACTATTTCTCTCCACCTTTCTTTTAACTTTGCTTATGGGTGTCTAATTAGTCAAAAGTTTGAAATTTTAAGTAATCAAATGTATCCATCCTTTCCTTTATGAATTTTGATGTTGTCTTGTTCAAAAATAATTTTCCTATGCCTAAGGCTATAAATATATTCCCATATTTTATAGATTTTAAGTAAGTGTAGGTCTTTAATCTTCCTGGAATTTAATGTTGTGAATGATATGATATTAATAAGCCACCACAGAAAATAGATGGCATGCTCAAAATGAGGTGCCAGAGGAAAGTTTAATAAGGGTCTGGTGGGGGCAAAATAACGGTGAGGGAGGGCTATACAATCCAGGCCTGAAGAAGCAAAAGGAAAAGGCAGAGAGGATGGGGTAGAGAGGACCACCCCTTTACAGGAGCTAAGACCTTTGGTTAAGGGAAGCAACTAGCCTCAGGTACCCCAACCCTACTCCTTTCTCTAATTCCTTGTGGGCTCTCCCTTTGGTGTGGCTCCAACTACAGGAACATAGAGCCCATATATATAATCTTTACGGAGTATTCTCAGTCTTTAACTAGGGGGCAGAAGAGTAGAGCAGGTATCTAGAGGAACAAATCAAAGATACCCACCACAGATGGTAAATTGAAATCTACCTATTTTTCCCCAGATGGGTAGTTGTCCCCCATCCATTTATCAAATAGTTTATTCTTTCCTTGGTGGGCTGAGATGCTACTTCATTAAATGCAAAATTTTTATACAGGTCTGGTCTGTTCTGTTGATCTATTTATGTATTCTTCCATGAAACCCACACCATTTTATAGCATAAAATGGTTTGAAATGGTTATGTTTTGATGGCAAGTCATCGCTCGTTAATCTTCTCATTCAAACTGTTCCTGGTCATCCAAGCAGATTTCTAATTCCTGACAAATCATAGAATAAGTTTGTTGTGTTTGATAAAAAATCGTTTTGGGATTTTGAATGGCTTTGCACTGAAATAATAGTTTCCCAGAATACATAAGATGCATTCACAGTCAAAAACATGGAATGTTCCATATTTATTTTGGTCTTTTGTATCCTTCTTAAAATTTTGTAATTTTCCTTCATTTAGATTGCATATTCTTGAGAGGCTTTTTCCTCACATAGGTAATTTATAGTTTTCTTTCTTTTGTGAATGGGATCTTTGTCTTGTGCTTTCTAATCATTGATCCCTTGTGTTTAGAAAAGCTATCGATTTTTGTACCTTAAGTTTGAATTTGGATACTACTGCACTGTCTTGGTAGTTCTAATGGCTTATTCTTTCATTCTTTTGGGATTGTTGATATAAATGATCATATCTTAAAATAATGAATATATATATATACACACAATACATATACCTTTTTTTTCTTTCTTATATTTTAGTTTATTATCTAGCACCTCTAGTACAGTATTACATAGTAGTATTCATGCTTATTCCAGATTTTAATGGAAACACTATTTTACTTTTAATTGTAATATTCAGTATTACAGGTTTCGAATCAGTGCCTTTAATCAAGTTGAGGAAGACCCTTTATTTAGCTGAGAAACTAACCTTCTTTATCAGGTTGAAGGTGCTATTTGGGAAACCAACCAACCAGTATGCCATGTGCACCTACCATGCACCCAGAGTATAGCAGGCATTGAGGAAGATTCAGGGTATAAACAATGATCCTGACTTTCAAAACACTTTCAGTCTAGTTGTGATATAAATTAAAATATTTATGCAAAAGCTAGCAAACCTAAGACAGACGTTAATGGGGGACAAATTAAACATGGTAAGAGTTCAGAAAGGAGATGAATGAGGAATGGAAAAATCAGAGCCTCTTGGAAAGGTTAGCAGTTACATCTTGAAGACAGTGTTAGGGTTTGGATAAAAGGACAGAAGGGAAGAGGTTATTCCACGTAAAAGGGGTGGATAAAGTGAAAACTGAAGTGAGAGAAAACATGGCAGCCCTGGAAGACAGTAGACAAACTTTTCAAGATTAAAAAGCCTTTGGGGGCCAAAATTCATTGCTAAATCGTAGAGTCCCTCCAATACCAACAGGAAGAGATTGAACTTGATTCTAGCGGAGTTGAGGGGGCCATTAGTAGTTGTTAAACAGTGGACTGACACACTGGGAGGAATGTTCATTAAAAAGTTAGTAACGATGGGCCAGGTGTGGTGTTCATGCCTGTAATCCCAGCATTTTGGGAGGCTGAGGCAGGCAGATCACCCGAGGTCAGGAGTTCGAGACCAGCCTGGCCAACATGGTGAAACCCTCTCTCTACTACAAGTACAAAATTAGCCAGGCATGGTGGTGCATGCCTATGATCCCAGCCACTTGGAAGGCTGAGGCAGGAGGAAACGCTTGAACCCAGGAGGTGGAGGTTGCAATGAGCGGAGATCATGCCATTGCACTCCAGCCTGGGCAACAAGCACGAAACTCCATCTCAAAACAAACAAACAGGTTAGTGAGGATGCTTAAATCTGGCAGCAAAGTTCAGGACAGATAAAAAGGGGGTACCAACTGTGCTGCAGAGCCCTCACTTGTCAAAAGGAGCATTTGTGTTGTATTTGAGTAATATTCCTGGGAGAAGGCAGCCTAGTAGATAAGCTGCACAGACTGATGAATGTCTGTAGATGACAGCTCTGAAGCCCACGTGGCTGGTTGTGTTCCTTTGCCCAGGAGTGCTGGGAAGGAAAATACATAGCAATTATGACTTTCCTTTTGGCACAAACCTGACACCATTTCCATTTTCCATTTGGATGCAAAGCTTTGTACATTTCTAAATTACAGACTTTCCAGGCAGCCCTCCTTATAGCCTTCTCCCTACAAAGTGACCCAGCACTTAAAGTTTCCCTGGCATGTTACAATGCTGCAAGAACGCTGCAAACCGTCACAGGCAAGTAGCAATTGATTAAAAGAAAAAGCCCCCATGAGTAGAATAAATGTTTACAGACCTCACCAGAAGGGAGTTCTGTATCCTTGAGTCTCACAAAAGTTTTATCTCGTGACGTGATCCTCTGTTTCCATGAATTTGTTACCTTTGGGTGGATTTCTAACACTTACTTGTCCCTTCCTGGAAGGGTCTGAGATGTAGATCATCCTTCTCCTGAGAACACATTCATCTGGTGAACCATCAGGAAATTCACTCTTAGGAAACAGTGGTTGGTTAAAGGCAGTCGTAAGAGCCAAGAGCCAGGCACTGTTCTGGGTGCACTACAAATACTTCTTTCATCCTCATAGCAACCCTATGAAGTAGATATGAAGGAGGAAGCTGAGGCACAGAGAGGTTCAGTAATGTGCCCAAGGTCCCAGAGTAAGTGACAGAGTTGGGGTTGGAACGCTCCCAAGTCTGCGATCTTCATACTGTACTCTGCCATCTCGGCCTGCTGCTGCAGGGTCAGGCTGGACTCTGACTCTTCTCTCCCTCCAGCATCATTAGAGCCAGATCTTGGCTCTTTTTTATCGCTTGCTCTACATTCGTTGCCTAATTCATAGACACTTCTTGCCTTACTCTTGTAGAAACCTCCTAAGTGATCACTCCAGTTTCTTACCCTCTGATCCTCCTCACGCTGATATAAGACTTGCTGTCCTCGGGCCCAGCTGAGTCACACCACTTACCTAACACTTGAACAGGGCTCCCCAGCACTTCCAGATAAAGTTCAAATCCTGATCAGAGCACATAAGGGTACCTATGACCTTCACCAGGTCCCTAACCAGCCTTCCTCTCCATCTCTTTCTGAACTCTGAATCCTCCCCAGCCTTTCTTGTCTGTCCATTCCCTTGGTAGCGCTTACCGAACACCTCCTGCATGTGCGTACTAAGGACACAGAGGCTGCCTTTGAGGTTGGCACAGTCTAGGGAAAATCATGAACATACAAATTGGGTCCACAGCCCTGCATCTGCAAACTGAAATCCAGAAAGCTCTAAAATCCAAAAGATTTTTCATAACTCATTTAGGGCCAAAACCTGCCCTAAACTGCTTCAAAGTTACATATGGTCTTTTTGTATACATATTAATGTGTTTGATGGTGAGATGCTGTCCCAGGCCCTGATGGGGGCATTACAAGATATAAGGAATATGTACTATATTATTCAAAATATTCTTAATTTCAAAACATATCT
Source organism: Papio anubis (assembly GCF_008728515.1). NCBI lineage: Eukaryota > Metazoa > Chordata > Mammalia > Primates > Cercopithecidae > Papio > Papio anubis. The sequence continues at coordinate 73,416,926 of NC_044987.1, forward strand.
GGCCTCAGGTCTATCAGAGAAAGGACCTCGGCCCTGTTGATGCAATCCAGGGTGGGAAATTCAGTAATGGAAGCACCACTCAGGGTGCTTAGGCAACCCTCTGGCAGGATTGGGTTTCATGTAAATGTTAAAAAGAAGCAATTCATTTCTTGCTAGTGAAATAACCTATTCCCAGTTGCAGCTGCTACAAGATACGAGAATTCATTCAATGTTTCTTACCACCAAAGAATAAAGTCAGTATTCCTTAGCATGGTGTCCAACTCTATATGATGTTTCTAGCCACCTTTACAGCCTTATTTGTAGGAACTCTTCCCCACACAGGACTCTGAGTTTCATGAAGGCATGGATCAATTTCACTCTTCTTTGTGGTTGTAATGTAGGTCAGAAAATCACAGCCCATGGGCCAAAACTGGTCCACTGCCTGTTTTTGTAACTAACGTTTTATTGGAACACAGTCACGTTAATTCATTTATGTATTGTTTAGAGCTCTTTCAAGCTATAGCAGCAGAACTTAAAAGTTGCAATGGAGACCATATGGCCTGCAAAGCCTAAAATATTCATCTGGCCCTTTATAGAAAAAGTTTACTGGTTTCTGTTCTAATGTACACTCCAGCATCAGGAACTCAATAATTACTGATTCCTGTCCTAGATTCTTCTAAAAGCCCAGCTGAGACCAAAGTTTACAAGCAGGTACTTTATGTGGGAAGTGATCCCAGGGAGCAAGAGTGAAGGGTAGGGATGGTGATTTGGTCAAGTTTTACTGACTTGGCCACCACTGCAGGCCACTGGTGTTTGATCCCACTTGTGGCCATTGGAGAAGGCTTATGACATGTGTCTCAGAACAGTGCACCCAGGGTAAACTGGGGAAGCCACTATCCATTGGTCTCCATCCTTCATTAATTAAAGGTGGCCCCACAAGCATTAGCTCCCCTCCACTTCTGAGATGCATATATGTGAGTATTCTTAAGATTCTGAACACTTGCTGCAGCATCAGAGAAGCTCTGGAACAGGAATCAAGTGGTACACTATGCAGGAAAGATGTGCATCCTCCCATTGCAGTGGGGCAGAGATGGTCAAGGTCTGTACATAGTTGGTCACTACAGCAGTGGTTGGAGTCAGAGTTGTGCTGAGAGGATGTGAAGATGTGTGTAGAGTTGCCTATTATGGTCTGAATGTTTTGTGTCCACCCCAAAATCTGTATGTTGATGTTTAATCCCCATTGTGATGGTATTAGGAGATGGGACTTTTGGGCTATAATTAGATCAAGAGGATGAAGCCCTCAAAAATGGGATTAGTGCCCTTATAAAAAGACATACAGGGACAGATGTGGAGGCTCATGCCTGTAGTCCCAACACTTTGAGAAGCCAAGGTGGGAGGATCGTTTGAGTCCAGGACTTCGAGACCAGCCTGGGAAACATAGTGAGACCTTGTCTCTACAAAAAATAAACAAAATTAGCCTGGTGTGCTGGTGAGAGCCTATAGTCCCAGCTACTCAGAAAGCTAAGGTGGAGGATTGCTGGAGCCCAGGAGATTGAGGCTTCAATGAGCTGAGATGGCACCACTGCACTCTAATCTGGGAGACATAGTGAGACCCTGTCTCAAAAAAAAAAAAAACAAAAAAAACCACAAGGCTTGCTTTCTCTGAAACTCTGTCATTCACTGTGTGAGGACAGGAGGAGATGGCCGTCTTTAAACCATGAAGAGGGTCTTTACAGGGCACCGAATATGCTGGCACCTTGATCTTAGACTTTCCAGCCCCCAGGACTGTGAGAAATACATTCTGTTGTTTATAAGCTAGTCAGTTGATGATACTGTATTTTGTTATCACAGCCTGAACAGACTGAGACAGTGCCCAACACGTTGATTAATCAAATAACAGTATAAGTAGCTTATATTTATTGCTAAGCACTATGCTAAATGCAATGCAGGTCTTATCTATGTCTTACATAATTCTCATAAAAGCCCTATAGAATTTTCACTATATCATTCCCATTTTGTTCATAAGAAAGCTGACATTTAGAAAGTTGATACTTGGGCCAGTAAAGCAGTAAAGTAATGGGGTCTGGGACTTCAACTCACTTCTGCCTGACTCCAAAGCCCTGATCACCACTAAGCTACACTGACTCAGCTTGACTCCCCTCCCCGCCGCTCCTGCCCACCTTCTGCCTCAGTAGGTCTGTGAGGAGTAGGACAGAGCCCTTCTTATAACCAGGGGTTGGAGGACTACCTGTGGGGTGAGATATTGTTCCCCAAGTGAGGAAACTAATGTCACTTAGAAAATGGAAAACAAGCCCAGGGAAACTGGCAAGAGAAAGACTTGTTAGTGGGAAGAGAGGATGAGTATTAAGAAGCAATTAGCTAGCATTCATAACACTTTGTAATGTCATCGGGCTCACTAACTCCTTTTATCTTCAAAGTAACAGAAAACCACATGCAATGACTCTGTGTGTGATTTAGCGGAAAATGGCAGGGTTAGGAGGATCTGATGTGGCTGGGGTAAAGCTTACCCCACAATTTTTCTGGCATTAGGTAGCAAGAGGAACTACAGTCTCCTTTGTGGTAAGTCAGGGTGGCTTCACGTCAGGCAGCCTAGGACCTCAGCAACCCTGACCAGCGAGGAATCAAGGAGTCAACAGAAAAGGGACTGGGAAACTCCTGAACCAGCTAAAGTAGCAGATTCTTGCGAGAGCAGTTGGAAAGACCAACGCCATGGCTAAATGGAAACATGTGCCTGGTTAGGAAGACTCAGTTGCCCCAGAATCTGCCATCCAACAGGTGGAATCCAGATGTCAGAGGTTCCTGGGATGCCAGCGGGAGCATGGCTCCAGGGGATCAGTCCAATGGCAGCAGAGTTTCATTCAACAGCTGAGATCCCAGGTGCAGGATCCAGCTCCCAGGGGAGAAAACTGGCAAGAATTAAATAGGAAGTACAGGCTGCCGAGGAACAGGCCCTAGACAGATCTCTAGGCACAGCAGTAAACTGAAGCTTGGTGGGAAGACTAAAGCACTGACAGACTGCACCAACATTGTGGGGATCCTGGGAGTGACTACAACTTGGTGGGCATGCAAGAACATATGGCCTACCCTATTTGTGCACTAGCACCAGGTCTATGGCAGTAAGACTAGTTCCAATTTTTTTCCACTGATGGAGTGGGAGTTGCCAATATATTCCCTGCCCTGGTCAAGTTAGGATCAAAACGGAATGTTTCAACCCTGTGAACTTTTTTATAATTGAGGTTAAATTCACATAACATAAAATCAACCATTTTAAAGTGATCAATTCAGTGACATCTGGTACATTTATAATGTGCAACCACCATCTCTACCTAGTTCTAAAACATTTCCATCACTTCAAAGTAAAACCCCTTATTCATTGAGCAGTTTCTCCCCATTCTCCTCTCCCTGCCCCAGCCCCTGGCAATCACCAATCTATATTCTGGCTCTATGGACTTAACTATTCTTGATATTTCATATAAATGGAAGCATACAATGTGTGACCTTTTGTGTCTAGTTTTTTTCACCTAGAATAATGTTTTTGAGGTTCATGCATATTGTAACTTGTATCACTATACTTTATTCCTTTATATAGCTGAATAATACCCATTGTATAGATATACCACAATCTGTTTATCCCTATGAACATTTTTAACATGAGATGATCAAAGGATAAAAATGAGAACTTTGGGCAACAGTGAAAAAGTATCATGGTATTATTCCTACATTGACTTCAGTCCATATTTTTTTAACCAGGAGATACACACAATTGGCATGTTGCCTTACACCTGAGTCCCACACCATCCATAGGAAGGACCGTAATGACTCTGAACAAGAGTAGAAAAGGACAAAGAAGTGGTTCTACACCTACTTTGTCTTTCAGGGTCACAAAGTATGAAACAGCCTGTCCCAAAAATAGATTGATTAGATCTTTGGACACTCAGCGTGTGACCACAGTGCAACAAAGTCATATACTGGGGAATTTGTTCCTTCATCTGGAAGAAGCGAGGGTGGAAGCTGCCTGAAGGTCCTCAGTGCTGTGGAAGATGGCATTCCTCTATAGATGCTCTCCTACTCTACCACTGTTCATTCCCGATTACTAATCAAATAAGTGTGCCTGAATTATTTACCTTCCTGCAAGCCTGCTCACAACAAAGAATACCCAACCTAAAGTCAGTGAACAATAAGATTACATAAGAAGAAAGAATGTACCACACTCCCTCCATAATTAATTATTGTGGGCTGATTTCAGCTATATTTTTCCTTGGGCATTTCCCTAACAGTTCACATTTAACAGTCCCTGGAAGCCAGGAAAACAGAGGAGAAAAAGCTCCTTTATGTCTTAGTTCTATGCTATTCATAAATGAAAATCATTGTTAATTTAGAGTTTGACAGCTGTGGTGCATTTGTAAGTCCAGAGCAGCTGTCATCAGCACTCCAGCTTATTTTTCAAGCAGATGTTTAATTTGACTTTAGCGCTATTGCCAGCTCTTAAGGAGAAAGAGGGGGAAGCAGAAACAGAAATAATCATTATATTCATCATTTGGTTTCCTTTCAAAACGTAAATCGGCATGATTAACAATGACATCAGAATTGCTCTAATTGCAGTTTTGGGTGCAGAACTAGTTAGCCATCATCTCCTACATGGTCCAAAGTCTAGTTTTCTTTTCTTTTTTCTTTCCTCTTAAAGTCAGAGGGTGTTTTGTGGTAATTACACCCAGACTCTGAACAACAGTCCCAGATCCATAGAAAAGCCTTCCAAAGTGCAGAAGAAAATCAAAAATCAAGGAATAGGGAATGATGGGGGTGACTGGGCCACAACCCCAGATGAAAGCCACAGGCTGAGTCTTGTCTTGTGGCTCTGGAATCAGGAAACCAGCAAGAGCAATCAGAGCCCTTGGAACAGCAGCCAGGATCTCCCGCTCTTACATATCTACCATGCTTCTGCGGCCAGGCAGCTGGCTTTGTGCAGGCTCACAGTGTGCAAATTGGTCTCAAAGTATAAAATTAAACACATCTGTGGCTCCACGTAGAAATCTGATGAGTCAGTACGTACTTGATCGGGCCCACTGTTCCAGTCCACGTTGCTTGGAGGAATCTTCCTTCGCACCAGCTGTGTTGCTAGCTAAACCCACTTCCTGGATCTTTCTTCACCCTCATTTTTATATGTGTGGCTTCCGGAGGTCTCACTTGGCCTTTATTTTTTGCCATCTATCATCTGTCCAATCATAATGTCCCAAAGAACCTCTTTGACATTGCCTTTGTAGTAGGGACACTAAATGCAATAACACACTCCTATCTTTCTATTTGTTTCTTTGTACATTGAGATGAAAGACTGCCTTGCCTTCTTCATCAGTCAACAACTCGATATGTGCTATGCTAAAAAAGATCCCATCCAAAGGAAAAGTTTGGCAAATGTCCTGGACCCCAGCTCTGAAATTAAAGTTTGATAGAGGAACAGTCTACAACCTCACCCTTCTAGTGCCAGAGGATCCTCTAGACAGAACTAAAGATGTAGACCCTGAGGGGCAAGTCCGACTCCTAAAAGGGTAGTCTTCCATCTTTTTAAATGGAAAGTATTATTTGTAGATTATGAGTTAAGAACTAATTCTTCCTTAATGATAGACCAGGCTTCTGCCAGGTTAATGTCCCAAGAATTTGTGAGAATCCTTAGGGAATTATAAACATGTACCTAAAACTACTGACTGTTGCTTGTTGCTTGCCACCTTGGCCATCCACTTGGGGCTAGGCTCTGGATCTGTTCCATGGGCAGCTCCTCTCCCTGCCTTTGCTTCAAGCTTGGACTCCAGGCTGTCCATTAGTACCCACATTATGGTTAGGGCCAAACAGCAATGGTTGATAAGATGTTGAGGACTTGGGGAGTGCCCCAAAGTCCCCACAGAGAACCTACATAACTGGACTAAGGGTTGGCTGCTCTTAGGCCCACAAGCCCAAGCTCATCCTTAGAGGTTCCCTGCTGTCAGCTCCTGGCCTGTCTCACACAAGGTGGGCACCAGGCTGCCTGCCTAACCCCAGTGGCCTCTTTCCTTCTCCTTAAGGGAATACCCCTGTACAAGTCCCAGTTGCCCCAGTTTCCAGACCTAACTCCCCTCCACACTAGTTTTCTTAGCATTGTAGTTAAGAAGGTGGACTTCCAGGTCAAGTGATCTGAGATTGAAGTCTGGCATTACCACTTGCTAATGATGTTAGGCAAGTCATTTTAGACACCCAGTGCCTCAGGTGCCTCCCCCATAACATGGGGGTGGTAATATTAATAGTATGTACCTACCTCATAGAGTTGCTGAGAAGACTAAATGAGTTAGTGCATGTAAAGTGCTTAGAACACTTTCTGGCACAGAATAAGCTCTAAACAAAGATATATTATTAATGTTGCTGTTATTACTATTGCTTTACCTTTGCAATAAAATGAAGATCATCATGTAGATGTTTCCTAAGACAAAGAAGTGGTCCATCCAAGAAGTGAATTTCATTTTCTGGTACTTAGGACAAAAGCTGTACATTTTAAAGCGGTTTTTCAAGCTTAAAAAACTGTTTAGTCACACTGGATCTCCATTTATTTTACTTGCTTGCTCCTTGCCACTTCCCATAAAGAATATGAAGTGGCATTAAGAAAAATATAAAACAAAGTGGTCGTGTTAAAAAAAAATCAAGACCAGGGAAAATAAACATTAAAATATAACGTCAGCGGGGTGCAGTGGCTCCTGCCTGTAATCCCAGCACTTTGAGAGGCCCATGTGGGCGGATCACAAGGTCAGGAGATCGAGACCATCCTGGCAAACATGGTGAAATCCCATCTCTACTAAAAAATTAAAAAAATTAGCTGGGCATGGTCACAGGCGCCTGCAGTCCCAGCTACTTGGGAGGCTGAGGCAGGAGAATGGTGTGAACCTGGGAGGCGACACTTGCAGTGAGCGGAGATCGCGCCACTGCACTCCAGCCTGGGCGACAGAATGAGACTCCATCTCAAAAAAATAAATTTAAAAAATAAAATATAACATCAAGACAGGAGGAAGATCTAAAGCATGCTAACGGCTCTAAATTCTCATACACTTACAGGAGCACTGGATTACAACACATTAAATAAAACGGAAAACCATGGGTTGTCTAATATAAATAAACACATATACCAGTTAAACAAGTGGATTAATAATTGGAAAGTTTGATAAGGAACAGTGTGTTTCTATAATCTCAAAGTACTTGCCTTGAAATACTTAATCACTAAAAAGGGAGAAAAGCAAGAACTTTAGAATGGAGAAATCTGGCAGTCACCTATAATGTGTGCCACCTGATAGGATGCAACGAGAAGAAAACAACATAGTGTCAGTTCTGTGATATTCCTGCTCGAGATGCATAACCTGAATCTAATTATGAGGAAACATCAGACAAGCTCAAACATTTTACAGAATAAATGACATGTAATCTTCAAGTTTCAAAGTCAAAGACTGAGGAAGATTCTAGATTGAAGGAAACTAAAGTGACATGAAATCTAAATGCAACACTGTGATTCTAAACTAGGTATATTATCTGCAAAAGAACAGTTGTTGAAATGTGAATAGGGTTTGCGGATTAGATATATCAATGTTATCTAATCTGATGCTTGTATTATGGTTAAATGGAAGAATATCTTTGCAGGAATTACACAAAAAAAAGTACTTGAGCTGATCAGGCATCATGTCAACCACTTACTTTCAAATGCTTCAGGGTAAAAAAAGTTTTTTATACTGCTCTTGTAAGTTTTCTTTAAGGTTGAAATGGTTTCAAATTAAAAAGACTCAGGGTTGCCAGACACAGTGGCTCATCTGTAATCCCAACACTTTGGAAAGCTGAGGCAGGAAGATTGCTTGAACCCAGGAGTTCAAGACCAGCCTGGGAAACATAGTGAGACCATGTCTCTACAAAAAAAAAAAAAAAAAAAAAAAAACTTAAAAATAAAATTAGCTGGGCATGGATGGTGATGCATGCCTGTGGTCCCAGCTACTCAGTAGGCTGAGGTAAGAGGATCGCTGGAACCAGGAAGATTGAGGCTGCAGTGAGCCATGATCATGCCACTGCACTCCAGTCTGGGGGACAGAGTGAGACCCTGTCTCAAAAACAAACAAAAAAAGGACTCAGGGCAAAATCCAGGGGGTGTTGGGGTGGAGGGGAAAAAAAGAGCTGTATTTACATCTTTCCTTCCTTCCTTGTTTCTTTTCTCCCTGGCTTTTTTCTCTCAGAAGGTTGGGCCAAGATTTTGATGAGAAGACACTGGGTTCAATCAGGAAGGCAGGCAGAGACTTGCCAGACCTGAGGGGCTGGGCTGAGTTGGTTTGTTCAGTGATCCTTCCTGTAGTGTATATATACTAAGCACCTTCATCCCATCCCAAGCGCCATACCAGACAGCAAGGATACAGAGCTGAGCAGGATGCAGCTGGTGTGACCGGAGACTCGTAGAGTGGTGGGAAATGAGCCAGTCAACAGGCAGCAACCGCGTGATATGAAAGGGCCTCCCCTAGAGAAGCACAGGGCGGAGTTGGGCAGGCACCCATCCTTGTTGAGGGTGGTGAGGAAGGTCCAGAGAGCAGTGGCAAAAAGGCAACAGGTGAGGGGAAGCAGAGGGAACAGTGTGGGATTTTCACTAGACCAAAGAAGGCAAGGAACATTAGGGGACCTGCAAGCAGGTGGAGTAGGGAGGACTGTGGTTGGGGAGAAGGTGAGGCCATGCTAAGGAGTGGGTGCTCAATGAATGTTCCTCTTTTTCTATACTTTCCTTCTCTTCTTTATCGCTTCCTTTGCCAAAATATCCCTTCTTTGAGCATTCAGCTGGGTATTTTTCAATGACGGTAACAATAATCGCTAAAATACGTGCCCACAATCCTATAATACAGATACTATTATTTCCTCCATTTTACAAAGAAGAAAATTGAAGATTGCTTAACATCATATAGCTCATAAGTAGCAGAGCTGAGATTTGAACCCTGGACAGTCTAACTCTGTAGTGCAAGCTTTTGATCTACCACAGTGCAAGAGTACATCTTTAACAAGGCTGAATTCTCAGGGGGATTATGTCTTTCATAAAGTGTCTTGAGAGCCTCAATAGTTCTATAACCAGAGGTGTAAAGGGAGTGGGGATCTTACAGCCTGTGTCTATTGGGGCATCTTACCCATTCCAGCCACCTCCCCTCATCCCACTCACTGCCTTTTTGTGCCTGCCCTGTCATCAGTTGTGTGAGACCTGCAATGGGTCCAGGGACACCTGCAGCCTGGGCTGGACCAGTGAGAGTTTTACCCAGGTGGTTGCAGAGCCAGCGCAGCTCATAGTGGAGGAGGGAAGCAAAGGGTCAAATCAAGGATCAGGTCCAAAGGGCCCTCAGGGGGAAAGGCTGTGCCCAGCAAGAAACTGGGCACAAAGTTGGGTCAAGGTGAGCTGTTCGGGATGGAAACAATAAGACAAAGTCAAAATGTAAAAGGTGAAAAAGGTTCTTTTGCATGTGGTCTTGGGCAGGAGGGAATGGGAAACATACTTTCCACCACTGTAGAGCCTCCACTACCCCCACAGGACTCAATTATTTATTGGACAAACATTTAGTGAGCACCTACTATATGCCAGGCTTGTGCTAGGATTGGGGGAAGAAAGGAGAGAAAACAAGGCAGAATGACTAGAGGGACTGGCACATGAATATTCATCTGAGAACCTGAAATGCCAAGCTTTCTTTGGAACCAGGCTGCATTTCCATTTTCCCTTTAGCCCCTGGAACAAAGCCAGGAAGTGACAGAGTTACTGGCTGGGGAAGAGTGTGGGAGGGAGGGAAGAGCAAGTTCCCCCCAGCAGCCGCTTCCACAATCATTTCTAAAACAGGTTTTTACAGAAAAACCTGGTTATTCCATTATTCCTCCGCAACCAGGAAAAATCCCCCTTTCCACACCTGCCTAGTGATCAGTACACATGCTTCTGCTAATTGTGTTGTCAAGAAGGTCCTTGACTGGTTCTAAACATTCTGTTAGGCAAAGATTTCCCCCTTGCAGGTAGGTTTTAGGGTCAGACAGGTCAAGGGTGGAATCCTGGCTCTACACAGTCTGAGCCTGTTTTCCTCCTTGTAAAATGGGAATTGGGAGCAAAGGCACAGGAAGTACCCCTTTACATTTTTAAAAGTAATTTAGGGTTTGCAGAGCACCTTCCACTCTACCCCTCAACTACTCTTGCTAGGTCAACATCATATTGTGAGAAATTGAAGCTCAGAGAAGTAATGTGATTTGAATTGGATCACACAGACCCTGAGTATAAACATCAAGATAGAAACCTGGCCTTCACTTTTAAAATAGAACTGATTTGCTGGGCTTTTGCACATTGTCTTTTGTGATGGTCAAAATCGACTGCCTAATACCAAGGATACCCACATACCATCTAACACCCAGTAGTTTTAGCTGGGAATTTCCTTGCCAAATGGAAGGCAGGAGAGCCCAGTGGAGAAGGGTATGGGTTGTGAACTCAAAGTCATTGGACTCCTAATGCTGGACTACCTCTTAACAGCTGAACTTAAGCAAAGTACTTGATCCCTCTGTACCTCAGCTTCATTTATTTGCAAAAGGAGTACTACCTACCTCATAGGTGGGAGAATCAAACAAGATCACCAGGGATTCTTGGCCCTGGCTACATATTGGAATCACCTGAGCAGCTTTTCAAACCCACCTGTGCTTTGGTCCCACCTCTGGAAATTCTGATCTCATCTGTCGAATGGAATTAGGGCACCCAAATGATTCTAATGAGCAACCGGGGCTGCAAACCTTTGAATTAAATAAAATGTCTACTACAGAGTGCCTAGCACATAGTAAGCACTCAGTAGATGCTAGTTATCACTGTCATACTGGTTGGTGATAAAGCCAAGGCACATGGGCCAACACTGATCCATTGGTACCAACATCCAGTAGGTCCCAGTTACTGTGCTGTATACTGTGGGTAGGTACAACGGTGAACAAGAGAGTCCCTACCTTGTAAGGGTTCCATTAATTCTCTAGATTGGTAGAAAAGGCATAAATGTATGAGAAGTTATAATAAATAGTAACACAAGGTTTAAAGGCGAAGGAAGAAGGAAAGATAACATTTTCCAAGCTCCTACCTCATGCTAGGCACTTTCTACACCAACATAGTTCATTAATGCACACAGGAGCCCCATAAAGTAGGTTTTAAGCCTAATTTGTGGGACAGAAAACTGAGGCTCAGGGAAGAAATTCGCCTACACAAAAAACAGCTAGATCCAGAATCAAATTTGATCTGCCTGACTACAGAGATCTTTCTATTGTACCATGTCTTTAGCATGCTGATTTCATGGTGATTATAAGGACAAGTAATAAGCTGGTAAGAATTAGAATTTAGAAGGTTCAAGTCCTTATGTACATACGAGTGTACATATCTATCATATATCTGTCATTCTGTGTATCTATCATTCTATCCAATCATCCATCCATCCATCTATCCAGTCATCTGTTATCCATCATCGGTTGTAAAATTAGATTTTCAGCTTAATCAAATATTTCAGTTAATAGGTCAAGCTTTTAAATTACTCTTAATTAATTCTCCATTTTCCTGCATAAAATTAAAATATTAGCATTAAGCCAAACAATATATCACTTCCAGTAAATCATGGAGAAATAGTATTGCTGATATTATTCTTTAAACCGTGCTAATGGTATCAGACTATTTAATGTAGATTAACTACGAGCCCTAAACAGTAATACAGATAGAGGAAAACAAAATTAACGTGATTAAATACACTTGGAGGCTATTTAGTCAACAGTCAGATTGCAGAGATTTGCAGCTGCAGCTCCGAAAGCTGGTTCTCTGCTCAGCTGTCACTAATTAATGCGATTTTCCTAATAACAGTTTTCTGATAGCAGACAGAGAGCATCAAATCAAAACAACTTCATTTTTATGCTGATGAGGCCTAACCACTACAACAAGAGCCCAATGGGTGCAAATGGCAGTGTTGCTAACTGCAGGCTTGCATGTGGTCTTCCTCACACACAAGTTGATCATCAGTGCTGGAAGTTTATTGCACAAATACATGGGATGTGGGATAGCTTGGCTAGTTACATCATCACATCAGCTTTGGTAGTACTGAGTCACAGTGGGATATACCACTGTTCTAGGAGAAAAGTGCTCTGGACAATTGTCCGTTGCTCTGGACCTACACCTGTATAAGTGACTCATCTTCTCTTAATTTGACATTTATTTTTCCCAAAAGACAGAATTTAAGCAGGTCAGTTCACATCATTCAGTATTCAGAACCCTTACTGGGCAGGGTTAGCAGGAAGGCAACCCCAAAATGGCCAGCATCCAAGTCTAATATGGGTGACTTTGGCTCGTGAATTGATCCCTAGCATAATCATTTGCAGTTAATTGTTTCTCCAAAACATGTTACATAAATCATAAACATTTATGGATCAAAAAACTGGTTTACATCTCCTAAGAAGGATACTTCTTAGGAGGATACTCCTAAGAAGACACATGGAAAGCTAGGATTTACTACCTTTTCTACTGACAATCCAGTACAATAGCATCGCAAACTGGGCCAATCAGTGGCATTTGACCTCTGACCATGAGGGACTTCTGGTCATCTCTAGGGGAGCTTGAATAGAGAAGAATCCAAATTGGTAGGAGAGTGAATTATAGATTTTCAAGACTATCTGTGTCAGCCCAGAGAAACACTGTACATACTGATGCCTTTGGATGGAGAGGCATTAAATACAGTGCAAAATGTTATTACCAAAAGATAGTTGCCAAATATCCTCCGAGGATAAGAATTCTGCTAGTTGACTTTCTTGAAATGCACCTCACTTTGTAGTAGAAACATCCTTCGAATGGAGACATCCAGAAAGCTAGGGAAATGTACATCTTAATCTCATGGCCCAGACTCATCCATTTACAAACAAAGCAGTGACCAGGACAAAGACCCTAGAAAAAGTTTGGGCCCACCACACCACGAGAGTCCAGCTTCAGGGATGTCTATTGTGCTGCACCATGGAGGTGGCAACTATCTGGTTTTGCTCTTGTTCCCTTACAGAGATGAAGAGATAAAGGCTTCCCCGTCCTTCCCTCTTTTTTTCCTCTCTCCTCTGTGACTTCTACCTACCCTGCTTTGTAAAGGTTTTAAGTGTTTTCAAGGGGCACATTTTCTGAAGTTCAACTCCCTCATGTCTCCCAGATGTGCAAAAGGAAATGTACATGTTACATTGTCAACTTTAGGATATATATTTTTACTTATTTATTGGATTTTAATGTATTCCTTGCCAACTTGAAAACAATTTGCAGTACCTTGTTTAACACAGAAGCTCCAGAATCATTCCCAAGTCTCCCAGCGTAAACACGAGTGGTTTACCATTAAAATAAAATTAAAAAAAAAACGGTCATTTACATTCTGCTCTGCATTAAAATGGGATCACATTAATTTCTCTTCCACATTTTTCACTAAGAAAACTAGAGTTCTTGGTTTCCTTCCTTCCCTCCCTTCCTGCCTTCCTTTTTTCTTCCCTTCTCCCGCTCTTCCTTTCTTCCTTCCTTCCTTCCTTTTTTGTAGCTGAAAATACTTCTATGAGAAAGATTAGGAAACAGGACAGATCATGCCCAGATTTTGTAGCTTACATATGGTCTCATGCTGTTGCCCCAGAACTCTGTGAGGGTCCAAGATGACCGTGGCTTACCTCTGATGAGTTTATGCCACATAAGGATGAGGTCAGATGCTATAATAGGGGCACAGACATTGAAAAGAAACGTGGGGCAACTCAATGGATGAGCAAAGTCGAATGCATTGTGCAATCAGCAAGTGAAGTGTCTTTTTTATAAGAAAGCTCTGTGCTTGGTTTCACCTCCTGCTGCTGGACATACCATCATCCTGCTGATTCCCAACATTGTGAAGGGATTTTGAGTTCAGCCTTTGTGGTTCCTTTTGAGAACAATGGTTGCCATCAGCCAAACTGCCTAGCTTGGTCAAAACACAGAAGGCATAAACAGCCTTTATGCAGTGGGAAATGTTTCATGATTCAGACCAGTCACTGTTTGCTGATCACACAGCACTCTGGGTGGCACTGCTAATACAGAGGAGTTCATGCTTCTTGCCAGATTGTGGACATATGGTAGACACTCAAAATTATGTGTTGAATATAAAAGAGTTGAATTATGGGGAAAGTCAGTGTATTTAAAATGCATCACATCAGCACACCTGCAATGTTTCCTGTATGAAAGCACAGTGCCAAATGTTGGAGGGTCCACAGTGGAGTAACAAGGTTCCTACCCTCAAAAAGCTCGGAATTCAGGCAGAAATGCAAAATATAAACATGCAATAAATCAAGGGATAATACAAGATATTAAATAAAGTTCAAGCAAACATCAACAGCACCCAATGCCTGAATGCCAAATGAACAGTAACAACAAACTGTGTTCTAGAAGTCTGGTGGAGGGACAGGTCACTTCTGATGGTCCTGGTCAATGCAGCTCTGAGGAGGAAGTAAGACAGTGACAGATGATTGGGATCTGATTAGGCAGAGAGGAGGGTAAAAGTGAAGAGGAGACATGTGACACATCCACACAGTAAAGCTGAGTTCAGGTACTTGGGGAGGGGAATATCAGACCTGAAAGGTCATTTGTACCCCAGTGTTCAGGATTGTGGATGTTTAGCCAAGACTTTGGACTATAACCTGTAAGTGAGAGAGGAGCCTTTGTTCAGAGAGGACCTACTGTGTGCCAGACCCTGTGCTGGAGTGTGGTAGGTGGGGGGTGGGATAATTAGGATGTGGTGCTATCATTGCTAACAATGTGTGAAAGAAAGTGATAAAGAAGAGGTGATCATCAGTCCCCTGGCAGAGCATAGGTAAATGGGATGGGTTGGCAAGGACAATTAGGAGGTTGCTGCAGTAATTAACCAGAAAATCCTTCATTTAATCTCTGTGTGTCCTTCCTTAGGGTGGGGTAGAGGGGAGTCAGGTGGGTACTAGCAGGCATGAAAATCATGGCTTCTACTTTAGAGAGCTGCTCTTATAGAATCTCTCCCCAGAGCAATGCACATGCTTACAATTTTGCATATACTTTCCATACAATTTTTTCAGGGGTTCAAAGATCCTTTGGAACCCAATCATGGACTATGAGTTCCTCGCTGAGAACAGTAACCCCCTCCCACACCTCCAACCCCACCTAAAGGAGCAAGCATCTCCCAACAGCCAGTTCTACTACTCTACAGGATGCTCCCATTTCCACAACAGAAAACCTGAGTGAGAGGAAACAGAAAGAAGGGCAGGTGGCCTGCCCTCAAGGACCTTGCTCTGTCACCTGGATTGTTTCCTTATACCTGAGAGGACAGTGCTCTAGCAGCCAGCCCTAGTTTGCAGGAACCCACAGAAGCGGGAGGAGGCTGAAGCCAAGGCAAAGTGGGACGAACTGCAGAGAGTAATGACTTGCATGAACCCAGCCAAGAGGGAGCTTGCAATGTGGCAGCATTTCCTGTTCCTTAGAGGCTGGGGCGATTATGTGATTACACCCACGCCCAGCCGCGGAGCAGCAAGGACTCTGCACAGAACACCGGAGAAACCCAAGAGCAACACTTCACTTTCTATTTCTTGTTTTCCAGCTGAGACAGGTTCTATTTTGGATCAGAGCATAGTCTGGAGAGAAAGCAGTTGAAGTCTTGGGTGCTTGGAATAAAAATTTGACCTTAATCTTTAGGAAAAAAGTGTATATCTTAGTTGAAATGTTTTATTAAATGGAATGACATTCATGCCATTCTGCATATCTACTCTCGTATGTTTCAGACCTAATGGTGATTCTTAAGCTTTTTGGGGTCAGGAACCCCTTTGAGAAGCTGATGAAAGCTATGAATTCTTACTCAGAAAAAATGCACTTGCGCACAACAAGCAAAATTTCATCATCCTACAACCTGTATGCAAACCCTATGTTAAGAACCCCAGGTTTGATAAGCCTTGGCCAGATCCTCTGTTACGACCTAGGAATGCAATGATGAATAAGACACAGTCCCTGGACCCAAGGGGCTCTGAGTTTGAGGAAGTGTTTATAGATGTGAAGAGGTTAGTAAGGAGAACTGGGTAGGTCACCGACTAGCAAGTGAACTGTAAGAGGCATTAATAATCACCAGCTAAACAATGTCATACAGCCTGCCAGTTGTCCCTTGACTAGTAATAACCCAGGTACCACTAATCAATTGCAAAATGCTAAGTAATGTGCTAAGGCTGATTGAAAAATAAAAGTAATTTTTCAGTAACATCAAACCCCTTGTTCATGTGTTATTAAGAGAAAAGATTTTTTGACTTAATGATGTGTGTGAGCCTTCACCCCAGGCTCAGGGATTAGACAAATATCTCTTTGCAAGAAATACCATGGATAATTTAAACCAGAGGAAGGAAACCATTAAGGGTCAAAAGACACTGGAAAAAAATTGATAGTTTGGTTTAAAACAATTATAGAAAATGAGAAATAGTCCTGTTAACTATCTAGAATTACCTGCCTGTCAGAGCTTCCACAACCGGGACTACCTCCTGCAGCCTATTTATTTCATTCATATGAGCTGAAGAGTTTTCCAACAGCTGACAAATTTCCAGCCGGTGATCCAGCAGGTACCCCTAAGGATTTCCACTCTTTCCTCAGCTTCACCTTACAGGCATGTGAAAGCTTCCTCCAGAGAGGAAAAGAGTGTTTCCCTTGCTTGTGTTTTCCTGTGAAATTCCTACTCACAACCCCCACCCCACCTTTCCTTTATAGCCACAGCTCTGGGGTGTAAACTTGAAGGCCTGACCCAGCACAGGGACCCTCTAGTTCCCAAATCCAAGGCCTTATAAGGCCTTGTCCACAGCTGTCCTTCTTCTCAGAGTCTTTTCTGGTCAAGAGCATCCCTGCCCCTCACTCCCACCAAAAACCTACAGTCTGGGAGCGATAGCTCACGCCTGTAATCCCAGCACTTTGAGGGGCCTAGCCAAGTGGATCACTTGCCAGGAATTCGAGACCAGCCCGGACAGCATAGCAAGACCCCATCTCTACAAAAAATGTAAAAAGCAGCCAAGCATAGTGGCAGGCACCAGTTGTCCCAGCTACTCAGGAAGCTGAGGCCAGAGGATCACTTGAGTCCAGGAGGTTGAGGCTACAGTAAGCTGTGTTCATGCCACTGCATTCCAGCCTGGGCAACACAGTGAGACTCTGTCTCAAACAAAACAACAACAAAAGACCTTCAACGGCTCCCCAGTGGTGCAACCATGTGGTCTACATATGGGTCCAGACAGAGCCTGGCTCTTCCTTTCCGCTGAACTGCCCTTCCTTTTTCCATCAGTTAGGCATGCATTTAAGAGCAGCATTCATTAGAAAACTTGGCTGATGATGGCTTCAACAAATAGAGGTTTATTTTTCCCATACCACAAGAAGCCCCAGGGTAAGTGACTGCTGGTATTCTTTCAGCAACTAACTGATGTCAGGGCCAGTGTCTCTGTGATTCTTCTTGGCCTTTCTTCATGGTAGCAAAATGGCTGCCTTGTTCTACACATTGTGTTTGTAAGGGAAAGGCCATGGTGGGTCATTTATTTTTCTTGCCTGGAAAGCAAAGCTTCCTCAGAAGGGTCTCTTTTAGGTGTGCAGCTCTACTGCAAAGTTCCCGTGCCTGGTTTTGCAGACTTAGTCTCTTCCATCTTGCAAACTTCTCGTTATGTTACTGAGGCCACATGTGGGTCACGTGTCCTGCCACCAGCAGCAAGGAAGGCTGGGAAAGCAGGAACAGGACTATCATGACTGGCACGTCTGATATTACCCCAAACAAAATGACAGCTCTGCAAGTGGGGAAGATGGAGGGAATGGATGCTGGGTAGATGCCAGGACTTGCTGTGCAGTGTTTTGATTCAACAGATTACATCACTCTCCTGTCAGGCTGGCAACTATTTGGTATCAAACAAACAATAGTTTATTCATCTTTGTATCTCTGAGTCCTAACACAGCTTTGTGCACTTACTCTGTTAGACAAACTCATGAGTAAATGAATGTCTGTCTGGTTTTAATACCTCTTACATCTAAATTAGTTCTTTTAAAACACAATCCAGTTTTATTCTTTTCTTTTTACATCTCTTATATGAAAATCTATTCCTCATTAGTTTTCCATTGGATTTGGGGAGAAAGGTAAGTTTTAAAGTGCTAGAGTTATGGTATTGACCAGGTATATGGTAAAGATGAGGTCTGAAGTTGAACAATATGAGAGAAAATGGGATCATGGTAACCTTGTTATCCCTAGGTCAGTCTAAATTTTGAAGAGGAAATAAGCTGAGCACTAAAACTAGCTTTCCTTCCATTTTTATTGAAATCAGAACCACGGCTTTGTAGTGTAACTTTGTGCACTGCAAATCAAGAGCTTGAGAAATCCAATGACCATACAAGTTTGGGAATGGATTGTGGTGTTGTTGAGAGCCTAACTGACCTCTTAGCCAACTTCTGGAAATAAACAAAGCTGCACATGGGTATGCAGCACTGTGTGGAGCTGATACCTCTGATTCAGGTCGAGATGTCTGCTCAGAGCAGAGAACGTTGTTTCCAAGGACCACAGATGGTGGGCCTGCCAAGGGTCTCTCTTAGTTGTGCAGCTGTACTGCAAAGTTCCTGTCCCTGGTTTTGCAGACTTAGTCTCTAGAACTCCAAGTCCAACTCCTGTGCCATTTTTCCAAGAAGTCACACCTGGTCAACCTCATTTCTACCAACACTTCCCCCAACTCCACCTTTATCCCCACCTCATCCCAGCCAGAAATGGCCACCCTCCGCTGAGTTACCACAGCCCTTGTAAATGATTCTTTGATTGGGATTCTATCAGATTCGTGTTGTGAGAGTCACTGGGGTATGTTCTGTCATAGAAAGTGCCAGAATGTCTTTAGAATGGCATGATCTGGCTTTCATCTAACCTCATTTCACCATTTTGTACCCAGACTCAAGCCCAATGAATTATACCAACATCAATATCATGGTTGTACAATTATACTTAAGTTTTGCAAAGTGTCACCATTGGGAGAAACCAGGCAGAGTACAATCACTTTATATTCTTTTTTACAACCACATATGAATCTACAATATCTCAATACAAATTTTAAAAATAATAATAAAAAGTCTTTCTAATCTCCCTGTCTTTTGTGTCAATCCTAGCATGACTATGTCTCCCTCTAGTCATTGGGGTTCGTACCTAGGGAGACAGTTCACTTACCTCCCTCTATCTCAGTTTTCTCATCTGTAAAATAGGGATAATAGTAATGCCTACCTCTTGGTTGGGGGGATTAAATGAGTTAATATTTGTCAAGCACATAGGAAAGTGCTTAACTGTTAAATAAACAATAAATAAATAAAATATCTTATGCTTAACTTTCTCTTTCTGCCTTAGATCCAATATGTTACTAAGTCCTGATGAATTTTCCTACCATGTGTCTCACAGAGTCTCTATTTCCCATGCACCTCTCTCAACTCAGACCTTCAGAGCTGCCATTGTCTCTTCCTCTTGAAGCCTTGCCATTGTGAAGTTACTCGCTTCACCTCTGCCTCCCATGGCTCCTCCATTAACCTGTTCCACATTGATTTCCAATTTCCTTTTTCTGTTTCTCTCTTTTCACCTGCTGGAATAGGAGCTGCTTACTGGAAGGCATCGTTTCTTATTCCTTTATTGAAGTTTCAGCTCCTAACATAGTGCCTGGCACAAAATGAGTGCTTGACATATGTTTTATGAGTGAATGATAATTAATTAGGAATAATCTCATGGTAGCTACTGGAATTGCTTTTTTGCCATCATGGTAGATGCCCTCTGAATCTATAGCTTTGTGACCCCAAGCAGAGACTGCAGCCTTATCCTTGAACAGTCGTGGAGTTCTTGAGAGTCTTGTAGATAGAGTCCTGCAGATAAGTTTTCACTTTTCCTCTCCCATGGGCACACTGTCATGGGCTTCCTGGATACTTGTTAACCTTGGACATACCTCCATTTCTTGAGACCCACCTAAAACCATATACAAGATTGGTGAGTGTGCATCCTGGCATGCATACAGCCTTTGGATAAATATGCGGCCATCATTCAGTTAGCCCTTGGCATCCTTGTGAAGTAAAATAAGGGAGATGGCCTCAGCATCTGATATTATCGTCACAATGACTTCAATATTTGATTCCTGGGTCATCCCACAGTTAATTTTTTCATTGGTAGATGGGAATAAATATTGCTGGTTATAAACTGGACCAACCCTATGGAAAACATTACTGAGATCATAGGGAAATTTTATAAAGTATTTCAAGAAATGTTTAGTGATAAGGATTTTACTGGAATTGGGAAGAAGGCTGGCAAAAATAGTCTAGAGACCACAAACCCAACCTTCATTTTGACAATGTATTGTCTCTGTCAGCAGCAGCTGACCAAGGTAATACTCTCACTCCTCCTTCCACAAGCAAAGAAACAGACCTGACATCAATCATAAAAATAACTGCTGTTTATTAAGTACTTATTATGTGCCAGGTACTTTTTGTTAGGAGCTGGTGACTCAGCAGCAATGATAATGACCACCACATACTGGATATTTACTGTATACAACACATCGCAGTAGGAACTTACATGAATTGTCTCTGCATGGCTGTGACCCATTCCCTGAGGATCCAGGTATATTTTTTAAGTCATTTCATGACCTGATTTCTCCTGATTACTTCAGTTTCTGAGATCTCTCTCTCCCTGGGAGCAGGGATCCCAGCCCCTTTTAGCACTAGACAGCAAACCCACAACTTAACAAACTCTAACTTCACCCCAACATGCAAATTCCCTCAGGAAAAAGAGTGGGAAATGAATAAACCCTCCAAACAGAAAAGGGCTGAGCACCTAAGAGATTCAGGATGGCATTTTTGGAAATGTTCACTTCAGGTTGAAAAGAAAACTTTTGAAATGATTAGTGAGTTATTTAGAACCTCAATATTCTAAAGTCTGAGAACCTAACATACTGACAAATTTAATTTACATTTCCTTAACATGCTCTCTTACGATAAGAGAGCATTCAGTGTATAAATGCTATGCAACAGTACTGCCAAATTGCAACACAGAATGGGAGAAATTTGTCATTTTGAAATGCTAAGGGAGTTCTTACTAACAGCTTTCTCATCTTGTAAAGCTATTATTTTTCTGAACGATAATATGATTTATAAACCTCAGCTGAGTTTTATAGTTTTGATGGGAATAGACTCAAAATGCATTTTCTCAGAATATAAAATTCTCTCAGGAGTTGACCAAATGAGGAATAAAAAGAAACTTCTGCAACCAAGTGTACCAAAGTCTTGGTCTCTGGTAGCATCTGTGTAGGTGAATGTTGGTCTTCCTCAGGGTTCTGGGCTCAGTTTGACTCTCACTCTCAACTCTGCACACTTTCCCTGGGTGATATCAGCCACTCCAAATCCTTTGACTCTTACCCAGGCCAGCAGCTCCCACGTCCACACTCCCATTCCCTCCCAGCTCTCCAGAGTTACAATGCCCTATGTCTAACGACCCACTAGAGTGCCCACCATCACATCCTAAGCCACATTCACCTCAGATTCTCTCCTGTCCCCAAACCCTGTTCCTTCTCCTAGAACATTGGTAGCAGAATGATACTAACATTTGGAGAAATAAGGTGCAAATCTTGGAATCTAGCACAGGAGACCGAAACGTGAATAGGTAGTAACAGTACTCTTAGGGAGCATAAATGAAATTCATACATAATCTAACTTTTCGGGGGGGACGGAGTCTCCCTCTGTCGTCCAGGCTGGAGTGCAGTGGCACCATCTCAGCTCACTGCAACCTCCACCTCCTGGGTTCAAGCGATTCTCCTGCCTCAGTCTCCCAAGCAGCATGGGCCACCTCGCCCAGCTAAGTTTTGTATTTTTAGTAGAGATGAGGTTTTACCATGTTGGCCAGACTGGTCTCAAACTCCTGACCTCAAGTGATCCACCTATTTCAGCCTCCCAAAGTGCTGGGATTACCGGTGTGAGCCACAGCACCTGGCCCCATAATCTAACATTTTACTGCAGCATATTGATGTGTTTGATTATAGAGGTATTAATGGTATATATACAATCTTAACTTTCTGATATCTAAAAATTTCTGAATTCAAAAACACATCCAGACCAAGGGTTTTGGGTGAAGAATTTGAGGACCTGCCATATATAAAGCATAAGTTATATAAGGTAATAATGTATATTAAGTGCCTCCTTAGTGCAGGCTCAGAAATGACAACAATTATTAAAAAGAGGAAATGGGTTGCTTTCGACTTTATAGAATATTGAGGAAGCTGAGACATCTTATAGGAAATACATGTTTTTCATCTCTAGTTCCCCCAAATTTTTATAATCATGTATTTCAAAAATTTGAGGGCAATTACTTTTCTATGCACGATCATGCTTTTAAATGATAGGCTTTGCCATTGTCCCCCGTTTACAGTAGCAGGAAGAAGATTGAGAGTATTTATTACAGAGGCAAGCAAAGGCAGGCACGGGTGATTCTGGGAGAGGAGGCAGCACAGGCAGAGGTCTGGTCGAATTGAAGAGGTGTTCACACAAGAATAAACATCGAAAGTCTGCAAGCCAGGAAGCTTGGCACCAAGTGATGACAGCTGAAGCCGGGACATGTTTGGGGAAAATTCTAAAGACCCTTGAATATTATAAGTTTGTATTTTATCCTGTAGAAGACTGATTTTTAAATGTTTTTAACAAGAGAGCTTTATGGAAACAAAACTTGATTTGCATGGGAGCTCTGTCCACGGCAGCTCCCATGCAGTCCAAACCAACTGGTTTTTACTATGTCCTAGTACTCTTTTAAGAGCAGATCTGATCATCTCAGTCCTCCGGGCACACTCTCCAAAGATATCTCATTAAACTTGGAGTGAAATGCCATCTCCCTGCAGGCTCTGGGTAATGTGGTCCTACCCATCTTCCCAGCTCATCTCATACAGGTTGAGTATTCCTTATCTGAAATGATTGGGACCAGAAATGTTTTAGATTTGTGATTTTTTTCAGATTTTAGAATATTTGCATATACACTATGAGGTATCTTGGGATGGGACCCAAGTCTATACACACAATTCATACACATTTCAAACATATACATGAATAGGCCCTTATATATATAGCCTGAAAGTAATGTTAAACATTATTCTTAATACTTTTGTGCCTAAAGCAAGTTTGTGTTTTACACAAACATTGAGCCATCAGAGAGCAAAGGTATCAGCACCGCAGCCTGCCATGTGGACAGTTTGTGGTGGTTTGGCGTCACCATCGTTCCTAACCCTAAATGTGTGTGCTGCCAATAAATGTTTTAACTGTGACCTGATACATGAGGTCAGGCATGGAATCTTCCACTATAGTGTCATGTTAGCACCCAGAAAGTTGTGGATTTCGGAGCATTTCAGATCTTAGATTTTCAGATTAGGCGTGTATAATCTATACTACCTACCTGACTTTCCCCTCATAGGTCCTCCCATGAGCCCATGTTCCTCCCCTCCTGAAGAACTTCATAAGGGATGCCCTTTCCCTGTCTCCTCCCTTCCACTTGCCTAGTTAGCTCCTAGTTTGCTCTTTCAAACCTCAGCTCTGCCACCCTTTTTTGGGGGAGCCTTTCCCAACATGGTTAGGACTCCCTATTCTATGCTCTCCTGCACTCTGTGGACTCCCTTGTAACCTTTAATCAAGGTTGTGTTAAATGATCAGCTGCAGGTTTGGTTATATGATACTTTCTCCTACTGTGCTGTAAACTTTGAGGATGGGTAGTGTGGCCCCATCTGGCTTGTTTATGACAGTGTCCTGAAACCTCCCTCAGGCCCCTAAGCAGACCCCACAACATTTGTTGAAAATACACCAGTAAATATAATGGGAAGACGAATGGGGTAGGAGGCTGTTGTGGTTGAAATTAGGATGGAGCCTTTGGTTGAAGCCGGAATGTGGGGCCTAGGATACTTCCCACTAAGCCTGCCCCTTCCCCTCCACAGGGGTCCTGCAGGCACAGAGTGGAAAACATTCTGAAAAGCACTGTTGGAGATGATGGGATGCTCTGACTAATAAAAGGCTTTGTTATTTGGCTTTGGAGTAGAGAAGACTGTTATTCTCTTGGCCCAAGGAAACTTTCTTTTGCTTCATAAGAATGATCAAAGTAGCTTTACGTAGACAGGAAGCATATTTCATTCATTTATTTCAACATCTTGTCTTTCTTGGGTAAGGAATGACTGTAAAAGACATCTGCAGGATGGTCAGAATTGTGTTATTTTGTGCAAGACTAGATGTAGAGTAGACATTTCTTTGGAAAGTCATCCTGGCCTAGGCCCAGACCATCAGGAAAATTGCCTCCATACTCTGTGGATCCATGTACACATGGCCCCATTCCTGGGTCTGGAATCATGTGACACAGTGCAGATCATGTGACTCATACTCCTTCAGTGTGGTCAGCTATAATAGAGTCAAGGAATCGCTATATTTGTTAAATAGGGTGAGTGGAAGTGAAAATTACCTTTTGACTGAGTAGCATTGCTGAGGAAAATCAATAGAAGCGGCCCAAGATCCTTTCACATTGTCTCAGTTTTAAATGTTGTAAACTTTCAAATTACTGAAACTCTGGGTTTCAGTATCCAACCCCTTCAAGGCTAGCTGAAAATCAACAACAGAGTGGGTTAAAATAAAAGAAGCATGTCTGTGCAATCCCAAATTAAAGCGAAAATATGTGCTGGCCAAAAGTAAGTCATTTTTCAACCTCAAAGTATTTTTTCCAAATTCTAAGATCCTGCATTTGACATGTTTAAGAGGGAGATATAACAGCTGAAGTTGTCTTTGTTCAGAATGTAGGAGACAGTTTTGTCTAGACTTTCAGGAAAGATATAGAATGACATTTTCAGAACAAATCAAAATATATTTTTAAATTCCTTTTTCCCCTTCACAAAGAGGATCTGACATGTTTCTGTGATTTGAATTTGGTTGCTCTATAAATGGCCTCAATAGTTTAACATTGAAAAGTAGATTAAAATGAACCATTGAGAAAAGTTATTAAAATACTGTTAGTTCACTCTCTTACCTTCCCAATAACCTTACCACCAAAAACAATTTAGTAACTAATATTGAGTGGAGTGGTTTCTAGGTATGTGTTAATCTCTTGACATATATTTTCCAACTTAGTTCTCACCACAACCCCATAAAGCAGATATTGCTGTTATGTTAATTTTCTCATGAAGAAACGGAGACACAGACAGTTGGGGTGACTCACTCAAAGCCACAAAGCCAAGCAGGGACTGTCTGACTGATCCCCCAAACCTGCCTTCCTGCCCTCCTCACCACTGTGCTTCTGTCTTCTTTCTCCACAGGGCCAGCATCGTACAAAAACGCATTATTTATTTTCAAGATGAGGGCTCTCTGACCAAGAAACTTTGTGAACAAGGTAAGACCCTGTGGGGCGGGGTAGGGGTGGGGTGGGGGCTGGGCAGAGACATGGAAGGCAGCTCCTCCTGCACAAGCCTCCTGCTGCAGGAATTAAGGCCACTGGGCTTCATGAGTTCCTCTGGGTTCTGCTTCCTCACGTAGCTCCGATTTTTAATCTGACTGTGCGCTGTGGCTAATTGGATCCGCCTTAAGCTCTAATTACTCAGCTTGATTCCCTGGGTAGGAGATAATGTACCTTATATTGGTGTCGTCGTCTTATTTTTGTGAAACAGTGATTATTCTGAAGAGGTTCCTTGGAATAATTCACAGGACTTAATTAAGGAATGCAGAATTGTGTGCCTTTAAAAAGTCTATAATGGTTCTTTGGGAAAAAAAAAATCACCAGCAAGATCTTGTGTGGCACCAGGACAATATGGGAGGATTTTCTCCAGAGAAGACCAGCAGGGGATGGGGATGCCAAGGGAGCGTTGACCTTGTGATATCACCACATTCAAGGATCTAGTCCTTACATTTGCAAACTCATCAACCTCCTCTCCTTAGGTTGAAGGTATTCTAACAAAGCTCATGGAGACTAACTAGACTCGGGGGATAAAGCAGAGGCCTGAGTTTAGATCAGTCAGGCCCAGGTTTGAATCTGCCTCTGCCCCTTCTAGCCATGTGACTTAAATAGATAAAATAGTACAGTACCTTCTTGACACATAGTAAATGTTATCTATAGAATAGATAGCTCTTGTTATCTATATCTGAAAGCTTATTCATTAATCTGCAAAACAAATTCATTTTAAACATCTGAATGTTTTTAAAAGTTATTAAAGTAAAAATAAAAAATGTTCCACATTTATACAGCATAACTGTCTCATTTCTATTTATTTTTGCATAATTTTTATTTGCATTTAGAGCAATTAGTCTTTTGAGAAGAAATAATCCTCTCCAACTATAGCAAAGTATAAGCTACTAAGAAAAAGAAAGGTTGATAAAGGTCTTCTGGGAAAACAATAATAATAGCTAATATGTTTGGGGTGCTTTGCTACATGCCAAAAACTATTTTAAGCACTTCATATGCATTAATTTTGTAATCTGCACAACACCCCTATATGGTAAAGATTATTATTATATTTTTATGGATGAGGAACCTGACACAAAAAAATTAAATAGCTTTCTCAGCATCATATAGTCATGGTGGAAGGCAAGGTTTAAAGTCAGGAGCCGGTGCCCTTAACCATTGCTTTCTATCAAAGCAACTTCTTCCCAGTTCAGTAGTTCTTATCATTGCCTTTGACAGATCAATGCATTGTCCCCCTGTGGATGAGCTGAGCAGAAACTAGGTCCCCTGTTTGCGATTGCTTGGAGAACATGGCAATAGCAAAGGAGAGTCAGATACCTTACATGAGGGTCATACCTCCCAGAGGGGCTGAAGAGCTGGAATCTGCAGTCCAGAGAGCCCTGGCCAGTTTCCAGATGGGCACCACCACATGTGTCTTCTGAGGCTTTTCTTTTTTGTATTCAACTGCCTGCAGGTTCACTCAGCCTTTCTCTAAACAGGGAGCGTCTCCACTTATTAAGCTCTTGGTTCCTCAATGGCAATCCCATCCCTGCTGTACCTCCCTGTGATGAGATCCAGGTGCTGTGGTGGACTTGTGGGTGTTTGGGATCACACCTTTACAAGACACCTCTTGTAAATGCCTTAAGACAAGGCTTCACATAACATCAGTATTGAGACTTTGGGAAGTGCGTGTTAGTTAATGATTGATGTCAGTACATGAGGGTGTCAGTGAAGTATCTCCTAAGAACCCTCAGCTCCTGAAAATAAGGCTGTCCTCCCACAGTCAAACTAACAAAACCACACCACAGTGCCTGTGGGAGAAGACCTAGAGCTGCACAGATGAAAAGCAAAGGCAATCAATACTTTTAAAAAGCAAGAGAAACAATAGGTTACTTCCAATTAAGAACAGAGAAACAAAATACTCAAAAAAGTGACCTATAACAAACATATGCATACACATACTTTATTTTTTATTTTTTAATTTTTTTGAGACAGAGTTTCACTGTGTCGCCCAGGCTGGAGTGCAGTGGCACAGTCTCAGCTCACTGCAACCTACCCCTCCCGGGTTCAGGCGATTCTCCTGCTTCAGCCTCCCGAGTAGTTGGGATTACAGGAACGCACCACCATGCCCATTTTTGTAATTTTAGTAGAGATGGGGTTTCATCTCTGCTAAAGATGAAAAGATCTCTGTCTCACAAGTAAGAACTAAATAGAGATTTGCCATGTTGGCCAGGCTGGTCTCGAATTCCTGACCTCAAGTGATCCGCTTATCTCTGCCTCCCAAAGTGTGGAATTACAGGCATGAGCTACTGTGCCCGACCTTGCATACACATACTTTAATACCATGTCACAAACAATTAAAGGAAAAAGACAAAAAAAAAAAGGCAAAATAAAGGGAAACACAGAAAAAAGAGGAAAATGTCAACAGAAAAGGGATAATGAGAAAAGGAAGAAAAAGAGAAGAGGAACAAAGAATTCAGGAAGAGGGTTGCAAAGGATTTAGAGTAGAAATGGAGAGAGAGGGCAGCTCTGGAGATGCTCTATAGCCTGAAATTACCCATGATTGGCAGGCCCTGCCGTGGTTAGAAGAGGAGTAAGTGGACGATTCTTATCACTGCCCTTTGAAAGCCTGATTCATTTTCAGTAGGCTTTTCCTCAGTAGGAAAACAGTATATCTGTTTTTATTTTCAAACTTAAAAATGTATTTTTCAAATGGAAGCTTAAAAATGTATTTTTCAAATGGAAGCTTATTTTCCTTTGAAAATCCAAAAGGTTTATTATGCATCCCTTTGAACCCTCAGAAATATCTTTAAGCTAACCACCTATATCTGAAAGCCCTTTTGATAAGGCAAAGCTACCAGTTGGCCTTCTTTTGGTTTTTGTAGAGACTATTGCTGCCTCATTTAATAGCCCCTAGTAGTTACAATTGAAACCTCAGCATGTATCTCTGATTTAGAAATCCTAGAGCTATGTAGGGAGGCATTTTTTTTTTTTTAAAGTGCATCTTTCTTCATTTGGAAAAAGCAACACAGAAACAATAAAAAAGTTTTCTCCCTTTGCTATCTATGCAGACCTATCCAGATGAGGTCTTTCCTGGAGTAATGTAGTGCAGAGATCAAGGGCATGAGCTCTGGACCCAAAAAGACCTGGCCTCCAGTTCTGCCTGCCGTGTTCACTAACCCTGTGACCTTGAACAGGTTACCTAATCTGCCTCAATTTACTCTTCTGTAAAATGGGGATAGAAAAAGTACTTACCTCCTAGCATTGTTAGGATTAAATGAGACAATATATGGAAAGAAAACAGCACATAAAAGGACTCAGTATTTTGTAGTTATTGTTATGATGTCTCATCCTTTCATCTCCACCCTAGAACCTAGAATTCACTTCTATCCATCATGGATTTTATATATTTAAACCAAATCAACCCAGTAAATTCCAAAAGGAAGTCTTATAAAATGCTCTTCCTAACACTCACAATGATTTTAACATTCTTTGTCACTACTCTTTGTATAATATTTAAGAATAAATGTCCAACTGCAAAGAAAAAAACCCATTTATGTTAATACTAGTAGAGGAAGTGAAAAAAAGCAACTGAAGCAAGTTACATCTGTAGTCATTGTTTTCATCTTGCAGGAAGCAGAACAGACTAAAAGCAACAATGTGCAGCTAGAGATGTGGGTTTGACAATCGGAAATACTGAATTTATTCATGTAATCTCTCTTTCCCCACTTATCAGCTATTCACAGCTAAAAATGAGGGCCGAGAGGGAATCTTAAGTTTTTCCTGGCTGCTTCTATACCCAGAAGTACAGTAAACCTGAGCTTATGAACACATTTCCACCTCCCACCCCTCCCAGTGAAGTCTCTGAAAGCGTGATAAGAAGTGACGTGATTATATATGCATGCCTTCCCCCACCCCGACCCCTTCAGTAGTTCTTTATATCTCTCCATTTATTTTCACCGCTCTGCTTCAAAGTCACTCCTTCTGGTCCTGTCATTTTGGTCCCAGAGAATATTTCCTAAAGAAAGCACACATGTGTATTCCTCCTAAAATTTGTTAGAGAAATCCTGTTGTGAGAGGGGTGGGGAAGGAGACCAGGATCCGGAAAGGATGATTGAGTAAATTTTACCCCTGACTTTTCAACATAGCCCCCATCTTAAATATTCTCAAATAACCTGTGGGTTATTGTTCCCACAGATCTTCTTAAGTTATTAGGGAAAAAGCACTGATTTATTTTTTTTCAAAATATTACCATACTTAAAGGCATACAAAATCCTTTATTGCCCAAGTACTGATCTGGCTCTAAGTCTTATTAACTAATGAAAACTGCATCTTCTTTTCCTAAGGGTTAAGGATAAAATGAGATCACGATAGCACCACCTTATGTACAACCCACATTTGCTTTCTAACTTGGTGACTCTTCTGTTTCAGATTCCACATTTGATGGGGTGACTGACAAACCCATCATAGACTGCTGTGCCTGCGGAACTGCCAAGTACAGACTCACATTTTATGGGAATTGGTCTGAGAAGACACACCCAAAGGATTACCCTCGTGAGTAGAGTGGCTACTCTGTGGTTTGAGGAAAAGCACATGGTCAAAGTTCTGTCTGGTTGTGGGGCATGCTAGCTACAGCATGTCAGATCTCCTCCCTAGTGTCAGCTGGTTCATGAAATGCACATTCCAAGTACGTATATTCATCAAGACAGGCAGACATTATACGGGTATGCTTTCAGCTTCTTTGCATAGTGTTGTCCTTTTTTTTTTTTTTTTTTTTTTTTTTTTGAGACGGAGTCTCACTCTGTTGCCAAGGCTGGAGTACAATGGCACAGTCTCGGCTCACTGCAACATCTGCCTCCCAGGTTCAAGTGATTCTCGTGCCTCAGCCTCCTGAGTAGCTGGGATTACAGATATGCACCACTGCGCCCAGCTAATTTTTGTATTTTTAGTAGAGATGGGGTTTCGCCATGTTGGCCAGGCTGGTCTTGAACACCTGACCTCAGGTGATCCACCCACCTCGGCCTCCCAAAATGCTGGAATTACAGGCATGAGCCACCGTGCCCAGCCCCAGCATTGTGCTTTCTTATCTGTGATTTTTAAAAATATTCCTGAAGTCATGCTGCTTATCTTCAGGTCAGGCATTTGGTAACCTCAATGCCCCTGCCATGACCCTGTCCATGAATTCCATGACAGACCTGCTGGAAATACCTGGCAAAAGGAACCTGCTCTTGACTCTACAGGTCAAGATCAACAAATACTCTACTATCATAGCTGTTGGTAATTAGTCAGCATGCCCTTTTTCTACTGACTTCAGATGCCACCTTGAAATCCCTTCATGAGGGGCCAGGCACGGTGGCTCAAGCTTGTACTCCCAGTGCTTTGGAAGGCTGATGTGGGAGGATCCTTTGAGGCTAGGAATTAGAGACCTGCCTAAGCAACACAGCAACATTTTAAAATTAACTGGGCATGGTGGCACATGCCTGTAGTCCTGTAGTCTTGCCTGTATCCTAGCTACTCAGGAGGCTAAGACAGGAGGCTCTTAAGCCCAGGAGTTCAAGGCTGCAGTGAGCCATGATCACGCCAGTACACTCCAGCCTGGGCAGCAGAGTGAGACTCTGACTCAAAAAATAAAAATAAATAAAAATAAATCCTTTCATAACATTGTTATCAAGATAGCCAAAACAAAGCCATGAGAATTGTCAGGAGACCCAAAGCTGACTATTTTTTAAGTCAATCCTACTAATTCCACTCTATCACATAACTGTCTCAACAAATACCTAACATGTACCAGGCACTGTGCTCAGCTCTAGAGTTATCATATGGAACAAAAAAAAAAAGATGCACCCCATATTCTCAAGCCACTCAGCGGCTAGTGGAGAGATAGACACTAACCAAATAGTCATGCAGAAAGATGTGAAGACTAAGAAAAGTGGACTTACTGTGAACCAAGCATTTCGAAATATGTTCTAGTGTTTAATCCTCAAAGTAATGTGTTTTTGTGGATATGTTTACTGGGGAGCAGAGAGATGTCATTATTTGCCCACATTGAGATGTAAGTAATGGATCCAAATCCAAAGGGGTTTGTCAGGCTCCTAGGCCTGTCTTTTGTTTGGGTTGCATGTTGCCCATTCTCTGTGTGGGTGGCAGGATGTCCGTGTGTGGCACTGAGCCTGTTTTTTCTGTTCATTGTCTGTTTTGTTCTTGTGCATTTTGCTTTGGAGTTGCCACAGTTCAGGAAGAACAGTAGGAATGGGAGAGAGAGATTAAAAAGAGGGATTTGGCTCAGGTCCCAAAGGAAAGGGGGAGAAAAAGGCACATGATTGGGACTTAAGACTCAGACCAGATCAGAACCTCCATGATCCCCACACAGCCCACCCAGAGGGGACTCCGACATTTGTTGGCAAATCAAGAGCTCTATTGTTTAATGTTACCCACATGCAATCAAGGCTTGGGATCTTAGAAGCCTCTTTCTAGTTCATTCTTCTTACTCTGAGATTCAGCCTGATCTGCATCAGCCGTGTGGGAGACCGGTGCGAAGAAACTTGGACTATCTGCCTGGGGGAAAGAAAACACTTGGAACGAGCGTGATGGAAAAAATTTCCTCCAGCCTCTCTTATCCACTAACCAGAGGAAATAAAATGTTAGGGGCCCATTACTCATCTTTTGTGATCCTAAGAAGTTTCTTGACCTTTTCTATTCTGCCACTGTCATTTCCCAGAACTTAGGGAGGAGGTGAAAAAAAAAAATTGTTTTTGGGTCTTTGGGCCAAATCAAGTACAAATCTATACAGAATTTCTGTGGAGTTGAGAGTTTCTTAGTAATTATAGGAGACGTGTGTTCCAGATCTTCTAGGATTGTTCCATTTCTGGCATTATGTCTGATAGAAATTGTCTATCAGATTGTGTCCTAATTTTTGGTTGGGAAAATTTGGTCACTTGTACAGAATAACACTTAACATATCATACTGCAATTATTTTTTTAAAACTATTTCTTTCCCACTAGACTGAGAAGTCCTCCAGGACAAAAGTGATGCTGTGCTTATCTTTGATTCTTAGTGCCTGTTGCCTTCCCAAGCACTATGTACTGATTGTTGAACTCAGAGTGGCATTCATTATGACCTGGGAGGCAGATATCTAGCCTTCACCTAGTCATGATGGGCAGTACTGAGGAGAATGTGAGCCAAACCTTCCATGGAGGAAAAGGAGTGAACACTCAGGGAGACTGGAGCCATTTAAAAGGGCATGGGGGAGGATCTAATCAGGACCTTGAAAATTTAATGCTCTTCTATCAGACTTAAGTAATAGGTGAATTTCCTTTTGCCACTGCAAAGATGATGCTGTCTTGATAACCAATCTCTATCATCATGCCCAGAGAAGCTTCCCACAACAGTGCAAATTGACAGTTGCCAAGCCCCCCGTCCTTTATTAGTCATCCAAAACGCTGCTTTCTCTACAGCGATCTTAGGACAGTAGTTCTCAAGCTTTTAAATCTCAGGACCCCTTTTACATGCTTCAAAAATCTTTGAGGATCCCAACATAAGTGGTTTATATGGGTTATAGCCATCAATCTTCCATATATCAAAAATTAAAACTGAGAAATTTAAAAATATTATTTATTTTTAAAATAAACCTAGTAAATTAAAAATAATAAACTCATTACAGGTTAATATAAAGAACATATTTTGTGAAAATACCTATATTGTTCAAAACAAAAGATATGTGACAAGAGGATCAATGTTTTAAGTTTTTGGAACTGTCTTTTCTTCTGGCTTAATAGAAGACACCTGGATTCCCATTTGCCTTTGTTTCTGCATTCAACTTAGATTCAAAGTAGATTCACATAGATTTTTTAAAATCTGTTTTTTGGTTGAAGTATGTGAAGAAAATTCTGTCTCATATCACTATGTAATTGGAAAGGGAAAGAGTATTTTGATAACCTTTTCCGATAATTATGGATAATCTTTGATCCTACACCAGAATTCTGCAAATTGTTGTTTTTTAAAAGGTTAATTACAATGTGGAATATGAAACTATATCAGTGAACTTATACTCCTACAGTAAAAGTCATTGCTTTACCTTCTACTTTAAATGGATCTTTTACAAATGCATGGTTTTGTAACATCTTATGTTGATCATTTGGAAAATACTGGTTTACTGAGTTATGCAGATTGTCCAAGTGTTGACACAGTTCATTAAACAATGTGAAAAGCCATATCCATTAATATCACTACCAACCTCATCAGAAAAGTATTTAATATCAGAAAGCCATCAAGTTCATAATAATGAATACAGGTTTTCTAAAATTCTGAGTTTTGCTCGAAAGCTCAAATTTTATCACTGGCAACAAATACTGTCCGTTGTTTTCCTTGAAGTGACAGGCTCACTTTATTTTTTAGAAAATGTAGGCCAAATTCCCAAGTCTGAATAACCATAATTTGTCTGTCATTTGTCCTTTCAAGTGAAATGATGTTTTATGAACATAAAAAGTGGCTAGTCCAGCTTGCACCTCAAAGAGTCGCATAAGTGCTTTTATTCAAGACAATCACAGTACTTCAGTATATCGCAGAAGTGCTTCTGCATAGTTCCCAATTAGTCACACAGAATAATAAAAAGGTGTGTACTCAAAGGCAGAGATCTAATGAAATTAATCATTTTTATTGTTTTTTCAAGGACATTCTTTTTTTTTAACTTTAAGTTCTGGGATATGTGTACAGAATGTGCAGGTTTTTTACATAGGTATACATGTGCCATGGTGGTTTTGCTGCACCTATCAACCCATCATCTAGATTTTAAGTCCCGTGTGCATTAGGTATTTGTCCTAATGCTCTCCCTCCCCTTGCCCCACACCTCCAGACAGGCCCTGGTGTGTGATGTTCCCCTCCCTGTGTCCATGTGTTCTCATTGTTCAACTCCCACTTACAAGTGAGAACATGCTGTTTGGTTTTTTGTTCCTGGGTTAGTTTGCTCAGGATGATGATTTCCAACTTCATCCATATCCCTGCAAAGAACATGAACTCATTCTTTTTTATGGCTGCATAGTATTCCATGGTGTAT
Organism: Papio anubis; assembly: GCF_008728515.1. NCBI lineage: Eukaryota > Metazoa > Chordata > Mammalia > Primates > Cercopithecidae > Papio > Papio anubis. The sequence goes on from NC_044987.1 coordinate 73,451,439, forward strand.
GTGTGCCACATTTTCTTTATCCAGTCTATCATTGACGGGCATTTGGGTTGGTTCCAAGTCTTAGCTGTTGTAAACAGTGCTGCAATAAACATACGTGTGCATGTGTATTTATAGTAGGATGATTTTTAATCCTTTGGGTATATACCCAGTAATGGGATCGCTAGGTCAAATGGTATTTCTGATTCCAGACCCTTGAGGATTGCCACATTGTGTTCCACAATGGTTGAACTAATTTACATTCCTACCAACAGTGTAAAAGCATTCCTATTTCTCCATATCCTCTCCAGCGTCTGTTGTTTCCTCACTTTTTAATGATCGCCATTCTAACTGGCGTGAGATGGTATCTCATTGTGGTTTTGATTTGCATTTCCCTAATGACCAGTGATGATGAGCTTTTTCATATGTTTGTTGGCCGCATAAATGTCTTCTTTTGAGAAATGTCTGTTCATATCCTTTGCCCACTTTTTGATGGGGTTGTTTATTTTTATCTTGTAAATTTGTTTAAGTTTCTTGTAGATTCTGGATATTAGTCATTTGTCAGATGGATAGATTGCAAAAAATTTTCTCCCATTCTGTAGGTTGCCTGTTCACTCTGATGCTAGTTTCTTTTGCTGTGCTGAAGCTCTTTAGTTTAGTAAGATCCCATTTGTCAATTTTGGCTTTTGTTGCCATTGCTTTTGGTGTTTTAGTCGTGAAGTTTTGCCCATGCCTATGTTCTGAATGATATTGCCTAGATTTTCTTCTAGAGTTTTTATGCTTTTAGGTTTTACATTTAAGTCTTTAATCTATCTTGAGTTAATTTTTGTATAAGATATAAGGAAGGGGTCCAGTTTCTGTTTTATGCACGTGGCTAGGCAGTTTTCCCAGCACAGTTTATTAAACAGAGAATCCTTTCCCCATTGCTTTTGTCAGGTTTGTCAAAGATTAGAGGGTTGTAGATGTGTGGTGTTATTTCTGAGGTCTCTGTTCTGTTCCATTGGTCTATATATCTGTTTTGGTACCAGTACCATGCTGCTTCAGTTACTGTAGCCTTGTAATATAGTTTGAAGTCAGGTAGCATGATGCCTCCAGCTTTGTTCTTTTTGCTTAGGATTGCCTTGCCTATACGGGCTCTTTTTTAGTTCCATATGAAATTTAAAGTAGTTTTTTCTAGTTCTGTGAAGAAACTCAGTGGTAGCTTGATGGGAATAACATTGAATCTATAAATTACTTTGGGCAGTATGGCCATTTTCACAATATTAATTCTTCCTATCCATGAGCATGGAATCTTTTTCCATTTGTTTGTGTCCTCTCTTGTTTCCTTGAGCAGTGGTTTGTAGTTTTCCTTGAAGAGGTCCTTCATGTCCCTTGTAAGCTGTATTCCTAGGTATTTTATTCTCTTTGTAGCAATTGTGAATGGGAGTTCACTCATGATTTGGCTCTCTCCTTGCCTATTATTGGTGTATAGGAATGTTTGTGATTTTTGTACACTGATTTTGTATCCTGAGACTTTGCTGAAGTTGCTTATCAGCTTGAGATTTTGGGCTGAGATGACAGGGTTTTCTAAATATATAATCATGTCATCTGCAAACAGAGACGATTTGACCTCCTCTCTTCCTATTTGAATACCCTTTATTTCTTTCTCTTGCCTGACTGCCCTGGCCAGAACTTCCAGTACTATGTTAAATAGGAGTGGTGAGAGAGGGCATCCTTGTCTTGTGCTGGTTTTCAAGGGAAATGCTTCCAGCTTTTGCCCATTCAATAGGATATTGGTTATGGGTTTGTCTTAAATAGCTCTTACTATTTTGAGATATGTTCTATCAATACCTAGTTTATTGAGAGTTTTTAGCATGAAGGGCCGTTGAATTTTACCAAAGGCTTTTTCTGCATCCTTGTCAGGGTCTGCTGCACTCTTCAGAGCCTGCGGGCCGGAATGTTTAAATCCGCTGAAGGTGGGCCCACAGCCGCCGCTTCCCCAGGTGATCTGTCTCCAGAGAGGGGAGTTTTATCTACAAGCCCCTGACTGGGCCTGCCGCCTTTCTTTCAGAGATGCCCTGCCCTGTGAGGAGGAGTTTAGAGAGGCAGTGTGGCCACAGTTGTTTTGCCATGCTGTGTTGAGTTCTGCCCAGTCTGAACTTCCCAGCCTCCTTAGCACGGTCAGGGGAAAACTGACTACTCAAGCCTCAGTAATAGTGGATGCCCCTCCCGGCACCAACCTCAATCATCCTGGGTCAACTTCAGACTGCTGTGCTGGCAGTAAGAATTTCCAGCCAGCGGTTCTTAGACTGCTGGGTTCCATGGGAGTGGGACCCGCTGGGCAAGACCACTTGGTTCACTGGCTTCAGCCCCATTTCCAGGGGAGTGAATGGTTCTGTCTTGCTGGAGTTCCAGGTGCCACTGGGGTATGGAAAAAAAAACAAAACAAAACCTGCAGCTAGCTTGGCGTCTGCCCAAAAGCCGCCCAGTTTTGTAATTGAAACACAGGACCCTGGTGGTGTAGGCACACGAGGGAATCCCTTGGTCTGCGGATTGCAATAACTATGGGAAAAGTGTAGTATCTGGACCGGATAGCACAGTCCTTCACGGCTTCCCTTTGCTGGGGGAGGGAGGCCCCCAGCTGCTTGCACTTCCTGGGCAAGGCTACACCCCACCTTGTTTCTGCTCATCCTCTGTGGGCTGTGTCCATTGCCTAACCAGTCTCAATGAGATGAACAGGGTACTTCAGTTGGAAATGCAGAAATCACCCACCTTCTGCGTTGGTCTCACTGTGAGCTGCAGACCAGAGCTGTTCCTATTCAGCCATCTTGCCAATACCCTCCAAGGACATTCTTAAGTGAAACGGACCCCTTTTGTTTTTTACTGTTGGTATGTGGCAGTGAAAAATACATCAGCTACTAATATGGTTTGGGGCCATTGCCTTGATCCATGCTCAGTGCCAGAGTTAATGTCAATACATTACAAAGGGAAGTGATGTCTTAGCATTATTATAAAAATAGTTTTCACCTTCTAGACCCCCTGAAAGGGTCTCGGGGTTCCCAGGGGTCTGTGATCCATACTTTGAGAACCTCTGCAATAGATAAGATAGCAGCCTAAGGTATCTGACTTTCAGTAGTCTTTGGGTAACTTGCCCTTCGGAATTTATGTTAGACACTCTAGGAAGGATAGGGCAACACCCAGTCTCTGCAGGTGGGCCACATCTGCAGAGGCTCTTCTTAACCATTATACAAAATGGTTTGTTCCAAGTGCTGTTTCTGGGCTTCCCTCCATCAGAGCACAGAGTTCTCTCTAGGAGGGGCTAGATGTGGTTAGATAAGAAGGGAGGCAGGGGATTCACCTAAATGACCTCTGGCATTCCCTATCGATTGTAATGCCGTAGATCTCTGCTTGTCATCTGGAAATAGTGAAATCCTTTTAAAACACTTCTAATCTAGTAGTTCTGGAAATCCATTTTAACTTATAATGTAAGTTTTACCTCCTAATTTTATTAAGTGAAAAATTCCTGAAGCACAAAGAAGTTACCGACTCAGATGACATAGCCAGAGAGTGTCCAAAACAAAATCAAAGCTTAGGTCTCCTGATTCCTTTATGCCTTCCTCTCTAGGCTATCAGGAGGCAATCAATCTTCTGTCCTCTGCAGGAAAATTAGTATCTTATACACAAAGCATCTTTTAATAAGGCCCTGCTTTACTAACATGAACTCAACTGGTACCAAATTTGGTGCCATACTGAACAGCTTTGCCCCACTCTACAAAAACCTATGTTGCAGAGATCCTAACTTAGAAGTCAGAAAGAGAAGGTCTGGCTGGATTCACTGAGCCTGAGTGGAGTTCATGGACCCTAAAGTGTCAGAAGAACTGCCAGCTCCTGCAATGTCTGTTCTAGGCACTGTGAGTCGGTAGCTCCCAACTATAGCTCAGAAGCAGTTGCTTCACAGAAACAAGATGACTGGGCAGTGTTACCACATAAGGGTGTCCTGGAGGCTGGAGACATGCCCAGTCTTTGCTAAGGGATTGGGAGTTACCTAAAAGATGCTGAGTCTCTTTACTCTGTAGCTCTGAATACAGCTCTTGGGTTTTTGACAAGTGCTCCTATCCCATAGAGACCCTTTCATCACCCTTGACAATGTAAGCTGCATAGCTTCCCCCATTTTTGTTATGACATCGGTTTTAATGCTGCTTAACAGATATGCATTGATGAAAAGAACATTTTTTCCAGGAGCCAATTACGTTTTTCATTTGCCAATACACTGCCTAAAATATAAATACAGCAACTGGAAAATATACTCTATATAATCAAAGTTCATTTTACAATGTAATTCAGCCATCTTTTCTATTGGGTCACTGGATTTAGGAAATTATTATTAAGTCTAATCACATGAAAAACCACTACTCTAACACTTAGCAACTACTTTTGTTTCTTCATATATTCGTCTGTATACAGAGTATCTATATCACATTTGAACCCACTGTGTTCTACTTTTTGCATTTGATTTTGTCTTCATACTCATATCAGCTTCTTCTAGGCAACTTATCTATTGTTTTATTGATCATTTAAGTAATGTCAGGTCTTTTGCTAACGTAGAAAGCACTGCAATAAAATACTTTGTACTTAGGCCGGGCATGGTGGTCACGCCTATAATCTCAGCACTTTGGGAGGCCAAGGCAGGTGGATCACTTGAGGTCAGGAGTTTGAGACCAGCCTAGCCAACATGGTGAAACCCCATCTCTACTAAAAATACAAAAGCTCACCAGGCATGCTGGTGTGTGCCTGTAATTCCAACTACTCAGGAGGCTGAGGCATGACAATCGCTTGAACCCGGAAGGCAGAGGTTGCAGTGAGCCAAGATTGTACCACTGCACTCTAGCCTGAGTGACAGAGTGAGACTCTGTGTCAAAAAAAAAAAAAAAACCCACCACAACACTTTGTACTTAGTCTTCCTCAATCCTTCTCCTTTCTTTGAAATTATTTCCTTAAATAATTTCCCAAGATTAAAACTGCTGGATCAAAGGATATGGATTTTTCTTGTGGCCCTTGTGACGTCTTGCCAGATTCTTCTCCAAAACATTTGTAACAATTCAGTTTATTACCAATAATGAATAAATGTGTCTGTTTCTCCTAGCCTCCTCAGCATTCAGTTAAAATTTTCATTAAAATTTTATTTATTATTTATTCAAAATTAATCTTATTTTAAATCGGCATTGGTTTAATTACCAACACACTTGAATCTTTTTTCATGTTTATTGTCCTTTGCCTTTAAAACCACTAGGGTGTTGGCATGAATCAAGTCTGATTTTGCTCCTTGTCTCCCCAGGGAGTCAGTCATTGTCTGGCACATTGAAAGTTCTGAATAAATAGTGTGGAATGAATGGATGAATGAATGAGAAGCAGTGACAAAATGAGTAAGGAAGAGAGTGGAGGGAGATGAGCAATGAGAAGCTGCTGAAGAGGTTAGGCCAGAAGAAAGATAAGGCCATATGTGGATGCTGGGTGGACAGCAGCTTGGATGGGGCCAGTGGTGTGTGGGAGGATGGTCTAGGAGGACATTGCAGTCGGTTAGCAGGCAATGGTGTGGCTCGGACTGCGGCAGTGAAAGTGGTAATGGAGAAAATTGGTGTATTTGACATCTCTTTTAACAGTACATTCTGTCACGGACTGGATGCGGAGGAGTAAGAGAGAGAAGCATCATAGCTGACAAGCTAGGTTTCTGGCTTGGAAATGGAGGTGCTCTTTCTTTTGAAAATATTCCTCAATATTATTATCTTTCTCTTTTTACAAATGTCTTTGAAATCATTTCATCAAGCTCTGGAAAGGATCCTGTCAGAATTTTAAGTGGGATTGCACTAAATCTCAAAATTACCTTGAGTGGAATTGTTAACTTCATAATGTTTAGCTTGTCTAGTTTTTTCCCATTAATGAATAAAACCAAACCATGCCTTGAACAGTGATACCATATGGACCATAGCCCTTCTTTCTCAATCTAACTGCAGAAACAAAATTAAACATTATATTACAGTTCTCCAGAGAAACAGACCAGTAGGAGATAGATAAATGAGAGATTAGATAGACAGATAGATAGATAGATAATTTTTTTTATGAGGAATTGGTTCACATGATTATGGGGGCTGAGAAGTTCCACAATCTGCCATCTGCAAACCAGAGACCCAGGAGAGCCAGCGGTGTGGTTCTAGTTGAAGTCCAAAAGCCTGAGAACAAAGGGAGCCAATGGTGTAAATCCCAGTCCCAGGGCAGGAGAAGGCCAATTTTCCTGGTCAAGCAGGCAGGCAGGATGTAAAGAAATGGATTTCTTCTTCCTCTGCATATTGTTCTGTTTGGCCCTTGATTGATTGGATGAGGTCCACACACACTGGGGAGGGAAGTCTCCTCTGTTGAGTTACCTGATTCAAATGTGAATCACATCTGGAAATCCTCACAGATGCACCCAGAAATAAATTGGGCACCCAATGGTGCAGTTGACACATAAAATGAACCACCACAAACATACAATGAACAATAATCCCACTGCTTCCTTCTTCCATCACTGTGAAATCCCTCCCAAAACTGAGAAGTCTGCCCATCAGAGCCTCCCAGCTGTGCCACTGCCAGTGCTGTGATGGGACAGGAGACACTGCTGCTGCTACCAGGCTGAGTCACAAATACAGAATTTCACCAGGAAATAGAATTTGGCACCCAACACATGTGTTGTCATACACAGTTTCAATGAAAGAAAGGGCAAAAGAGAAAAGATTAAGTATCTTCTGTACCCTTTTTCTCTTGCCTGCCTTCTGCCTCTCTGGAAAGGAAGTCTTAGGACAACCATTCACCCGTGTATGGGTTGCGAGTGGAGAAGGAAAGTCCATGATCACATTTTCCAGTTAAACAGGGAAGGCTGAACACGTAAATCTCTGTTGTTTCCCCAAATCCCACAAAGATAGCACTATATGAATAAAGCAGATTGAGTTCCAGAGGATTTCTCTTACTTTTTCCAGTAGTTTTAGGTAATTTGCACAGGAGTGTTTTTTAGGGATTTCATTCTAACCCCCAGATCCACACTTTTCTCCTCTCCATCCTGCTTTCGGAGGGTGACCTCGAGGGAGCTCATCAAGCGGCTCTCTCACCCTGTGCATTCCAGCTGAATTTGGTCAGTGGGAAGCCAAGGACAGAGAAGAGTGAGGTCAGGGTCTCTACCTACCCACCCACTGCTCCCTGTCAGTGGATGCTACAGATGGGCAGTCCTCTTCCAGCAGCTACAGCTTCTGCCCAGCCATCCTGTCTTCCAGCTTCAGCTCTCCCTCCTGGTTCCTGAAACTGCTTCTCAGGTTTAGGGGTAGTCACAACTCCCTGGGAGCTTCACCTTTCCTTATTGTACTCCCTTGACTCTGCCAGGCCCTTATAAACTGTCCCTTCATCAGACTCACTTCTCTTGCCCCACTTGAGTATGCCTTCTGTTCCCTGTGGGACCAAGACTGGTATTGCCACTCTTTCAGAAATTGATTCTTAGACTCTGTACATGTACTATTTTGATAAAATAAAAAGAAAAGCTAGCAAATACGGTAAAGTCAGCTATTGCTATAGGATTTTATGTTGCTATAGGATTTTATAAAGGATTGTACATCCCCACTATACTGAGGCTGCCTTTGATCCACTCAGAATTGCCTTCCTCTCCCCCACCCCACTCAAATGCTGCTTCCTTCCATTGCTCACCTAGGACCTAAAAACACCCAAATGAGAATGTCTTTTCTCTAGGTCTGTGGCTAAACTCAGATGCCAATCTAGTTTCTATTCCCATATCTTCTAACTCCTTCTCACTTTGCCAACACTAGGCTGTCATCTAACCCAAAACATATTCGAAGGAGCAATATTATAAAGTAGATTATTAGATAGGGGGTTTCTGGAATTTTGGCTAAGAGGACACCCTTTAATAATAGTGCATTTTCACAGATCATGTTTCCTGGTTTAAAAATATATTTACTTTCCATAAAAACTGAGACTTGAACAAATTTTAATTTTTCCTAAATGATTTTTGTTTTCCCAAGAAGGCTTTGCAGTTTCATTCTTATGTATGCTTCATCAACTTAATTTCTAGGATTATTTTATGTTTTGGTTATTATGAATGAGATTTCCAGTTTTCATTATGCTTTCTACCAGGTTATAATTAGTGTACAAAAATGCTCTCATTATTCCCATTTATTGTACCTGTATGCTTTTTTCTAATAGTTTTACCTAATATTCCTTGGGCTACATAAGTAATCAATAGCTATTTCCTAGCTGGGCACGGTGGTGCATGTCTGTAGTCCCAACTACTTGGGAGGCTGAGGCAGGAGAATGGCTTGAACCCATCCTTGAACCCATGGTTAAGGCCAATGAGCCATGATTATACCACTGCCACTGCACTCTAGCCCAGGCAACAGAGTGAGACCTCATTTCTAAGAAGATAAATAAGCAAAATAAAAAATAAAAATAATAATTTGCCTGTAAAATACAACATGTTTCTCTCTCTCTTTTTTTTTTTTCTGATTAGTCTTCCATGATTTCTGTGGTCTCCCTCTTGTTCACTGACAATGTACAGTGTTGACTCTTGGCTTCCAGGATGTTTAAGGATGTTAAATATAGATGTACACCTTTAATTTTTTTAATGGATATTGGATTTTTCTAATGCCATTTCAGCACTTATTGACATGAACAAATAATTGTTACTATTCAATCTCTTTTTGTGGAGTATTATAATTACTAGTTTTCAATTTGCTAGACTATTCTTCCATTCTGTGATAAGCCTAATTTAATCATGGTTTTTTTCTTCCTTTAGTATGCATGCATAATTATAAACTATTCACAAAGCATTATATTTTTGTATACATTTTCTCAATAATTCTCACCTTAGTCTCATAGGATGAATATTATCCTCCTGATTTATGGAAGAGAAATTTGGGTCTCAGAGAGGCTAGAGCTGGCCCAGTTCATAGAGCAAATCTGTGGTCAAGCCGGTGTGTGATACGAGAGGCAGAGACAGAGAGGAGTGGGAAGAGAGAGACAGAAAAGGAGGGGAAGACAGACAGAGGGAGAGAGAGAGAGGGAACCAGAGAATGATGCACTGGCTGTGCCACAGGTTTCCGCTATGAGATGCATCTGGCTTTGAATCTGGGTGCATCTGACCCTAGAGTCCTTTCTACCATGCCTCTCCTTTAAAGTGGTAATCCATTAGTATTGTCATTAAATTCTTCAGATCTACATGCAAGAGTGACAGTGGTACACAATTTCTGATTTTTAAATCAACTCTTTATCTGACTGCAGTCTCAAGACCATGCTAGCTTTGAGGAGGAAATTGGTTAGTTCCTACCTACCAGTTTCTATTCGTAATTGAGACTTTAAAAGAATTATCCACACACACTGAATACTTTCCCCTATCCTCATCCCCAAGTTATCATCCAATTTCTTCATCAGTTATTGGTGTATTCAGGCTCTTTCTTTTATTTTTTTATTTTTATTTTTTATTATACTTTAAGTTCTAGGGTACATGTGCACAACGTGCAGGTTTGTTACATATGTACACAAGTGCCATGTTGGTCTGCTGCACCCATTAACTCATCATTTACATTATGTATATCTCCTAATGCTATCCCTCCCCACTCCCCCCACCCCACAACAGGCCCCAGTATGTGATGTTCCCCACCCTGTGTCCAGGTGTTCTCATTGTTCAATTCCCACCTATGAGTGAGAACATGCAGTGTTTGGCTTTTTGTCCTTGTGACAGTTTTCTGAGAATGATGGTTTCCAGCTTCATCCATGTCCCTACAAAGGACATGAACTCATCCTTTTTTATGGCTGCATAGTATTCCATGGTGTGTATGTGCCACATGTTCTTAATCCAGTCTGTCATTGATGGACATTTGGGTTGGTTCCAAGTCCTTGCTATTGTGAATAGTGCTGCAATAAACATATGTGTGTATGTGTCTTTATAGCAGCATGATTTAGAATCCTTTGGGTATATACCCAGTAATGGGATGGCTGGGTCAAACTGTATTTCTAGTTCTAGATACTTGAGGAATCACCACACTGTCTTCCACAATGGTTGAACTAGTTTACAGTCCCACCAACAGTGTAAAAGTGTTCCTATTTCTCCACATCCTCTCCAGCACCTGTTGTTTCCTGACTTTTTAATGATTGCCATTCTAACTGGTGTGAGATAGTATTTCATTGTGGTTTTGATTTGCATTTCTCTGATGGTGAGTGATGATGAGCATTTTTTCATGTGTCTGTTGGCTGCATAAATGTCTTCTTTTGAGAAGTGTCTTCATATCCTTCACCCACTTTTTGATGGGGTTGTTTTTTTCTTGTAAGTTTGTTTGAGTTCTTTGTAGATTCTGGATATTAGCCCTTTGTCAGACGGGTAGATTGTAAAAATTTTCTCCCATTCTGTAGGTTGCCTGTTCACTCTGATGGTAGTTTCTTTTGCTGTGCAGAAACTCTTTATTTAATTAGATCCCATTTGTCAATTTTGGCTTTTGTTGCCATTGCTTTTGGTGTTTTAGACATGAAGTCCTTGCCCATACCTATGTCCTTAATGGTATTGCCTAGGTTTTCTTCTAGGGGTTTTATGGTTTTATGTCTGACATTTAAGTCTCTAATCCATCTTGAATTAATTTTTGTGTAAGGTATAGGGAAGGGATTCAGTTTCATCTTTCTACATATGACTAGCCAGTTTTCCCAGCACCATTTATTAAATAAGGAATCCTTTCCCCATTTCTTGTTTTTGTCAGGTTTGTCGAAGATCAGATGGTTATAGATGTGTGGTATTATTTCTGAGGGCTCTGTTCTGTTCCATTGGTCTATATCTCTGTTTTGGTACCAGTACCATACTGTTTTGGTTACTGTAGCCTTGTAGTATAGTTTGAAGTCGGGTAGCGTGATGCCTCCAACTTTGTTCTTTTGGCTTAGGATTCTCTTGTCAATGTGGGCTCTTTTTTGTTTCCATATGAACTTTAAAGTAGTTTTTTCCAATTCTGTGAAGAAAGTCATTGGTAGCTTGATGGGGATGGCATTGAATCTATAAATTACCTTGGGCAGTATGGCCATTTTCACGATATTGATTCTTCCTATCCATGAGCATGGAATGTTCTTCCATTTGTTTGTGTCCTCTTTTATTTCCTTGAGCAGTGGTTTGTAGTTCTCCTTGAAAAGGTCCTTCACATCCCTTGTAAGTTGGATTTCTAGGTATTTTATTCTCTTTGAAGCAATTGTGAATGGGTGTTCACTCATGATTTGACTCTGTCTGTTATTAGTGTATAAGAATGCTTGTGATTTTTGCACATTGATTTTGTATCCTGAGACTTTGCTGAAGTTGCTTATCAGCTTAAGGAGATTTTGGGCTGAGATGATAGGGTTTTCTAAATATACAATCATGTCATCTGCAAACAGGGACAACTTGACTACCTCTTTTCCTAATTGAATACCCTTTATTTCTTTCTCCTGCATGCTTGCCCTGGCCAGAACTTCCAACAGTATGTTGAATAGGAGTGGTGAGACAGGGCATTCCTGTCTTGTGCCAGTTTTCAAAGGGAATGCTTCCAGTTTTTGCCCATTCATATTGGCTGTGGGTTTGTCATAAATAGCTCTTATTATTTTGAGATACGTCCCATCAATACCGAATTTATTGAGAGTTTTTAGCCTGAAGGGCTGTTGAATTTTGTCAAAAGCCTTTTCTGCATCTATTGAGATAATCATGTGGTTTTTGTCTTTGTTTTGTTTATATGCTGGATTACATATATTGATTTGCATATGTTGAACCAGCCTTGCATCCCAGGGATGAAGCCCACTTGATCATGGTGGATAAGCTTTTTGATGTGCTGCTGGATTCGGTTTGCCAGTATTTTATTGAGGATTTTTGCATCGATGTTCATCGGGGATATTGGTCTAAAATTCTCTTTTTTTGTTGTGTCTCTGCCAGTCTTTGGTATCAGGATGATGCTGGCCTCATAAAATGAGTTAGGGAGGATTCCCTCTTTTTCTATTGATTGGAATAGTTTCAGAAGGAATGGTACCAGCTCCTCCTTGTACCTCTGGTAGAATGTGGCTGTGAATCCGTCAGGTCCTGGACTTCTTTTGGTTGGTAGGCTATTAATTATTGCCTCAATTTCAGAGCCTGTTATTGGTCTATTCAGGGATTCAGCTTCTTCCTGGTTTAGTCTTGGGAGGGTGTATGTGTCCAGGAATTTATCCATTTCTTCTAAGTTTTCTAGTTTATTTGCGTAGAAGTGTTTATAGTATTCTCTGACGGTAGTTTGTATTTCTGTGGGATCGGTGGTGATATCCCCTTTATCATTTTTTATTGCATCTATTTGATTCTTCTCTCTTTTCTTTGTTAGTTTTCCTAGCGGTCTATCAATTTTGTTGATCTTTTCAAAAGACCAGCTCCTGGATTCATTGATTTTTTGAAGTGTTTTATGTGTCTCTGTCTTCTTCAGTTCTGCTCTGATTTTAGTTATTTCTTGCCTTCTGCTAGCTTTTGAATGTGTTTGCTCTTGCTTCTCTAGTTCTTTTAATTGTAATGTTAGGGTGTCGATTTTAGATCTTTCCTGCTTTCTCTTGTGGGCATTTAGTGCTATAAATTTCCCTCTACACACTGCTTTAAATGTGTCCCAGAGATTCTGATATTTTGTGTCTTTGTTCTCATTGGTTTCAAGGAACATCTTTATTTCTGCCTTCATTTCATTATGTACCCAGTAGTCATTCAGGAGCAGGTTGTTCAGTTTCCATGTAGTTGAGTGGTTTTGAGTGAGTTTCTTAATCCTGAGTTCTAGTTTGATTGCACTATGGTCTGAGAGACAGTTTGTTATAACTTCAGTTCTTTTACATTTGCTGAGGGTGCTTTACTTCCAACTATGTGCTCAATCTTGGAATAAGTGTGATGTGGTGCTGAGAAGAACGTATATTCTGTTGATTTGGGGTGGAGAGTTCTGTAGATGTCTATTATGTCCATTCGCTTGGTGCAGAGCTGATTTCAATTCCTGGATATCCTTGTTAACTTTCTGTCTTGTTGATTTGTCTAATGTTGACAGTGGGGTGTTAAAGTCTCCCACTAATATTGTGTGGGAGTCTAAGTCTCTTTGTAGGTGTCTAAGGACTTGCTTTATGAATCTAGATGCTGCTGTATTGGGTGCATATATATTTAGGATAAGTAGCTCTTCCTGATGAATTGATCCCTTTACCATTATTTAATGGCCTTTTTTGTCTCTTTTGATCTTTGTTGGTTTAAAGTATGATTTATCAGAGACTAGGATCTCAACCCCTGCCTTTTTTGTTTTCCATTTGCTTAGTAGATCTTCCTCCATCCCTTTATTTTGAGCCTATGTGTGTCTCTGCATGTGAGATGAGTCTCCTGAATACAGCACTCTGATGGGTTTTGACTCTTTATCCAATTTGCCGGTATGTGTCTTTTAATTGGATCATTTAGCCCATGTACACTTAGGGTTAATATGTTATGTGTGAATTTGATCCTGTCATTATGACGTTAGCTGGTTATTTTGCTCGTTGGTTGATGCAGTTTCTTCCTAGCATTGATGGTCTTTACAATTTGGCATGTTTTTTGCAGTGGCTGATACCGGTTGTTCCTTTCCATGTTTAGTGCTTCCTTCAGGATCTCTTGTAGGGCAGGCCTTGTGGTGACAAAGCTGGATGGAGAATGACTTTGACTAGTTGAGAGAAGGCTTCATACGATCAAAATTCTCCGAGCTAAAGGAGGAAGTTCAAACCCATCGCAAAGAAACTAAAAACCTTGAAAAAAGATTAGATGAATGGCTAACTAGAATAACCAGTGTAGAGAAGTCCTTAAATGACCTGATGGAGTTGAAAACCATGGCACAAGAACTATGTGACGAATGCACAAGCTTCAGTAGCCGATTTGATCAACTAGAAGAAAGGGTATCAGTCATTGAAGATCAAGTGAATAAAATGAAGTGAGAAGAGAAGTTTAGAGAAAAAAGAGCAAAAAGAAACGAACTAAGCCTCCAAGAAATATGAGACTATGTGAAAAGACCAAATCTACCTTTGATTGGTATACCTAAAAGTGACGGAGAGAATAGACCCAAGTTGGAAAACACTCTGCAGGATATTATCCAGGAGAACTTCCCCAACCTAGCAAGGCAGGCCAACTTTCAAATTCAGGAAATACAGAGAATGCCACGAAGATACTCCTCGAGAAGAGCAACTCCAAGACACATAATTGTCAGATTCACCAAAGTTGAAATGAAGGAAAAAATGTTAAGGGCAGCCAGAGAGAAAGGTCAAGTTACCCACAAAGGGAAGCCCATCAGACTAACAGCAGATCTCTCTGCAGAAACTCTACAAGTCGGAGGAGAGTGGGGGCAAATATTCAACATTCTTAAAGAAAAGAATTTTCAACCCAGAATTTCATATCCAGCCCAACTAAGTTTCATAAGTGAAGGAGAAATAAAATCCTTTACAGACAAGCAAATGCTGAGAGCTTTTGTCAGGCTCTTTCTTTTATGTCAGTTTTCGAATTTTACTTTTTCCTTAAAAAATTATCCATTTTATTTAGAATTTCATAGTTCCTAGCATACAACTATAGAGTGCAGTAAGATCATTCTCTATTTCCTGGCTAAATTTACCCATGTTAGCTTTATCTAATAAGCTTTGTAGCTTATTAGATAATGCTACTGTTATCCTATTGGTAATTTACATACATCCACTTTTTTATATATTGTTCTCTTCTATTTCTTTTGGGTTGTCCTTTTGTTACTTCGGTGAATTTTTATATTGATTACTTAGTATGCTAATTTTCCCATTTTGCTTTATGGTTTTATTATTAATAAATGCACTTACGGCTGTGAATTTTCTTAGTTTAGCTCTGAGCCCTTCCCAAGGTATTTAATTTGTAGTTCTCATTTTCATTGTTTTCTTAATACAGTGCTTTTGTGCACTTTGTCTTCTTGATGTACTTGTTAATTAGCAGAGTATTTCAAAATTTCTAAGTAGTCAGAGAGTTTTGATTTATATCTTTGTTCCTAATTTTATTTATTTTGTTTTGGTAAGTGTGTTAGTCCATTTTTGCGTCACTATAAAGAAATACCTGTGAATGGGTAATTTATAAAGAAAAGAGGTTTAATTGGCTGCAGGCTGTACAAGCAGGACTCCAGCATCTGTTTCTGGTGAGGGCCTCAGGAGGCTACAATCAGGGCTGAGGGCCAAGCAGAAGCAATCGATGTCATACAGTGAGAGAGGGAATGAGGGACAGAGGGAAAAGGTGCCACACTCTTCCAAACAACCAGATCTCCTGTGAACTACCAGAGTGAGAATTCACTCATCACCAAGGGAAGAGAGCTAAGCCACTCATGAGGGTTCTCCCTGCTTGATCCAGTCACCTCCCACCAGTCCCCGCCTCCAACACTGGAGGTTACATTTCAATGAGAGATTTGGAGGGGACAAACGTCCAAACCATATCAGTAAAATAGTATGTTATATATAATTTCTGCTTTTTTGTACTTACTTAGTTGTTGTTGTTTTTTTTAATAACCTAGCTTATGTTGACTTTCAAAAGCCTGTTTTCTTATTCTTCGTTGGGTGCCAAGCTATGTGTTACCTAGTGACACACAAGTATCATTAGTCCATGAAAGGCCGCTCTGGGCCCTGTTGTTTGTTTGATTCCATTTACCCCATGTTTATTGTGATTGCTGTCCTACTATAATTTTTCTACCCTGGTATTTTACATTTTCTGATTGTACTTTCCGTTGTTTCTTTTTTTAAAAACACCTTCTTTTCTTTCCATTCCCTAAATTATTTTCTTCTGCTGGATTAAAAGTGATTTGATCCATTTTTTGTTGTTCTTATGGTGGTTGCCTTTAATGTAAGACACATACTTATGTTTATCTCTGTTGAATTCATAAACAAAACAAGTGCTTGAGCATACTTTATGATTCCTTTGGTCTCTGCTATCACTGTACCCAAATACACACTGTATGTTGGTTATTTTCTAGAATTTTATTTCTGGATTGTGTGGATAATTTCTTTTTTGTTTTTCTTTAGTCTTTGCTTTTTTACACAACCATAAACATTACTAAAGTGTTGTTCACCCATTGCTCTTTAGTGTTTTTCTTATTTCACTACTTTCTACAAGAGTATTTTTATAATACACTTTTGCAAGGCAAACCCCCTAAGGCCTTATATGCCTGAGAATTTATTATGCTCTCACATTTAAATGACTGATGGCTGATATAAGACCTGAGTTCAGAAACACTTCTTTTCCATTGTCCATTGTGTGCTTCTATCCAGCTGCTTAGAAGTCCAATCTCAGTCTGAATCTGATTGCTTCCTAGGTGATCTACTCTCTCTCTCTGCTTTGCTTTTCCTTTCTTTTCTTTTCTTTTTTTTTTTTTAGCTGTCTCTTTGATGTTCTTAATTTTCACTGTTAATGCGACTTGATGTAGTGTTTTTCTTTTTAAAACCTGGTTTTCAGCTGGGCGCAGTGGCTCACACCTGTAATCCCCGTGCTTTGGGAGGCTGAGGCGGGTGGATCACCTGAGGTCGGGAGTTCGGGACCAGCCTGACCAACATGGTGAAACCCCATCTCTACTAAAATACAAAACTTAGCCAGGAGTGGTGGTGTATGTCTGTAATCCCAGCTACTCAGGAGGCTGAGGCAGGAGAATTGCTTGAACCTGGGAGGCAGAGGTTGCAATGAGCGGAGATCATGCCATTGCGCTCCAACCTGCTTGACAGAGCAAGACTCCATCTCAAAAAATAATAATAATTTAAAAATAGAAATAAATTAATAAAACCTAGTTTTCTACTCTATGGATCCTTTAAATATGAGGCCTTTCCTCTTCCTCTAATTCTGGGAGATTTATTTTTTGTCAAATATTTCCCCTCCTCCTTTTTTCTCTTTCTGAGCCTCTAGTGACTCAGATGTTGTCACTTCTTCTCATTTCCTTCATATCATCTGGGTTTTATTTTATGTGTTTTTTCCCTTCCTACCTCACTGCTGCCTTTAAAATGGCTTAGAACATCTAAAAATTGTAAAAAACAAACTCAAAAACACTAAAAAGATATATTAATTAAAGACAAGAAAAAGCAAGTGAGAAGTTCCTCAATTTTATCCCTAGGCCGCTCATTTCTTTCTTTAGTGCTAACCATCCTGCTTTTACCCCAACTACTGTGTTGTTTATTTCAACTGTTGTGGGGGTTTTATTATAAACCTTTATGTTGAAATAGCTTCAAATTTATATAAAAGTTGCAAGAATGGCACACAAAACTTCAGATTACCTGTCACCAGATTCCACAATTGTTAACAGTTTACATTTCCTTTATCATTCTCTCACCATATAGATACCCATTATTTTTTGTGAATTTCTTATAAGTAGCAGACATCATGCCTGACCTTTTACCCCTAAATACTTCAGTGTGTATTTCCTGAATGTTTTTGTAATATTTTGTAAGAGAACAAGGATGCTCTTACAAAATTACAATGCACTTATCATTAACATTGATAAAATACTATAATCTACATATCTTGTTCAAATTATGCTCATTATACCTCTAATGTTCTCTAAAGCAATACTGTTTCATATCACTATAATGTAAACCACAAATATGAGCCACATGTGTAATTTGAAGTGTTCTAATAGCCTCATTAAAAAAATTAAACAGAATCAAGTGCAATTAATTTTAATGTTCTATTTTATTTAAGTCAGTATATCCAAAGTAGTATCATTTTAACATGCAATTAATATAAAAATTTATTATTGAGACATTTTGCATTCTCCTTTTCATAATATGATCCATTGTATTTTTCACTTACAGCACATCTCAATTCAGACTAGCCACATTTCAATCACACAGTAGCTACATGTAGCTGGTGGCAACCATATCATACAGCAGAGTTTTGTAGCAAATCAAAAATAAAAATTCTGGTTCAAGATCCAGTCTAAGATTATATACTGCATTTACTTGTCAGGTCTCTTCAGTCTTGTTCAATCTGGAATGGTTCTTAGTCCTTCTTGACTTTCATGACACTGATGCCTTTGAAGAGTACCAGACAGTTACTGTGTAGACTCTCCTTCAGTCTGGGGCTGTCTGATGCTTCCTCATGATTAGATTCAGGTTGTGCATCTTTGGCAGGGATACCACAGCCATTACGGATATTTGTATAACACCTAATTTACATTTTGTTCTTTTTCTCTATTTCTTGTTCTTGCTTCATATTGCTAACATCCTCCCTATCTTTGAGGATATGTATTGTGCTTCTGTTAAAGTTTTGGTCCATCTGTTGCAATAAGCTGCTTCATGTTCAGCTTGCATTCTCTTTCGCTAGTTGTACTCCTTGGGATCTAGTTACTGTGGCAGGTGGCCTTCTGTTTCTGTGGTGATATAAATGTTATGCCTGGAAGTGTATGATGGGGAAAGGCCAAATCCTAGGTGGTGCCCCTTCTGGTGTGTATAAGGAAAAGGAAGGAGACGAGGCCCAGGCATCATGTCGCTGCTATCAACTCTTCTATTTGCATTCTTCTACTGGGTAATATCTCTAGTTAAGGATTCATCCTGACACTCTTAGAACAAAGCAGGAATAGGAGGAAGTGATCTCCTTAGGTTGTAATCCCCAGCCCTGCAAGTTTGGAAACACAAGGGATGAAGAAGTGTATACCCAGTGAAGGCTGGGCTTCATTTATCCCCTTCTCTCCTGAGAGGGCTTTATGCTGCTGCCCTGAGATTACTCTGGCTGGGAATGGGAATAGGAATAGAACTGACCTAGTCCTGCAGACATCTGGGTTGCAGGACAGGCAAGGACCCTCCCTTGGTGATGTAAAGGAGGGGAAATAAAAGAGAACTCCAACAGTCCTCACAAATCCATCCTCCCACCACTGGGCTAGGGGAAAGAGGAGGATTCATCACTCCATCTATCCTCTTTTTCCTGGATCAGAATAGCCTTTGATCTCCTCTTTATTTCAGTGTCTCTGTTAGTTCCTTGGATCTGTGCTTCCCTCTGCTTCTGAAGTTTCCCTGGGTTGAATTTAGAGGATGAGGAGTACATGTTAATTAACCATCTAATCAGGAAACAGCAATAACATTTCAGGGTTTTTTGTTTGTTTGTTTGTTTGTTTGTTGTTCAATCTATTAAATTGTTGGCAGTACCTACCCTTTCTGCTGTATAATGGTATGTTTAATTATGTTTCTCAGTCTATTATCATTTTCTTATTAGTTTATCATATTCTGATAATAGGGTATTAATACCTTGTTCTAAAATTGTATACTTACTAATTTCCCTTTGATTTTTATAAGTGATTTGTGGCTATGTTCTTTGGGCCTTATAGACATAATATCATTATGCTGTCATTATTAAGGCTGACTTTTGTCACATAATTAACATAGTTAGCTTGCTTTATTAACTTTTACCATAATTCCACCTTGTCTGAAATCTCATTTGCTTTTTCTTCCCTTTAATTAGTATACCTTTTTAGTGATTTTTTAAATTTACTTTTTAGTATTTTTAGCCTTTTTCTAAGCCTTTTTAAAGATTTCCCAGTAAATTATTGCATTATTCCAATTGGAAGCATTCTTTTTGTTTTTGTGTTTTATTTTGTTTTACTTCCCCCAAATTGTTTGAGTTTACATTTATTTTAACCCTAGTCCTCTTAGGTTTTTTTTTTTTCATTTTACTTTTTATCTCTCAATTTTTATAGTTAATTTGGGTTTTTTTACCCTAGATGTTATTTGGTATTGTATACACAATTAATTTGTTTGGTTGGGGTTTTGCTTATTTTAATTTCCTTTAGCAACTGTCTTCTTTTTAATTTGATTAGCTGTCAATTTAAGATAAACCACAAAGATTTCATTATCAAAATAGTATCTTTGATTCTCTTTTGTGGGAAATTTTTGTGTGTTTTTTTGTGTTGCCCTACTCTATTACTGCTTCCATTTTTCATTGATTTAACTTGTTACTCAGTTTATTTATTTTAATCTATTTTTATTCTAACAATTTTCCTAATGCCCAACTCCTATCACAAACAATTCTTTCTATTGTTTTTGTTTACTTATCTCTTCAATAGATACATACTAATTCAGGATTTCATACTATTTTTAATAGTATCATCTTTTTTTCAGGTCTATCTTTTAAGATCAGATTTCTTTTTGAAGTAACTTTTGAAGTCAATGCTGATCCATTAGTGGGTGACCAAATTTCTTCAGACTGAAAATTCATTAACATCTTTGCATTTGGATAAAAACTTGACTGTATAAAGACAGAAATTATACAGCTTTTTTACTCTATGATATGTACATGGTTTTTCATTACAGTGAAGTCCTTATCTACTTATGACTATATTTTTTACATGAAATATGTAACCTAGCTCCTTGTAGAATGCTTTCTTTTCCTTTGGTAATTAAAATATTTGATGATAAATGTTGATTTCAATTATTTTTAATGGATCTTAAATAGGGCTCTATTTGTACCTTCAACTTTTTTATTAATGGTTACATTTTTCTTCTAGTGGATCTTTTTCTAATCTTCAATGTTTTATTCTTTGTTTGCTCATTCATTCCATAAATCTATTCAAAGCATCTATTTCATGCAAGCAGTGTGTTCAGTTCATTCCTTCTCTTTCTTTAGGAACTCCTATCTCTCCCAGAGCACTCCATTCTCCAGATCTTCTTTTGCATATTTGTATATCTCTTTTCATGCTTGGCATATTTTTTTCCTAGTTCATTTTCTCTTTCTCTGTTAGTTACCTGTAGCATCCAATTCTACATTTTACCTGCACTACCATTGTTTACTCCTTCCTGCCCCTTCCTGCTGTAATGAGCTCTTCTGGAATAGTTATAATGTCTTTCTTCAACATTTAAGAAATAGGTTACAACTATTTTCTAAATCCTATTTTGATTCTTGTTTCATTTCATGGTATACTGATTTTGTACTTCCCATCCCCACCCCATCCTGCATCCAGGTTCTTAATTCATCTTTCTTCTGTCATACCTGACAAACATTTTCAATGGTTCCAGTCATTTATTCCCCTTTACTCATTCTTCCTTGAGTTTCTTATGATGATATGGCTGCTATTTCTGAAACCTTTGGTTCAGACTGTTTTACTTACATTTAAATAGGCCTTGAAATTGGAAGGTTCACAGGCTCTCACTCTGACTTCCTCCTGGAGGTCCAAAAACTGTATTTCTTGAACACATCATGTCCTAAATAACACATACCTGTATTGGATTAACCATTCAGAATTATATATTACATTAAATATTACTTTCCTTATGTCTATCAAGGTAAAGTCCCATTACCACTGAGAGGGATAAGTTAATTTATTGATAACTTGCTTGCCATTTACTCCTGCTGGTTGGCAGCTTAAAGAGCACATGCTTCCTGCATCGCATTTATGTAGCTTAAATAGTCACCTGTTTTGAACTGATCTGAGAGGGAAGAAAGACTGGATTCATTGGCAAGTCATGGATCAATTATTATGTAAGCTCTAATGCTACCAGTCTCCTAGCAAAATTGATGTGATTAACATTTAAGCATGATGCCAACCCATGCATTTTTCATTTACTATTTCCTTCAAACCTATTTGCCAGTTCCTGTGTTGTGATTCCAAGAAATGCATACTTTAATAATAAAGATTTAATTTTCCCTTTGTATGAAAATATTATAAACACCAAACAGCCTTATGAAATTATAGGAGGGGGAATATCAAAGTCCATTAACAGCTTTATGTATGGTCACCCGGGAATTTGCACACACAATTCTGCTAAAGCTAATGGCATTTATGTACTTAAGTTTTCCAAACAATGAGTTGAAAAATATGCCCTCAAGAATTGTTTACGCCAAGAAGGGCCAACTATTTATAATCACAAGTGGAGTTTCTGCAAAGGTCTCTGCCAGCCACTACAGTCCTGGTATACATCCCTCCCAATTTGCAAAAACTCTTCTGTTTGGGGTTAAAGTGAAGCATGAGTCCAAAGAAATATTTGCAGCTTTTTCCTAGACTCAGTTAAATTCAGAGTGAAAGAACATAGAAGAGGACAAAGGGTATAGGAAATGACAGCATAGGCAGCCCTGCTTTATTTTTAGTGAAAAGGATTAGTACAGGTAGCCCTGCAGTAAAGCTGATCGCCTGTGATCAGGGAATAGGATAGTTGTAATCCCTTTATTATACCACTGAGTTGATTGATTAAATTGAAAGTTATGAGTCAAATGCCCCCAGACCATCTTCCTGAGTCTGTGCGTATTCATATGGTCCTAATGGCCTTCGACTGGAAGGAAAAAGTGTGCGCTGCCTGCAGGGAACACATGAAGAAACGCTTGGGAGGAAGCAAAACTTTTTCACTACCACCAGCAAGAGTTTAATTAAACTCTCTCTAACATTATAAGCTTGCCTCAATTTAAGAGCAAAATGTGCCAGGTTTTTCCTGAACATTGAGCCTCTCAGGGTCTTGCAGCTCAAGTGGAAAGAACAATGAAAACCAGAAGGCTTTCTTTTTACATCTGGCTCCTTGAAATGGGGCTAAGAGGCTTTCTGGAGGGTTTTGCTGGCTGGGACAGTTAGTGTTTACAGATGTGAGTGGCTTTCAGTCATTGAATGTAAATTGCATTTGCTTTGTTGTGCACACCCTGGGAAAACCAAGAGGAAGAAGA
Source organism: Papio anubis (assembly GCF_008728515.1). NCBI lineage: Eukaryota > Metazoa > Chordata > Mammalia > Primates > Cercopithecidae > Papio > Papio anubis. The sequence goes on from NC_044987.1 coordinate 73,474,051, forward strand.
GAAATAATGTTCCTTTATCCGCCCACACACATTGACATTCAAGGCACAGTCTTTTCAGGTTTATTGGGTCCCTAAGCAACCTTTGAAGAGATCTGTACATCTGTCCGGCTGTCCCTACTCCAGCGGACGTGGATTCCTTTGCTTTGCTTTTCAAGTTTCTGGTTCCATCTTTGGTCCGTTGACTGAATTTTTTGGTAAACATTTCTTGCATTCAGACTTGAGTGGCCGGCCACCCAGCTCCTGGGCTAATTCTGCTTCTCTCTTAAAATTTGATCTGTATTCTGAAGGCGAGTTCATCAGAAAAAAAAAAAAATGAAGGAGGGCTAGCTTTTAATGTGGAAGCTAAAAGCCTAAGAAGTAAACTAAAATAGGAAGGTGGGAGAGAGCAAGTTCTTGTTGAAATACTGAATCCCCAAACCAGATCAGAGTAATGTGAGAGTGGAAAGAAAGCCTTTCTAAAGTGAGAGAAACTGTAATCTAGGTTTCTTTTGTACCTCGCAGCTCCCCAGAAAAGAATAGCCAATGGTCAGCACTCCACTGAGGCAATACATATTGTATATAGTCTGAACAATAGTGGACTATCATGAGTCAGATCCATCTAGGAGTGTTGAATCTGAGACTTACTAGAGGGCCTTATGGAAGTTACTTAACGTGTCTGTGTCTCAGTTTTCTCATCTGTAAAGCAGGGATAATCAAAGCACCTATCTCATGAAGTAGTTTTAAAGATGACCTAGGTTCAAAGCTAATCTCCACCATTTACTAGCCGTAGCACCTTGCAAAAAACACTGACTAACTTATCTGACCTCCGATCTCCTCTCAGTAAAATCACAGTCTACATCATTGTATTGTTGTAGAGTTGGATGAGTTAATATTCTTAGAATAGGCTTGGAATATGATGAAAGCTCACAAAGTGTTAGTCATTATTATTTTAAAATGAGACAACGTATAAATGGTTCTTAGCTCAGAACAAGACCAACATCAAGGACTGTGTTAGCTATGGCTGTAATGTGCTTATTTCTAGCCTTGTCCTGCTACCCACCCAAATTCTCAACCTCTAAATAAGGAATTAGCTCTGATCTCATGCTGATATCTTGGATAAGTCTTCTCATCTGATTGGCTTCCATCACCTGGTGAGAATTTGCTGAGATTCCAACCTGACTCCTGAATTTCTTCCATGTCCCAAGTGGAGAGAGGGCCAAGTTCCAGGTATATTTTATCATCCCTAACTTCACAAATATCACTGGAAGTAAATGGCCCCAAGTTTACAATTGACAGATACTTTATAAAAGATCTTATACTACAAGGCCTAACCAGCAATGAGGAAATAGAGTTTTCATTTGTGACTTTTTCCCCTATCAGAAAGGAATTTAATAACAAATAAAATATATCCATTTCAGCAGTCGAACAGACAAACACATGGAACTAATCAGCTAATTTTAAGTTAGTATTTGATGACCTTTTTTTTGTAAATAAGAGAAGTCAGTGGAGTTTGGAATTTATGTGTTCTGTGATTTCTGTGGGCCAAGGTCAGTTTTACTTGATTTCTCTTCCCCTCTTTGCCCACCACCCAATCCCCAGAAGCACATAAGCAATTACTAGGTGAGATCTGTCTCTATGTATCCTAGGGGCTGAGCAACAAGCAGTTAAAGAAGAAGCAAAGCCGAGAGAAGGTAAAGAAACCACTTACTTGTTGAGCTGAGTCCTGGGCAGCTCCTTCTCTCTCTGCCTAGCACGGTCTTACTTGGTCTTCGTATTTCAGCCTAAATCATCACTTCTTCAAGGAAGCACTCCCTGATTCCCCACACTGGACTGGTTCTAGTTCTTAAGCACTCTTTACAACCCTTTGTACCCTTCCAACTATTTATTGTTCTGTTTATCATTCTGCACTTGAACTCCTGGTCTCAATCGATCCTCCTGCCTCAGTCTCCTAAGAAGCTGGGACTACAGGTGCATACCACGATAGATAGAGCACCAAGTTCTACTTATTGTTTAGTGTAGCTGCTCCAGGTTTCCCTAGGGTTATGTTCTTCAGGATATTCCATATAATTTAAAGCTTACAGAATTCAAGATTAATCCTGAAAAAGGATTAAGACTGCATTTTTAAACCAGCTATAAAGTGGTACAGCTGTGCACCAATAACATAAGCACAGCTTAAAATTCATTCAGTCACCAGCTTTGAAATTATGATTCTTACAATTCTTTAATTTGGGGAAAGAGAGCATTGTTTTACACATTTTGTGCACAGAGTGACTTTACTAATATTTTAAAATATTTTTATATGTCTTTGTTAATATTTTTATGTTTCTATGCCTTATGACATGTCCATGTAAGTCCAAATCAGACTGCTCTGTAATTATTTGTTTAATCAAATTAACTGGCTTCCCCCAATAAAGGATAAGTTCCAGGCACTGTAACTACCCTTTGTTCATTTCATTCCACCCAGTGACTAGCAAAATGGTATGTGGTAGACACACAAGAAACCTGGAAGGGATTTAGAAGGGTAGAAACTGACACCTTCTAAGAATAAAGGAGGAAAACTTTTTTCTTCTCTGTGGACAGGAAGGACAGCATGTTTTCCATCTCAAAGACAGGAAAGAGTTACCTCTTCCTCTGGGCTCCATCAGCATCCTGCCTACTCCTACATCACACACAGATCCTAACTGACAAAATTATTAATCTCTCTTCCACTGAAATAGTCACATCAGATGGATTCCTTTCTGACTGAAACTGTTCTGCTGTGAAAGACTAAGAACAAAGCAGATACTCCTTCATGCCAGGCCAGTTCTATCAGTCATCCTACTGGCCATCCAGGGAAGAAGGAAGACTAAAGCCTTCTAACACCTGACATCCCCCAATCCAGGAGAGAAGAAGAGGAAGTTCCCAGTTACTGAGAAGTGAATCGCAGTTCCCCTTTTTGAGTCTCTAATACCATAACCACCCCATCTCCTTATGGAACCAGAAACCCATAATCTCTTATTTTATCTCTTCCTTTATAAGAATTATTGAGTAATTGCTATGCTACCTGTACTGTGTCAGTTGCATATCAATTAAACAATTGCCTGTTGGACTATACATTCTATACCCTACTCCTGGTACCAAAATCTGTGTTAGAGTTCTCCAGAGGGACAAAACCAATAGGATATATGTATATAAAAGGGAGTTTATTGGGGAGAATTAGCTCGTACAATTACAAGATGATGTCCTATGATAGGCTGCCTGCAAACTGGGAAAAGAGAGAAGCTGGTAGCCTGGCTCAGTTCAAGTCTAAAACCCTCAAAACCAGGGAATCTGATAGTGCAGCCCTCAGTCTGAGGTCAAAGGCCCAAGAGCCCCTGAAAGGCCACTGGTGCAAGTTGCAGAGCCCAAAGACTGAAGAACCTGAGGTCTAATGTCCAAGGGCAGGAAGAGAGGACGGGTCTTCCTCTCCCAGTGCACTGACTCAAATGTCAGTTTCCTCTGGCAACACCCTCACAGACACATCCAGAAACAATATTTTATCAGCTATCTAGGCATTCTTCAATCCAGTCAAGTTGACATCTAATATTCACTATCACACTTGCCCTAGGCTATCGTTTCCCTGAGGGCAGAGACTATGTTTTGTTCATGACTGCCTCACTATCTCCCAGCCTATGCAAAACAAAATAGACAGCTGGAAGTATCGAATGAATGACGGATAACAGAATGGATAGATGAACTGGGATTCTGGGGTTCACTCCATCTCTTGTAATGATATCAACGAAATGTCATAAAAGACAGACTCTAAATCTTCTTTAAAATCTGTATCAGTTAAATGCATCATGCTTCCTTTAATCTATAAGGGCTGGAAAAATCATATTACCCTCAACCCTGGGGCAGCAATCATAATTAGTATCTTCAAGATACCACATATATTAGAAAAAACACTGGACAAACTCTCTATATGATGAACACATCCTTTTCCTTACCTTTCATTTGCTGTGTCCTCTTTGCTTTTTCCCTGCATTCTATGATTTTATGGAAGACTCTCAAGAAAGACATTAGAGTTGGTTGGGACCATTACTATATCCCCAGCTCCAGCACCATATCTGATAGAGAGTTAGTGCTGAATGCATGTTACTCAATGAACTTGCTGCAAGAAGTCTTCACTTTTAAGAGAATATTTCAGTTACTTGAAATGATCATAGGAGGAATATGTATGTACTAATAATCTAATAAGATTACTCAGAGTTGTACACACAAAACTCTGCTGAAGCTAACAGCATTTATATGCTTAAGTTTTCCAAACAATGAGTTGAAAATATACCCTGAAGAATTGTTTATGCCAAATAAGGCTGACTATTCATGATCATGACTGGAATTGCTGCATGTTTTGTGCCAGCCACTTCATTCCTGCCAAACATCCAATTTGCAAGGATTCTTGGGTTTCACTTTGAAAATAAAGCAGTAAAATGCTGCTTAAGCTCAACTTACGTGGGTCTTATTCTTCATTACTACTTACTTAGGCTATACTGATTAGAGTAACATCTTAACTCTGTTTTGAAATGCTTATTTTGATTGACAAAGTGACGTGGAATTTTAAAGTGACAAATTGACCAAGGAGCACAGAAACGAGTCAATAGAATTGTGATGTTAACTTGAGTTCTGAACACTCAACACTTGAAAAGTGGCTCATACCACCTTTTGTGCAGGGACACCAAGAACCTGAAAGGCTGTCAGTCAGATATTTCTGTTAGCAGAGGCAAGAAAACAATTCCTTATCCTGGTGGCTCCTAGGTCAAAATTTGCAGGAAAAAAAAAAAGAGAGAGAGAAAAAAGCTGGCAGACCAAAGCCTTACATTGACCAAGGTCTTAAACACGGCAGCTAGAGATTATGTGCTTGGAAAATAATCCATAACAAACAGTGCTTAAAGGCAAAAGAACTCCTGAAAAGTGAGGCTGCTGAAGACCCTTCAGACTCAGTCCAGACCTAGGTTCTAAACCAGTGAGTTTCCTTATTTGGAAGAATTGCACAAGAGTTTAGCAACCCAGCATTGTACCAGTTCTAACAAGGCCATTACATCTAAAGCTTTATTAAGCACATAGACTCTGCAGTCAGCATAAATCCTGCCTTCACCACTCACTACCTGCAAGAGTCTAGGCAAGACATTTAACCCCTCTGTGCCTTGGTTTTCTCATATATTAAATAGGGATAATAATAATACTAACTTCATAGGACTAATGTGAGCATGAAGTTAATTAATTTATGTGAAGCTCTCAGAAGAGTGCCTAGCATATATTCAGAGTTATATACTTGGTAGCTATTATTATAACCCTTTTTCATGATCTATTTATTACCTTGGACCCCAGTTCTCATAACTGGGTCTTAATTTTCATGCATGTGTCAATTCCATAGATAGTTAGGGACTACCTACTATCCAGCTGACTTTGTCCTTTATAAAATGGCCTTTTTCCCCAGCAAGACCCATGTAGGAGTCCTGGCTTTGGCCTTCCAGGGATGAAGTCCCTTCCTTGCTCCTTCTAATTCTTCCAAGCACTAGAATTCTGCCTTTTATTGCTGCCAGACCTGCCTGATGCCCAGTGTCTCTCTATCACTGTCTGCTCCTAATCCCTGATCTTGCCTGACACCAGGGGCTTTCTGGCCTGTCTGCTCATCCCAATACCGATCTTTCTGTCTAGTCTTTAAGCTCAGCTGCCTGGTCTGGTCTTGATTCTGACAGCGCCCTTGAAATTTGTTCAAGCAATGAATAAGTTATGCAAATCCTTTATTTCCCTGCAAGGGAGAACTAGGAAGCCAGACTTTATAAAGTCAAAAGAATTCCTGCTGCCCCCTTACTGCACTAATTTAATCTCTAAGAAACTCAAAAAAGCACTAAGGAAATAACCCTCTAATCATAAACAATCCCTCTCCATCAAGAGAAAACAGACCTCTCCTGCCTGGAATTGCTTAAACAGGAGTCTTCCGTTTCACCAGAGCTCCAGGGACAAACCAGCCACCAGCCACCACCATGGGCTGCAGGTTTCAGAAACTTGGAAAGGGGAATTTTTCATCCTAATTATTGCCTTTGCAGTGTTCTCAGATGCGAGGATGTGATGATGGTGGGCGTGGGTATGAGCCTGCTTTTGTGTTCTTAAATAAGGCTAAGAGGCTGTTCTCCTTAGCTTCTTAGCCCTAGACACTCATCAATCAACTAGATTTCCTGAGTGTACCTACTATGTGCAGGTCTTTGGAAAGCAAGTCACCTCCTATGTACTTTTTAAAATTTCTATTTAAATGTTTCTGAGTACAGAGTTGGTTTATATGTGTATGGGGTACATGAGATGATTTGATACAGGCATACAATGTGAAATAAGTACTTCATGGGGAATGGTGTACCCATCCCCTCAAGCGTTTATCCTTTGAGTTACAAACAATCCAATTAGACTTTTTAAGTTATTAAATATTTTTAAATATACAATTGTTGACCATAGTCACCCTATTGTGCTATAAAATACTAGGTCTTATTAATTCTTTTGTACCCACTAACCTTTTTTTGTACCCACTACCATTCCCATTTCCCTTCCATCCCCCTACTATCCTTCCCAGCCTCTGGTAACCATCCTTCAACCCTATGTCTATGAGTTCAATTGTTTTGATTTTTAATCCTTATGTACTTTTAAAAGTATTAGAGGGAAGCTAATATTCAAGGTAAAACAAAGTTCTGATGCTGCCAAAGCAGAAGGGACTTTCCCAAGGTCACAGAGTTCAAAAGGAGCAGATCCAGGATTTAATTACATCACCCTGTGTTAAAATACAGATTGTTTGACACATCTCACTCAGTTCACTGGAACTTGACCTGTTCCAGCTTAATCTCATGCCCTCTGCACATCATACTCTTGGCTTCATGTCCGTCCAGGTTCCTAGAGAGCAGCCTGCTCATTCTGATCTCCAGGCCTTTGCACAGGCTGTTTCCTGCAATTGCCACCCTCCATCCAGCCTCCATTTCTTCACCTGACTGTTTGCTTGCCACCCTTTCATTCTCTACATTAACCCCACTGCCCTGCCTCAGAAAGCCATTTCCAATTCCCCAGTCTGTATTGGCGGCCCTCCTCATTTCTGCTCTGTGGCTATCCTATCACGACACTTTATCCACACGGCACTGTAATTGCCTGTCCTCACATTTAATCCCCTAATATGCTGAGAGACCCTCAAGGGCAGGACCCTTTTCTGGTTTCTCTCTGAATCCCCAGGACCATATGTAGGATTTAGAGCACAACACATGACGGTGAATTTTTGTTACAGAAAGGTGGACCAAACTCTCTCTTTCCAGGCTGCCTCCCTGACAGGTCAAATCCCAGACTAAAAATAACAGCATTGCAACTCCTGGTTAATGGCTCCAGGCAGGCACTCCTGGCCCAGAGCTCCTGACCTCCGATCTGTAAAATGTTCTGGGGTAACATGTGTCCTCCCACCTTTGCCTCTTAAAGGCTCACTGATCATCACTGTCATTTCCCTGTTACCACCCCCATTAGGAGGTGGATCAAACTTTCGGTTTTCATCCAACGCAGCTCAAGCATAGGGTAGGCCAGAGTGAGCCTGGAGAGACAAGGCAAGAAAAGTAACTCTGCTTCTGCCATCACTTGGTTAGTTTTTCTTTATTGAAAGGGAACTTTTTATTGAAGCATAACATACACACAGAAAAGTAGGTAAATTGTAAGTCTATAGCTCAAAGCTTCACATTCATGTGAACACATTCATTTCACCAGCACAAAAATCTTAAAATGACTAGAACTTCAGAAGCCTCTGTTTTGTCCCCGTCCAGTCACTACTGCCTGCAAAAGGCAACCATCTCGACTTCTATCATAGATTAATTTGGCCTGTTTTAAAACTTTTTAAGAAGGAAATTTTACAATATGTACTCTTTTGTTTCTGGCTTCTTTTGTTTATAGTTTATCATTAACTTTATAGTTGGTGAGATTCATCCATGTGGTTGCATATTATTTTGGTGTATGTTCTCTCTCATAGCTGTATAATATTCCATTGCATGAGTCTACCACTTTTCATTTATCCTGTTATGAATGAACATTTGGATAGTTTACAGTTTGGGGCTATAATGAACAGTGCTGCTATATCCATTCATGTATATGTCTTTTGATAAGTATACATGTGCCTTTCTGTTGGTTAGATACTAGATGTGGAATTGCTGAGTTGTAACACAAGTGGCTTAGCTTTAATAAATACAGCTAAACAATTTTCCATACCAAAAGAGATCTAATTAATCTACATCCTTGCCCATACTTGATATTGTTGATATGGTTTTGTTTTGTTTTTCTACTTTAACTACTGGATGTAGTAGTGATATCAAATTGAGATTTTGATTTGCACTTCTTTGAATTTTGCCTAGTGTGTTGTCATTGACCACTTGGATAACCTGAAGTATTTGTTCAGATGTTTTGATCATTCTTTCTTTTTCTATTATATTCTCTGCCTTTTTCTTACTGACTTGTAGTAATTCTTTATATAGTTAAGATAAAAGTCCTTTGTCAATTATATGTATTGCAAACATCTTCTCCCATTCTATGGCTTGCCTTTTTACTTTTCTAATCTTTTGGTAAATAGAGGATTTAATTTAAATGCGGTCCACATTATCTGTTTTTGTTCATGATTAGCACCTTTTGTGCCCCATTTAAGAAGTTTTTGCCTACCTCAAAGTCATGAAGATGTTCTCTTGTATTTCCTTCTAAAGCTTTATAGTTTTTACCTTTCATATCTAGATATTGAAATGATCTGTAATTGAATTTGTGTATGGTGTAAGGTAGGAGTCAATAGTCTTTCTGAATTTTTTTCTACAGGACCATTGATTGAAATGCCCATCTTTTTCCCACTTCATTACAGCATTACCTTTGTCATACATCAAGTGACCTTATATCTGTGGGTCTATTTCAGGACTCTTCTGTTATTCTGTTCCATTGCTGTTTGTCTGCCCTGCCAATAATACACTGTCTTTATTATGATTCCTTTATAAAAAGCTTTGATATCTGGGACTGTTCTCCAATTTTTTTATTTCTTCAAGATTATTTGGCTATTCTTGGTCTTTTGCATTTCTGCATAAATGTTAGAATCGTGATCAATTTATATTTTTTTAAAAACCTGTTATTGAGACTGTTTTTGAACTCACAGAAAAACGTGGGGAGATTTGACAACTTTACATTATCAAATCTTTCAATCAATGACCATATCATTCCATTTATTTAGTTTTACTCTAAGTTCTGTCAATAATGTTTTATAGCTTTCTGTAGAGAAGAGGTCTTGTTCAGTTTTTCATGAGATTTATTCCTATATGTTTTATGCTATTGTGAATAATAACTTTTTAAAATTTCATTTTCCAGTTGTGTGTCCCTGGTATATAGGACTTAAATTGACTTTTGTATTTTGAATTAATTTTCAGAGACTTTGCTAAATTCACTTATTGCTTCGATTACTTTGTATATAGATTATTTTGGAATTTACATACACAATAAGTTATGCCAATAATTCCCTTCTAGTTTTTATAGTTCTCTTTTTCCTTCTTGCCTTATTGCACTGGCTGTTACCTCTAATACGTTGTTAAATAGAAGTGGTAATAATGGGCATTCTTGACTTGTTCCCAATCTTGTGGGGAAAGCTTTTAATATCCATCATTAAGTAAGATTATTGCTATGGCTTTTTTGTAAATATTTTTATCACATTAGGAAAGTTTCCTTCTATTATTAGTTTGCTGAAATGTCTTCTTATTGTGAATGTGTATCAAATATAATCAGATACTTTTTCTGTGGTCTATGAACATATTCATGTAATTTTTTCTGTTAATGTGATGAATTGTATTGATTAAATTTTGAATGTTAGACTACCCTTGTATTCTTGGAATAAACCCCACATTGTTATTATATAGAATACTTTTTCTAATTAACTGGATATAGTTTGCTAATATTTTGGGGTTTCTACATCTATGGCAATGAAAGAGATTGGGCTTCCATCTTCACTTTTACCTTCAATTTTGAGATGCATTTTTTTCTACCTGGGCTGACCCCTCTTTTGTCCTATATATAGACTTAGTTAAATAGACTTTGCTTCTATTATTAGCTTAACAAACTTCCCCCAGATCCTCTAGTTTATTTCTTATTGACAGAACGAAAAGCTTTCCCAATGACAAACTAGTCATGAGCCATGTCATGGTCCAACCACTCCCTGGCAGTGTGTCCACTGTCACATTATAGATCCTCTCTGAGCCTGTTTCCTCATCAATGAAATAGCATTGAGAAGAAAGTTAGACAATGCATAATAAAGCATCTGGTACAGGCAGGTGCTCAGTAATTCCTGTTTCTCACTACCTCTTCTCTTCTGCTTAAAAACTTTTCAAATACGGAAGACCATTGGCTTACTTATTTACAGGGCTTAGCCGTCAGAATTAAGATTCAAATCTGAAAAAAATGAACTAATGGGGGTGGGAGATGTCCATTCTTTTTGTTATACTCTAAAAAACAAAGCAAAGTTGTTTACTGCTCCTGCTAAGCTTTTTAAATACAAGCTTCTAGATTTTTTAAATTAGATAAACATTGCTAGAATTTATCATCCATAGTGCTACAGTTCCTTCCCTGGGGCTTCAAACTCAAGTGTTAATGGAGTATTAAACATTTGGAAGTTTTCCAGGAATACAGCCTCTCTCCCATATTTAACAGTGTTTATGTGGAAAAGTCAGCTTGGAAGGACACCTTTAAATAATATTCTTTCTAGATATATAATTGTAGTGTTGTCAGTGCATAATAAACCATCAACCAGCCTTTATTGTACCAATGGGAATGAGAGTTTGGGGGTGCCCTGAAATTATGTTCTTTGTGTCTGGGATGAGAATCAGGTGATTAGCTAGGTTTTATTTATAGATATACAAATAAATCAAGAGTCAGAAGTTCAGAAAGATTGGGCTGGGAAGGCTGAGGTCAAAGAAGGATGAAGTCTATGAACACCAAGAGTTAATACCCCTAATGCTATCAAGGACACTGGATAGGTCCCATCGTATGTCTCCCCATTATCTCCACCCCAAGAACTAATTCTGGTGACAGGCATGAGTGACATCAGAATGACCTTCTGACTAAATCTGAACTTGGCTCAAGCTGTGGATCCCCAGTGGAGTAGAAAGGGCAAGGCCTTAAGTTTGGCAGGTCAGTGCAAATCTCAGCCCTGCCACCTACTTGCAACTCAGTTGCCTCACCATAACATGGGGATGGTAACTGACCTTCCTAGTAAGACAACTGTGAGAATGGAAGGATACCCCTGTAAAGGACATGATGCAGGGAACATGCTCAATAATAAATGGTAGTGATTGTGATGATAATGATATTGATGATGAGACAATGACAATGAAGACAACATCCCTAGCTTTGGATAGAGGAGTGATAGAGGATTACCTATATTCTGCTTGTGGAATCAGGAGGAGCACCCCTAACTGCCTCTTTTCTAATCCCCACAATTATTTTATGGATCTCTGGGCCCAGACACATGATCTTAGTTGGACAAGCCATTTCTCAATTTGGGTTCTCCTAAAAGCAGAATCTGAGGCAAGGCCTGCAGGTATTTTGTGTAGAAGGTATTAGAGGAAGCAGAAGTGAAGGAATAGGGAGAGAGTAACAAGGAAGGAGGAAGGGTCAAGGTAAAAGTGCATTATTCAGGTCACTGGCATCAGTGTACTTCTGAAAGGTGTAAAGATTGTGTCCAGAATTGTCCACTTTCCAGAATTTTCTACTAGCACCCACCCCCTATAGACCAAGGGTTGTCTGCAGTAGCATGAACTTCCCCACACTCCCAGGCACTTGCTTGCTGGCCAAATGGACTCTCAAAGCTTCAGAGAAGGCCACGAGTTAGTAAACAGGAAGAGGCCCTTGAGGTGGACACTCACTGACAGCATTAGCAAGTGCTCACCCCTGCCTGCCATAGTTGTGGCTGAAATTGGAGGTGGATGGAGAGTGTGATGCAGGGCACCAATTGTAGCTGCCACAGGCCAAGTCTTAGTTCAAGTGCAGACTCCTCCTGCAAACTGTCTACTTGCCACATGTGATCCACAATTGTGAGAGACCCCAGTCATCAGTAGAGTCTTTCCTCTCCCATCCCCTTGTGCCAGAAAGGACTACCTGCACAATTGGTTCTTATATTTAGCAGTACACAAACATATGCCCAATTCTAGAGCTGTACTGTCCAGTAGGGTAGCTACTCGATACATTAAAATTGATTAGATTTAAATTAGTTTTTTTAAATTAAATAAAATTTAAAATTTATCTCCTCAGTCACACTGACCACATTTAAGTGCTCAGTAGCCACATATGAGAAGTGGCTATCATATTGGACAGTGAAGTATAGTATACTTCCATCTTCATGGAAAGTTCAACTGGATAGTGCCACTCTTGAGAGAGTCAGTCTGGATCCTAATCCTGGCTCTGCCATATTCTAGATGGGTAGTCCTGGGTACATCATTTAATCTATCTATGCTTTAATTTGCTAATCTGTAAAATAAGTTTATTTCCATGATTAAATAATAATATGTAAGCATATACTAAAGTCTCACTACATGTTAATGATTCTTATTTCCTAGTTCCCAGGGTAATATTTATGTGAGGCAGGAAGTACTTAAAGAGCCTTCAGCCCTGATTCAGGCCCTGGGTCCCTTGAGGCTACTCTCTGGGGTTCTAAACTATCTCTATGCTCAAGATGACCATGCCCATATCTTCGAGTCTCCAAACAGAGATGTTGCTTTAGCCCTCACTCCTTTTTCAGCTTCTTGTCAGTTCCCCACCCTAAGTTCAGAGGCTGGAGCTGGAGCAGTAGCCCCCAGCTTATGTCAGCAGCCTTACTGCCTGCTTCTGGGAACTTCTGTCTGTGTGCCTGACTCATTCTGCCACTATTTTCCCACCATTTGCCCACCCTCCCAAGGGGCCTCTGCACCCCCAGTGCTGACTGTGACCTGAACTGACTACCTCACTTTAAAATGCTTGCTGTCCTCTAAGACCTTGTTCTACCCTAATGGGCAGGTCCTGTGCATGTCCTGGTTTGCTACCAATTTCTGTCTTTCCTAGAGAAATAAAATATTGATATTTAAAATAAGCATTATTGAATGTTTTCTTGTGTGCCAGGAACTGTGCTAAGTGCTGTAATACGGATTTCCTTCTGTAACCACATCACAACCCTAGAAGACAGGTACTATTATTATTTCTATTTCACAGATAAGAAAACTGGCTCTTAGAGAATTTACATAGCTTGTTCAAGATTGCACAGTGAGTATATGGTGAAAACAGGAATGTGATGATATCCTTAAGCCAGTAGGAGGTCCTTTTCTTCTTTCTAGATAATTGAGAAGAAGGAGAGACTGATACATACAACAACATGGATAAATCTTGAATGCATGATGCTAAGAAGTCAGACTCAAAAGGCTGCATACTGTGGGAGACCACTTATATCTTGGAAAACTTAAAACTATAGGGACAGAAAACAAAACAGAGGTTGCCAAGGGCTGGGAGTGGTGGTGGGGTTGTTACGTGGGAATGTGGGTGGGTAATACAACTATTCATTATCTTGATTATAGTAGTTACTATATAGTTGCCTGCATTTGTCAAAACTTGCTAGACTTTACATTAAAAGGGGTGAATATTACTGAATTCAAAGCATACTTTTATTTTTAAATGAGAAATGAAGATAGAGAGTAATTTTCCTCTGAATGCCCCCAGCAATTGTTCAAATGTGGGAACAGAGGGGAGCAAACATCAGTTTTAAAGACTTGGTGGAGAAAATAAGCTCACGTTCCGATTGCAAGGGAGATAATTCAAGGAGAGGAAATGGAAGCAGTGGGTTCAGACTGACCTTCCTGAAAAGCCTGGAGGTGCAGGAAAGGCAAAAGATGGGCTTTTGTGAGAACAAAGCATTGATAGAAGATTTTTTTTTCACCCAGAATGAGAAAACTTGAACCTCTTTACTTAAAGGCAGAAGCTCTTCAGTGAAGAGATTAAAGGTGCACCTTACTCACATATTTCCCATTTCCAGCACTCTTTATTCCTTCATGTAGATCTGTATTTCCATCTGTTTTCATTTTCCTTCAGCCTAAAGAACTTCCTTTAATATTTCATATACTGCAGATGTGCTAATAATAAATTCACGCAGCTTTCATTTATTAAAAAAAAAGTCTTATTTTTACCCTCATTTTTGAAGGATATCTTTGCAAGACAGAATTCTAGGATGACAGTTTTTATTTTTTTAAAAGCTTTAAAATTGTCATTTCATTGTCTTCTAGTTTGCCTTGTTTTTGAAGCAAGTCATCATTCTTATCTTTGTTTCCCTCGTTGTGTCTTTTATTGCTTTTGGTTGCTTTGAAGATTTTCTGTTTTTCTCTCGTTATTAGATTATGCTGTGCTTAGGCATCATTCTCTTTGTTTTTATTCTGTTTGGGGTTTGTTGATCTTCTTGGATCTGTAGGTTGGTATTTGGGAGAATTTCAGGCATTGTCTCTTCAAATATTTTTCTTTTTTTTTTTTTTTCTTTTTTGAGACAGGGTCTCCCTCTGTTGGCCAGGCTGGAGTGCAGTGGCACGATCTTGGCTCACTGCAAGCTCCACCTCCTGGGTTCACACCATTCTCCTGCCTCAGCCTCCCAAGTAACTGGGACTACAGGCGCCCACCACCACACCCAGCTACTTTTTTGTATTTTTAGTAGAGACAGGGTTTCACAGTGTTAGCCAGGATGGTTTTGATCTCCTGACCTTGTGATCCACCCACTTCGGCCTCCCAAAGTTCTGGGATTACAGATGTGAGCCACTGCACCTGGCCTGTCTCTTCAAATATTTTTCTAACTCAATCTATCTATTCTCTCCTTCTGGAACTCCAATTACCCCTATGTTAAACCACTTGTTTTTATTCCACAGTTATATGTACTCTAGTTCATTTTTTTCAGCCCGTTTTTCTCTCTGCTTCATTTTGAATTGTTTTTATCACCTTATCTTTTAGTTCACTGATCTTTTCCTTTGCTGTGTTCAAACACAGATACTATATTTTTCACTCCTGAAATTTTCATCGGAGCTTTTTAAAATAGTTTTTATTTCCCTGCCAAAATTCCCTATCTGTTCAATCATTATGTCCATTTTTTCTTTAAATCCTTGAACATGTTGATAATAGCTGTTTTAAAGTTCTTGTATGTTAATCCCACATGTCAATCATCTTGGGAACTCCTGCTATTGACTGTGGAGCTTTTTCCTGGTTCTGGGTTACATTTCCTGTTTCTACACTGCTCTTGTAATTTTTTTTTTTTTTTTTTTTTTTTTGAGACAGGACCTCCTTCTGTCACCCAGGCTGGAATGAGTGGCAACCATAGCTCCCTTCAACCTTGAATTCCTGGACTCAAGTGATCCTCCCACCTCAGCCTCTGGAGTAGCTGTGACTACAGGCATGCGCCACCATGCCCAGCTAGTTTTTTAAAAAATTTTGTAGAGATGAGGCCTCACTATGTTGAACAAGTTGATCTCAAACTCCTGTGCTCAAGTGATCCTCTCACCTAGGCCTCCCAAAGTGCTAGGATTACAGGCTTGAGCACCATGCCCAGCCATGTCTAGAAATTTTTTATTGCATGATGAACATTGTAAATACTATGTTGTTGAGTGTCTGGATTTTTTATCTTCCTTTAAAGAGTATGACAGATGGTTAATTTACTGATGGATCTGCCTGATTCCTTTCCCACGCCTGTTTTCTAAGCTTTGTTGGGGTAAGTCTAGAGTAGCCTTTACTCTAGGGCTAATGTAGTTTTGCCACTAAATTATAGCCTTTCTAGGGTTTCAGTTGAATGTACAGAGTGTTCATCAAGGTCTCTCTAACATGGATGGGTAGACATTTTATATCTGTGGCATTGTGTGACCTCTAGAATCTCTATTCACCTCTTAGCTCCCCAGGGACTGTTCTCTGCCAGGCCTTGTAAAGTGTCACCCTGCACATGTGAAGCTTAGTGTTTGGTCAAAGATTTAAGGGGACTTCTGTGCATATTCTGAAGCTCCATCTCTGTGCAGCTTCCTCCTCTCTGGCATTCTAGCCCATAAATCCTATCTACTTCAATTGCCCCAAATTCTTACCTCTACCTCCTCAGCTCAGACAGTTTACCATGCTCAGTTCTACTCCACCTTCCTGCACCGTAAACAAGAAAGTGTCTGTGGCAGAAAGCCTAGGCAAACGTGGGCTCACCTCTTGTGTTTCCCTACTGTCAGTGATCATAGTCCTTTGCGGTCTGTTTTCCAACATTTGAAAACTGGTGTTTAATATATTTTGCCCATTTATAGTTATTTATGTCCAGAGGGCTAGTGCAGTGCCATTTACTTCATCAGAGTCAGAAGCAGAAGTCAAATGAGCACATACAGATCTGGGAGTAGTCTATAGACAGGACTATCTTATTCTCTTCTCTACTTCACATTGCCTTTAAGATAAAAAGTTTCTATTAAGACAGTCATATCCCATCATGATCTGCCTGGCTGACTGATCTCAACATTGATCATCCAATCTTTATATACACACACACACACACACACACACACACTGCCATGACCTACTCGTAGTCTTACACATATCTCTGGCTTTTTCTTATGCCTCTGCTTTTGCATCTATTATTTTGTCTGCAAAAATAACCTTAGCTGCCTTCCTAACTGCTACTTATCCTTCGGAATTTAGCTCACCTACCATCTCCTCCAGGACATCTCCTCTGGAACCATCTGGGTTAAGTGTCCCTTATATGTGCTCTGATATTCTGTGTTTGCCTTTATCAAAGTGGTATCACCCATGCTTTATTATAATTGCCTGTTATGACCTATCTTCCATGCCCTTCACACCCCACCCTCCAGACAGAACATCTCTAGGACAGGGATCAAGTCTGAGTCATCTCAGAGTCTCTATGACCTGGCACAGGTTTTAAAACTTTTTGTATGAAGGGCCAGAGAGTAAATATTTTAGGGATTGTAGGCCAGTCATCTTCAGCTGTAACTACCCAACTCTGCCATTGTAGCATGAAAGTGGCCATGAACAATAGATAGATAATACATAAAATATAAGACTTTATTGAAATGAAAACAGGCAACTGTGGCTTACTGATCCTTGGACTAGCACATAGTATAATCCCAGTAAATGTTCATTGAATGAATTAATAAAATATTATTATTGGAGGCCTCAGAGGAAATAGAAAATAATGTAATCAGTTTTATAAGTGCAAGAGTTTTCCTGGGAATGGAAAAGTGGCACTTTCCATGAGGCCCTAGGGAAGGAAAAAAAACAATGGAGTGAAGAAGGCAGGATAATAGAAAACTGAGGGATTTCTGGCCTAAATGACAGACTTCCCCATGCATTGCTTTTGCCAGGAGGCCATTCTGGGATGGGATCCTGAAAACCAGAATGGTTTGGTCAGAGTAAGTTCTTGAGGCAGCCAAGAACAGAGAATGCCAAAGGACAAGTACAGGCTGTGTCCTGGGCAGCACCCAGGTGCAAACCCACAGAAGGCATGTTCTGCAGCCAAATTCAAAGTGTCAGAAACCAGGCAGGTTCTGGAACTGTGCCTAGCATGAATATAACAAGGGCAAGAGGGATGTGAGATCCAAAACAACTTTTATGAATAGAACTGGCAGGTTCACAATACTTTTCTGTTGGTCACTGGCCACATTGTGCATGGATGAGTCTGTAGATGGGTTAACCTTGGTCTTCTCAGAAGAGTTAAGTGACCAGGTCATCTACTAAGAAATAAAAGGAGGAGGGGAGCCTAGAACTTAGAGGCTGGAGGAGCTCTGTCATGTATAACAACTATAGCAAATTCCATAAGGGCCCAATCAAGGGCGCAAAACAAAGATTTGCTGAAAGCAATATGGGTGAGGCTGAGGTTAGATAATAGAAGGTTGTAGCAATCTAATCACTAAGGTTGTAGAACATTCTGTGGAGAACCATTATGAATGGGTATCAAGGAAATGAATAGGTGGCTTGCTGCAGAATTGGGATTGGCAGGGGAATGCAGCCACTGGCCAGGAAATCCAGATAGTCACTGAACACCTGTTGTATTAGGGTTCTCCTAAGAAATAAAATCAACAGGGTATGTTGGGGGACAAGGCGGTGGTGAAGAGATTTATAAGGATGTGGCTTTCCTGAGTACAGAGGCCGAGAAGTCCCAAGACATGCAGTTAGCAAGCTGGAGTCCTAGGGGAACCAACCGTGTAGTTCCAGTCTGAGTGTGAAGGCCTGGGAACCAGGGTTGTTGATGATTCAGTTCCAGTCCTAAGGCCAGTAGGCTGAAGACCCAGGAAGAGCCACTATTTTAGTTTAAGTCCAAAGGCAGGGGAAAAAAAGCAAGGTTCCAGCTTAAAGGCAATTAGGCAGAAGGCATTTCCTCTTCCTCCAGGGAGAGTCAGTCTTTACGTTCTATTCAGGTCTTCAACTGACTAGATAGGGCCCACCCACAATAGGGAGGGCAGTCTGTTTTATCTATCTATCAATTCAAATATTCATCCAGAACACCCTCATAGACATAACCAGTTTGATCAAATGTCCGCCCTCCCCATAGTCCAGTCAGGTTGACATATAAAATTAACCATCACACTGCCATGTGCAGAACACCTCAGAGAATCTATCTACCATGCACCCTGTCTCCTTCAACACTAGACAAAATGTCAAACAGAGTTATTTGATTAGCACTTGGTGTTTCAAGCATCATTGTGAACACTGGTAATTTAGTACCAATGATGATAGCAGAAAGGATGTTAGGAAGAAGGTTGCTACACATATACTCAAAATTATCTCCCTGGAGTAGCTTTTTAGACAAATGCACCTGGTTGGCCATCAGTATCTTAAACTTACATGTCTAATTATTTCTTCCTCCCAGCTTCCCCCCACCTCTGGACCTCATCTAAGCTATTGGGAATAAATATCCAAACCCAGATAGGCCACTTGAACTCTGCTGGAACCAGTGAGGGACATGCACAATCAAAAAGCCATATCCTTACCTGAAAGTCAAAAAGGATAGTGATAGTCTGCTTCTCTGCTACTTCTCCCTAGGTCTGAGTCCCCAGTGTTTCACCAAAGACTCCAGAGACTCTGAGTTTTCCTTTAAGGCCACAAGATTTAACCTCATCTCCTTCTTCGCAGCCCTCCTGATACCTGAGTCTTTTCTCTCTCCTCCTCTATTTACTAGAGGATGTGGGGCCCAAGCATAAACTTTCCTGTGTCGCAGCTAACAGAGATCTGCTTAACCACCTCATTCTGCAGACCCCAGATCATGGAGTCCCATTTAGATGATTCCTTGACTCCGTTTTTCAGATTCAGATACTTGCATGTGACATTCCTGTCATCTCCACACCCCCAATCACCCAATTAGATTCTCTTTGGTTACCATACCTTACAGAAATATGTCTGTGTTTTCCCTGCTCTACTTAGATTTAATTTTACTGGCTAATATTTATTGACCCCATTTTATGTGCCAACCACTAGTCACCATTTCATGAACTTCAGCCTCAGAACAATACTAGGAGGCTGATTTTATTACTATCCCTATTTTACAAATGAAGAAACTGAGACTGAGAGTGACTAACTGATGTGTTTAATGTAGAAAGTTTCAGAACCAAGACTAGAATATATATAGATGTGACCTCCAAAAAAAAAAACAAACCAGTTTTAACTACTTTACCAAAATGCCTCCCAAGGACTGTTCAGTCTTCTGTCTTATTGTCTCACACTCCTGGCCCCTTGTCCCCATTCCCCCTACCACTGCCCTAAGTCAGACCCTGCATGATTCATGAAGGGAATGTCAAAGGGCCTCCTATTTGGTCTCCTCACCTTCAGACCCTCTCCCTTCCTATCCCTGGGTATGTCCTACCAAAGGTATGGTACCATGCAGCAAAGAAGAGCTGGTCTTTGGCTCTTTGACTCAACTTTGAATCGCAGTGTCATCACTTGCCTGCCTCTGCATTCTTGGGTTAACTGAATGAGAATAGCATCTGTATTAAGAATTTTCTTTTTGAGTGTTTAATGAGATAACATAAGTCAAGACCTTCCCATTGTGCCTGACACATAGTAAAGGCTCATGTATTAGTCTGTTTTTACACTGACATAAAGAACTACCTGAGACTCTAATTTAAAAAGAGGTGTAATTGACTCACAGTTCCACATGGCTGGGGAGGCCGCAGGAAACTTACAATTATGGCACAAGGTGAAAGACAAACAAGCACCTTCTTCACAAGGTGGCAGGAGAGAGCAAGAGTGAAGGGGAACTGCCACACACTTTTAAACTATCATATCTAATAAGAACTCACTGTCATGAGAACAGCATAAGGGATATCACCCCCATGATCCAATCACCTGTCACCAGGTCCCTCCCTCGACATGTGGGAATTACAACTTGAGATGATATTTGAGGGGAGACAGAGCCAAACCATATCATTCTGCCCCTGGACCCTCCCAAATCTCATGTCTTTCTCACATTTCAAAATACACTCCCAAATCTCATGTCTTTCTCACATTTCAAAACACAATCATGCCTTCCCAACAGTCCCCCAAAGTCTTAACTCATTCCAGCACTAACTCAAAAGTCCAAGTCCAAAGTCTCATCTGAGACGAGGGAAGTCCCTTCTGCCTATGAGCCTGTAAAACCAAAAGCAAATTAGTTACTTCCAAGATAAAATGAGGATACAGGCATTGGGTAGTTGCTCCCATTCCAAATGGGAGAAATTGGCCAAAACAAAGGGATCACAGGCCCCAGTCTAATCCAAAACCCAAGGCAGTCATTAAATCTTAAAGCTCCAAAATAATCTCCTTTGACTCTGTGTCTCATATCCAGGCCACATCAATGTAAGAGGTGGGCTCCCAAGGCCTTGGGCAGCTCCACCCCTGTGGCTCTCCAGGGTACAGCCCCCAAGGCTGCTTTCACAAACTGGTGTTGACTGCCCATAGCTTTTCCAGGTGCACAGTGCAAGCTGTCAGTGGATCTACCATTCAGGGGTCTGAAGGATGATGACCCTCTTCTCACAGCTCCACTAGGCAGTGTCCCAGTGGGGACTCTGTGTGGTGAGTCTTCAGCCCCACATTTTCCCTCTGCATGGCCCTAGTAGAGGTTCTCCATAAGGGCTCTGCCCTGCAGCAGGCTTCTGCCTGGACATCCAGGCATTTCCATACATCCTCTGAAATCTAGGCAGAGGTTCCCAAACCTCAATTCTTGCCATCTGTTTACCCACAGATCCCCAACACCACATAGAAGCAGCCAAGGCTTGGGGCTTACACCCTCTAAAGCAATGGCCCAAACTGCACCTTGGTCTCTTTTAGCCACGGCTGGAGCTTGAGCAGCTGGGACAAAAGGCCCCATGTCCTGCGTCTGCACAGACCAGCAGGGCCCTGGGCCTGGCCCAGAAAACCATTTTTCCTCCTTGGTCTCCCAGCCTGTGATAGCAGGGGCTGCTGTGAAGATCTCTGAAATGCCCTTGGAGACATTTTCCCCATTGTCATGACTATTAACATTTTGATTTTTACTTATGCAGATTTCTGCTTGAAATTCTCCCCAGAAAATGTTTTTTTTTTTTTTCACTACCACATAGGTTGCAAATTTTCCAAACTTTTATGCTCTGCTTCCCGTTTAAACATAAGTTCCAATTTCAGACCATCTCTCTGTGAATGCATATGACTATATGCTTTTAGAATCAACCAGGTCAAATCTTAAATGCTTTGCTACTTAGAAATTTCTGCTACTAGATATCCTAAATCCTCTCTTTCAAGTTGAAAGTTCCACAGATCTCTAGAGCAGAAGAAAAATGCTGCCAGTCCCTTTGCCAAAGTGTAGCAAGTGTAACGTTTACTTCCAGTTCCCAATAAGTTTCTTATTTTTATCTGAGACCACTTCAACATCGACTTCATCGTCCATATCACTATCAGCATTTTGGTGAAATTCACTCAACAAGTCTCTAGGAAGTTTCAAACTTTCCCACATCTTCCTGTCTTCTTGTGAGCCCTCCAAACTGTTCTGACCTCTGCCTGTTACCCGCTTCCAAAGTTGCTTCCACATTTTCAGGTATCTTTATAGCAGTGCCCCACTTTGGGTACCAATTTTCTGTATTAGTCCATTTTCACACTGCTATAAAGAACTACCTGAGACTTGGTAATTTACAAATAAAAGAAGTTTAATTGACTAACAGTTCAGCATGGCTGGGGAGGCCTCAGGAAACTTATAATCATGGCAGAAGGTGAAGGAGAAGCAGGCATCTTCTCCACAAGGCAGCAGGAAACAGCAAGAATGAAGGGGGTACTGCCACACACTTTCAAACCATCAGATCTCATGAGAACTCACTCACTATCATGAGAACAGCATAAGGGAAACTGCTTTCATGATCCAGTCTCCTCCCACCAGGTCTCTCCCTCGACACGTGGGAATTATAACTTGAGATGAAATTCAGGTAGGGACGCAGAGCCAATCCATATGAGTTTAATACATGCTAACTATTGTTATGTCATTCTTCACAGGATAAATCTTCGATCATGTTTCCCCCTTTCCCAATGCCATTTACCACCATGGGTACTCAGCACCCACCACAACCTAGCCCTGAAATTCTTTTTCATCTGATTTCTTTGTTTCTACAGTCCATCCAATCATCTCTTCTGTGTCCTGACCTCACAGTGGGATGTAGGGAGATGAACATGTGTTCTGGAGTCAGGTAGACCTGGGCTTGAACCTCAGTTTTACCCCTTCCTTGCTCTGTGAGTTTGGGCTGATTCCTTAAGCCCTCTGGGCCTCAGTTTCTTCATATGTAACAAGAGGATAAGGTTATAGTGAGGATTACACATAGGAGAGCATCGTCCTAACACCTACTAGGTGTTTGTGCCTAGCATCTATATTGTTCATTAAATCCCTGCTCCAACTAGCCTGCCAGTCCTGTGCCCAGCACACTATCCTCTTTTCTACCTATTTCTTTACATCTCTAGGCGCCCTTCTTCCAACTGGAAAGTTTCCTTGCTCGCCCACCTTCTTTTGGATTGGTGCTTCATATCTGTAATAATACCAAGAGCTTTGTTTTGTACAATTCTTTACAGCTTTCACAATTCTTTCCAAAACTGTCTCAATTAATTTGTACAACTCTGGGCGATACTCCAGTTTGGTAACTATTATTTCTATTTTTTAAAGGGAAACCGAGGCTCTGAGAGATTGAATGACTGATTTATGGTTATAAATGGGGCCTGGAGGCTGGTCACCATGCCTTTCTTCCCTGCACCATTTTGCACCTGAGTGACTGCTGCTCACCTGACATCAATACCCTTTGTAATGTTGCAAATTGTTTTTCCACAGGTGCCTGTCTTGTCACCCCAGGGCAGGGACATAGTCTTATTCCTTTCCCCTGGCCAAGTGCCTTTCAAATATCTGTTATTTGGTTGATGTCATTAAACGTGTTAAAATTTGAATTAGTATGTTATGTTGCAAGACCATTGCAGGAAACTAACAGCTGTGCTGGCTATGAGGTTGAAGTGGTGTAATTAAATTTTATTTAAGAATGAAAATCATAAAGATAGGTCCCACGCTTGAGGTGCTTGCTTCTCTGCACTCATGCCTTTGGACTTCGATTCCTTGGATCTGGGAAATTTGGAGTTAGCTGCTCCATCCTCTGTGCTCTGCATTCTTGTGCTATAAATAACCCTGACCACAGTGTATTGTAATTAATCCGCTTATCCATCTGTTTCCCCCACCCGCAGACTGTGAGTCCCTTCAGGGCAACACCATATCCAGTCCTCCTCAGTGTCCAGGGCCCGCCACTGTGCTTGGCACATAATGGAAGTTATATGAATAAGCCAGAAAGATCCATCTGGGTCCCTCCCCTAATCCCCTAGGATTGTACATGTTCCCATTGTCTTACTTATAGTACATATTTCTTATCTCTTATACTGAATTAAAGGCAGATTTCATGTTTTACTCAGTTTTGTAGCCTCCCTAACAACCATGAAAGGAAGAAACTATAATTATTGACTGTCTATTGTGTGCCAGTAGTGATTTTAATATATTGTCTCACTTTTAAATAATTTAATTTAATTCTCATAATAGGTTGATAAGGTCGACATTATCATCCCTGAATTACAAATGAGGGAACTGAGACTCAGGGAAATAAAGTAATTGAATTTAACCAAGTTTACAAAGCCAGTAAGTGTCTATGCTAGCGTTTCAATCCCTGTCTGCTGGCTCTAAGACCAATGCCTTTCTTTTTTGTTGTTGCTCTTTGTTTTTTAACAGCACATAGGATACTGCCTTAGCTTAGCAGGTGTCAACTCTGCTGAACTTATCAACTCTGCTGAACTAAGGCTTGAATTTAATCACAGTGAATCAAATCTGTGCAAGCTTGTTCCCAACTATGTCAAGTGCATATACTGCTGCCCTCCCATTTGATTATCTGGATGAAATGCTTCTGGAAACATATACTGAGCACTAACAACACACTAGGCACAGCACTAGGTATTGGGCTGAAGGCAGGCTCCTTCAAGAAACATTCAGGCTAGTGAAATAACAGACTGTAACAGTGATAATAAATGTGATTTGTGCTATGGCAAGACAGAAGACAAAAGCTTAGGTTGGCCTGCGGTGGTCTTGAGGAACTTCTGAGTATTTTATAAAGGAGGAATGGGAGTTGGCTAAGCCAAACAAGAAGAGAGTACAGAGCAAAGAGCATATGGTAATTCTGCACTAAGGTACAGAATTTCAGGCAGGACAGGCCTGAAACAAGTAGTATTTTGGTGGAGAAGGGCAGGGAGAGCAAGAGATTCTGAAGCTGGTCACTCTGTCCACATGAACCTAAGGCCATTACTGGCTACCAGCCATTGCCCCTACACAAGCGTACTTTGGCTTAGACGACAGCTAGGACTCTCTTCACCCAAGAAATGAGTTAGAGAAACAGCTGGCAGCATCTCTATCTGTCTACTCTAGGGATATGAAAGATGAGGGATAAACATGGGGTCTGCATTTTCCTGATGTGTAGGAAATAATGAACAAGCAATTGGGCAAACCCACATGGTCCTCTGCCTGGGGTGGGCCATGGCTGCCCTCAGCAGGCCAGGAAGGTGCAGCCTGGCTTTACACCTATGTTCTTGATGTGCCCCTGGAGCAAAGGGCCATAGGGAAGCGATGTGAGCTGTAAACAGAACCAGGCCATGTTCAGAACCACTTTCCTAGGTGCTGGGCTGAAGAGTTCTGCCACTCTGGGCCACCAGGTGGGAAACTGAAAATGTCAGTTGGGTTCACCCAGTTCAAGTTTTCCTCTTTGCTATGCCTGAAAATGTTATTTAACTCGAGACTTTGTTTAAGCAACCAAAGAATGGCTGAGAATTGAGCCAACCCTGTGATGAACTAACTATATGTAACTTAGTAAATAATAAATTTTTATGCATCTATATTCATCACATGCAAAAACAAATCCAGTAGGGTGCTGATACTATCAGTTCCTTCTTCCTCCCTTCCTTGGGGACTTAAATAAAATCCTCAAGTCAAGTTCTGTCTTGGTCCAGCCCAGATGTTACTCTGTTTTCCCATGCTATCGTGTTGTGCATTAATTCCCTCCCACATCCTACTGCAGCTGCCATCCCATGTGATCTTCACCAAATCACTGTGGAATGGTCACTTCCACATATTCAAACTGTCTATCCCATCCTTTAAATTTAGTTAATTGCCCCTTGTACTGAAATGTACATGAAACTAAGCTGAAATCAACCATGTTTACTTCTAAGGCTGGTCCGCACACATTTCTTCTATCTTTTGCTCCTTGCTTACCTATCCAGCTCTCCACTCCAACTGTGCTCCCTCCAATGCATTCTTCACACTGCTGTCTGGATGATTTATCTAAAATTCAAATGCAATTATATCACTCCTCTGCCAGAACCCTTCAGTGGTTTTCAGATCCTTTCAAATGACATCCAAACTCCTGAAGCATTTAGAGCAAGGCCATTCATGAGCCAGCTTCTTCCTACCTCCCTGGCATCATCCCCTAACGTTCCCCTTGACAGTTTGTGACACAGCAATGCTGAGTTACTTATGACTCTCCAAACACACAATGTTATTTAATGTTTCTGAGTCTGGGTATGGCTATACCACCCTGAATACACCCAATCTTGTCTGATCTTGGAAGCTAAGCAGGGTCGGGCCCGGTTAGCACTCGGATGGGAGTCTGCCAGAACAGTCCTTTCTACTCTCTTTTGCCTTACAAATATGATCAGCTTTTAACATTCTCTCAACTATCCCCTTCTCTGAGACCTTCCTAGACAGAACGCATCTCTGGGCTGCCTCTCTCTTGTTCAACATCTGCTATTACCTGTCTATACATTCCCAAGACCTATTTGCTTATAGGAACTCTCTCTTATCACTGAATAGCACAGGGCCTAAGACAGAACAGGTGCTTAGTCAGTGCTCTTTGAATCATTGTCCAATTACACATCCTCACCATCATTTAAGGGACTCATGTTTCAGCCACAGCCACACTGATAACTGCATCCTGATTGACTTTCCCAGGTCGGGCCAATCACTGGTCTGCAATCATTGGAGGATCCCACTCCAAGAATTATGTACTGTGGGAATATGGAGGATATGCCAGCGAAGGTGTCAAACAAGTTGCAGAATTGGGCTCACCCGTGAAAATGGAGGAAGAAATTCGACAACAGGTAAGACAAAATATCACAGAATGACCAAATAACAGAAATGCAATCAAAGCACTCCTTAGATATTGTTCCCAGAGGCTTGAAATTTGCAGTACAGTGTGCTAGAAGAAAATCTATTTGCTGAGTTTGGGGTTTTATGTTAAGTAGAGGACAGACAGAGGCACAAATATCCATTTTGTTGTCTCAGATTGTCCCTGACTGCATTCATGTTTTCTTCAGCCTGTGCTAAATGCTGCTGCTGTGGCCACATTATTGGGATGCCTTGTCTCTAGTCTCCTGAGAGTCAAAGCCATGAATTAAGGTTTTCTTACTGTGATCTTTGAGAGGGTCAGAGGAGTAATAGTCAAGCTGTCCAGCCAAATCCCCAAAATAAGCGTTTGTGTGTTGGCACGTGCTTTTTGCAACTATGTCTTGAGGTACTTGATAAATTAGTCGTTAGTTCATCATAATCATTATGGACTAAGGCGTCTTCTTTGTCCTATGTTGTGTGGGCCCAGGAGCAGTCCCATTATCTAGGCCCTCACTGATGCCTCTGCGAGATAAGGGAGAAAAAGCCCATAATTCTTGTCAATTCATTTGGCTGACAATGCCATCGTCCTTCATCAAAAGCCTGATCAGGTTGACACCAGAGAGGAGGCTAATGAGAAAACCTTGGAAGAAGAGCCGCGTGGCTCAGTGGTGGTTTACTGCAAGACGTGGCAGGGCAGCTTTAGCCATCACTACCCACAAAAGCCCGTCCAGCCTGAGAGAACACATGGGAGCATGTCCCACTGCCCACCAAGTGCTCTGGAGGAAGTAAGGAAAGAGGAAAGCATGCTTGGGATGTGATCATTTTACAACACAGGTCACTAAGAGGCTGTTGCCCTCCCTGTGCTCCTGTCTCACATCTCCTGAGACGATGCAGGAGGCTAAGGAAACACCAGGGACCCCATCTCCCGGTATGCATGTGCCCAGAGGCCTGAGCCGCACAGCAGGGCAAGCACAGCTGAGGCCTGCAGTGCTCCCTACCATCTGGACTCCAAGCTGCCCACAAACCCTAAATCGGATGCAACAAAGGTCACTCTGACTCCTGCTATAAATCCCCTGAGGAATCAGAAAAATGCCCTAGAATGAGCTTATGTTTCTTATTAATTTGATTTGAAGTCTTTCCTCCTTTCTTGGAAAAAAAGATGTTTGACCAGATGTTTTAGGAGTGCATGCTATTCATCCAAGATGAGCTATCTGACTATGCTCTGTTTCTCTGACTCTGGCTCCGTGCCTCACAATTGGCATCACTCCTTCAGACTATGGCAGAGTTATGCAGGGCACCATATTGGCACTAGTCTGTCTGGCCTATCATGGGGGAACCCTTGTTTGGGATCCTGGGGGTCCACATTCCCAGTTCTCAAGTATGGAATTATGCCTCCCTGATTTGTCAAGCTCCATAGTGTGGAATCTTGAAAACCTTTTGTTACAAATAGTAGTTGAAATATTAAAGTTTGCCAGTTAATTACATCAGGGTCAGGGGCATCTTCACGATAACATCAGTCTCACTTGTTGGCTTACTTGAGAGGTTTCTGGAAAAAGAAGCCTGCAGGAATCATATGTAACTGGAACTATATTGTGCTGGTGAACATTATGTGACATGTGTCATAGCAGTAAAAAGATTGAAAACTCATGGGTGGGAACCCCCACCACCACCACTGCCAGTCTCAGAATGTCCCTCTTAGGAAAAGGTTCTTTGGTATGTTCCTAATCAGCATGCCTGTGATTGGCTTGTATTACCACACAGGCAACATCTGTCTGCCTATCCCAGCTGGCTAGTGTTTCAGACATACAGTCGTAATAACGAGTTTAATTATGGGTACCGCACATGGGAATGAGCATATCTCAGAGCCCATCACCACCTTTCAGGCCCCCTGGGTGCTGGATATCTACTTTTAGCTCCCCTCACATCTAGGCTGAGAGGATGCTATTATTATCCCAGTTTTACAGATAAGGAAACCAAGGCAAGTTCAACAGCAGAGAATACCAGGACTTAAACCCAACTCTGTCTGGCTCCAAAGCCCAGACAGTACTAGATGTATAATCTGCTCTGTGTAAACCTGGGGCCACTTGTTCAAAACTTGTTGAGAATCTCAAGATGGTAATACCGTGAATTTCATAGCACGGGGTCCTGTGAGATTGCACAGGTCACCTGCCCATGAAGCCAGGCCTACTTGTATACTTTCCCCGTCCCACACAGCTGCCCCACAGAGAAATTCCTCTTGCCAACCTCTCAATCTGGCCTCTGCTCTCAGTGCCTCGGGTTCCCCAGCTCCTGGGAAAGTCAGTAGGATAGGGTGATTTCAGGATTCCAAATAATTCATCTTTCTAAATATTGTTCCCCGCAAGCACACAATTAATTATATTTTTTTTGTAAGTCGGGTAAGAAACAACAGTAAAAGAAGCAAGAATATGAATCCTCCTAGAATATGAAAGTGTCCTCTGAATAACCAGAAACTTGCTTGAAAACATCAACAAACTAACACAGTGCTCTCAGCCTTTAATACTTTTTATCCTACCAATCACTCTGTCAAAGAACCTGAGTCCAGCCATGATGAAAATAAAAAGCCCTCTTTTCTCAAGAAAGACATTTGTATGCTTACCAGCATTCTCTTATTATAAACTTACTGCTCACTGCAAGTTTCAAGGGCATGAAGAATCACAATAGCTATTGTTGGAGGTAAATTTTATGCTAATGACTTTCAAGCACAAATGAACAAAAATACTAATCCCATTAATAGTGGAAAGTTATAATAATACTGTTGAGTATAAATTTTAATGTTACTATAACTGCAAAACACCAAGAAAATTAATGAAAAATTACAGCAAAATTATTGGCAGTAGTGGCACTAGTAGCTGGGGCTGGGGAAGGCCACAATGCTCACTCCTTCGTGGGAGGACAAAGGCAAGTGGGTCCTGGTGGCCAGGACACCTGGGGACTGGAAATTAGAAATACTGAACTATGGCTAGTCTGGCAGGTCACAAATGGGTAATCCAAGGCAGGCGGGGGCTGTAGGAAATGGTAGATTACACTTGTAGGTTGGTGTGGGAGTGGAAAGTGTGCTTATGAATACTCGTTATGAAAACACTTCATCCCACTAAGACCATTTCTACTTCAGTAAGCCCATATTTCTGGCATGTTTACTAAGTGTCTGCTTCTCTGCTGGATGCTGGCCCAAAGATGATGCCCCTTTCACTCAGTTATTCAGGCTAGAATCCCTGATCTCTCCACACCAAAACTCATGCCTTCTCTTTTAAATTCATCCAGTTCAATCTGCCCTCATCACTACCTCCCTCCACTTATCTCTTGCCTAAATTGCTGCACTAGCCTCCTGATGTCCCTGCCTCTGATTCTGCTCCTATTACCCATGCTGCCCCAGGGCCATCTTTATAAAAAATAAATCAGATCATGCCACTCTCCCACTTAAAATGTTTAATGGCTTCTCCTTTACCCTAAGATAAAGTCCGAATTCCTTATCATAGCCTGAATACCCTCTATGTCCTGGCCTTGTCTTACCTCTCCAATTTTATTTCTTGCTCCAACTCTAAATTTTGGGCATACAGAACCTCTTTCAGTCTGCATAAGAGGGCCATGCCCGTCTTGTCTCTGGACCTTCTCTCAGCCAGGACATCTTCCAGCAGCCTTGTAATTGGTGAACTCCTATTCATCCCTCAGGACTTAGCTTAGATGTTGCTTCTTCCAGGAGGCTTTCCCTGATTCTGTACTAAATTGATCTTCCCAAGTGCTCTCCCAGCACTTTGTACTTCTCCTATTGTTAGCATCATCACACTTACATATTTGTTTGATGTCTTTCCCTCACTAAACAACAAGGTTTAAAGCTGCCCTTCCCACTATTGTATCCCCTGAGCTTGGCATAGTATTGGATGCTTCCTAAATGTTTCTTGAATAGTTTGTTCCTTCAATAACTTTGTAAATACTTATTGAACTTTTTATTCATTTGGTAATTTTACTGAAAACCTACTATATGCTAGGCATTGCAGATGCAGCAGTAATCAAGAGAACTCCTTTCCTTCATGAGCCTACATCCTAACGGTGGAGAAAAGGAAAACAAGTAAAATATATATATTTAAGTGAAAAGAAACCAACAAAGGTGGTGGTGACATAAAGAGGATTAGGAGTAGGGAGGGGCCTGTTTTAGATAAACTCGTCAGGGAAAGTCTCCCTAACAAGTGACCATGAAGCAGAAACTCAAAAGACAAGTGTAGGGGAAAATCATTTTAGATGCTAGCAACAGCACATGCAAAGGGCCTATGGGAGAACATACCTTATTGTGCATAGAACTAAAAAAAGACTAGTATGGCACAAGGATAGTGAGGGGATTATGGCACAAAAGGAGGCTGGAAAGTTGAATGCAGGACCACTTTGTCTCTACTCAGACGAAATTCACAGACAAAGTGGGAGAGGCACATACATGATTATTTCCATATGAGGAACTTTTTTCCTTAGAGGAATCTGTGCATCCGTTGGGGAAATGTGGGCACAAATGTGGGCACGGCCTTGTTGGGTTTCCTCTCTGCTGGAGTCTCCTTTTCCAGTCCACATTTGCTTCTTTCCACTATTCTAATCCTTCATTAGGGCTACTTTTATCTCTTCAATAATTTTAAATATGTCTAATTGTCTCTTTCAGATTATTCTATTTTCTCATAATCTTAGAGAGTACTTTTCCTTTCCATTGAACTCGCTCTCTCGGTGTCATTAGTTTGTTCTTTGGTTTTAAATTGTTTGATCATCTTCAGTGGTATTTGTTTTGTTGTTTTGAGATGGAGTTTCGCTCTTGTCACCCAGGCTGGAGTGCAGTGGTGCGATCTCAGCTCACTGCAACCTTCGCCTCCTGGGTTCAAGCAATTCTCCTGCCTCAGCCTCCTGAGTAGCTGGGATTACAGGCACCCACCATCATGCCCAGCTAATTTTTGTATTTTTAGTAGAGACGGGGTTTTATGTTGGTCAGGCTGGTCTCGAACTCCTGACCTCAGGTGATCCACCCACCTTGGCCTTCCAAAGTGCTGGGATTACAGGCATGAGCCACCATACTGAGCCTCAGTAGTTTTTTTTTTTTTTCTTTTTCTTTTTTTCCTGTTGGAGGAAAAAAGGTTCAAGTGATGGTGTCTTTACAGTGACTTTATATTTTCTTCTCCTGGTCCCACCCAAGTTTTTGTGTCATTTCTCAGATTGGAATTGCCCACTGCACAGCTAGTATACACCTGGACCCTGCATTTACGCGTGAGAGAGATTGGGAGTTCCATTTCTTGGAGGTGCCTCGGGCAGAAGCAAGCTTCCTTGCCACGTTCCCAAATGCTTGATGGAGGGTTTTCTCATGCCCTATTCACAAACACGGCAGCCCTTTAAAACATCCGCTGTACGCAGGCGTGCCCTCCCATGCCCCACTTCTCACTGGCTCAAGATTTCCCCTTCTTTCCACGTATGGGCTGCTAAACCCCCGCCTCCAGCTCCTGGGGCCCGTATCCCAGTCCAGGGCCCCAACAGCTCACCACGCACTAGCTCCTGCTTACTGTTTTGAGTTAGACTTTCTTCCCCATTTCTGGCATCTGGGCAGTTTTTCTAAACTCATTTACATATTTCTGTAATGTGTTTTGTTATATTTGTCCAGCATTTCTATCTGTTTGTAGAAGGAAAGAGAACTTTTTGTGTCAGTTCAGTTTTCCACATTTTCAGGGATCCAACTAATGTCTGTAACACCTAACCAATACCTGAATTGACAAGCCATGAATGGTTCTTGCATAAAACTCTGAGCTTTGAAGAGCCACCCATTTATTAAAAATCCATTAGAAAAATCACTCCAGCTTTTATATTCCTCTGGATTCAAGGCTTTCCTGACCATAAAAGGTCAGATAATGGTGGCCCCTAACACAGGCATTGATTATTTCACCTTCAGGAGACTTTGCTTTGGAGGATGACTTGAACCAGCCCACAGGATTATCACACCACCTGTGGCATGGGAAGCAATACACAAGCAGATGTTATTTTTCTTTAAAGTTGAAACAGTTTATATGGCTCCAGGGACTGGAAGAAAAGGTTTCAGAATTTTCTTTTCTCATCTCCTTTAAATCATTGGAGATGACATATGTCTACTAAACTATTGTTGTGTTCTGATTTTTGATTTTCTAGATTTTTAATCACTTTTCTTTCATTAAAACCATGGCCTGACTTCAAGTGTTTTCTATGAATCATGACATGCTGCCTCATCCGGTTTGGAAAAACCACACACACCCCCCACCAGCTTTTATTTATAATAATAAAGGTCCAGTGATCTTCCATGCTTATGAGAAGCAGTGATGTATAATGTCTAAAAGCATTGCCTCTGAATCAAGATTTCCTGCGTTCAAATCCTCGCTCCATCCCCTGCTTACTGTGTGACTTTGGGCAAGTTACTTAACCCCTCTGTGTCTCAGTTCCCTCTTCTATGGGATGAAAATGGCAATTGTGCCAACTCCATAGGGTCATTTTGAGGGCTAAGTGAGCTGATAAGTGTAAAGTGCTTGGAGCAGAGCCTGCCCTAAGAAAGAGATTACTGGATGTTACCTATCATTACCATGTTTTCATTCTTCAGCCTCTGTTTCCTTATCAGTAAAATGAGGGATTTGTCCTAAGACCTAAGAGCCCCTGCAGGGCTAGAAAATTTAATGTTGCAAGTTCATGTCATTTCTCAGCATGAAAAGGTCCAGAGAATGAGGCCACAACTCCTTTACCATCTACTTCAACTCCTTCAGCATCCCCAGGCTCTGCCACAGCCTGCCCTCCTATCCCCACTTGACAATGTCATCTCCTAATTTGCCCTAACATTTTTTCCCAAAGTTGACCATAAGCAATTAAGGGTAAGAATTGAGCCTTCAAATGTAGAAAGAGCTACAGTAAAACTCCATACCCATTACCAACTCACTGCTTCGCGCATGCTCCCTCCCTTCCTTGGAACAGCCTCGTCAGGATGCTCGCCGGAGCTAGTTCAATGCCACCTCCAGAACAGCCCTAGAGGCAGCCATGGAGCGCATCTTCCTGAGTGTAGCAGGACACAAGCCAAGGGGCAGAAATGTGGCCCCCAACCCAAGGAGAGAGGTGGTTTAGTGAAGTCTCGTTTGATTGTAACAGGAACCCATTGAAACTAACTCAAGAACAAAGGAAACTTTATTGTAGAAAGAAAGTAGGACACATGAGAACACAAGTTTGTACAGAGTACAAAAAGCCTCATGAGAGCTGGAACTGGAAGGCATCAGGCTGAGATGACCACTAACTCTCTCTCCCTCCTCCACACTGCCACCAGTGTCAGGTGGTCTTTTCCATGCCCTTCCATGTGAATCTCTCCCCGACTATTTTTCAACAGAGCTGCTGCCTCTGCTTACTTGGTTTGCACATGGCCCCAAATGGTAGCCGTAGGATCTTCCCTTCTCACAGCTAGATAAGCAGTTTTGGTGACTCTTAGTTGAAGCACCAGAAAGACAGGTTGATCACTGGCTAGCTTGGGCAATGGTGCCCCCTGCATCGGATAACTACCCTTACTCCAATCCAGTGGCCACCTCTGTGTAAAGAACCATCAGCCTGTTATTGTATCCAGTGGCTGTGGGGAGGGCAGTTTATACTAAAAAGGGAACTGAAGGCCTGGGCGTCGTGGCTCCTGCCTGTAATCCCAGTATTTTGGGAGGCTGAGGTGGGCAGATAGTTTGAGCTCAGGAGTTCAAGACCAGCCTGGGCAACACAGTGATCCCTTGTCTCTGCAAGAAGTACCAAAAATTAGCCAGGCATGGAGGCGCACGCCTGTAGTCCCAGCAATTGGGGAACTGAGGTAGAAGGATCACTTGGCCCGGGAGGCAGAGGCTGCAGTGAGCCATGATCACACCACCTTACTCCAGCCTGGGCAACAGAGTCAGACCCTGTTTCCAAAAAAAAAAAGGCAGGGGAAACTGAAGGTAGAAGATAAATTTGTATTTCAGGGCAGCAGTGGATGGGCAAGAATTAGACTGAGTTGCAGAGCCCCAGCCAAAGGACAGGAGCTCAGGGCAGGATTTCAGTCCTATAGAAGAGAGGGGCACTGAAGAGAGAAGAAGTTCAGGAGTGCTAAAGAAAGAAGAGGAAAGATCAGCAGGGACCCACAGTTCAGAGCTGCACCAACTGGGTGACAAAATGCTGGGTCTAGAGTTTGGTTTAGCAATTGAGGTGGGATCAAGGGACATTACTAGACCTAAACACAAGGGTATGGAAAGGCAGAGGTCAGAGAAAGGATATGGGACCCCAAAGCACTGTTAAGGCCACTTATTTACCCTTGCCACCTGCTGCCTTGCACTGTTACTTAAGAACCATGAAAACAGTAGAGAACCTGTACTTCTTAAGTCTCTGACCTTAGTAGGTCATCTAGGCTCACTGAGCCTTAGATTCTACATTTGAAAAACAATAATGAGAATATGAATTACCTCTGTTGGTTATGAAATAATACGTGTACAAAGCATGGCTTGGAGTATGAGCTCATTATTAGTCTTATTATTATGACAAAATAAATTGGAAGTACTTAGAACCCTGTCTTCCTCCCATCTTCTAAGAGGGTATTTTGGTTTTATTGGGTGGGAACACAATGGAAAGAAGACACAAATTGGGGTAGGTAGAATCTACTAGAGAATAAAGACCAGGAAAAGGGAGAAAGAAAGATCCATAGAAGACTTAGGCCAGGCGTGGTGGCTCACGCCTGTAATCCCAGCACTTTGGGAGACCAAGGCAGGTGGATCACTTGAGGTCAGGAGTTCAAGATCAATCTGGCCAACATGGTGAAACCCTGTCTCTATTAAAAATACAAAAATTAGCTAGGCATGGTGGCGGGCACCTGTAATCCCAGCTACTCAGGAGGCTGAGGCAGGAGAATCACTTGAACCTGGGAGGCAGAGTTTGCAGTGAGCTGAGATTGTGCCACTGCACTCTAGCCTGGGTGACAGAGCGAGTGAGAACTCCATCTCAAATAATAATAATAATAATAATAATAATAATGAAAAATAAAAAGTAAAAACCCAAAGAAGACTTTGAATAAATTTGATTTCTAAAAGAGGAAACCTCAAAAGAGAATTTTTAGCAGTATACTTTGAGGAATATTGTGTGATGTCATTTTCCCTTTGCTGCCTTCTCAAGAAACCTTCAGTAAAGACCTCTAATACTTTTCAAGACTTCTGGGAGTCAGATTGGGTCTATTTTTTCAGGTGTGTCACCCTGTTGCAAATGGCCCCTGGTGGGGGGGGTTGTTACCCAACCTTATTTGGGTTACATTGATGACACACGCCTCCTTTGTTCTCCCCCACCTCATTCAAGGCCTAATTCCATGTAGTATGGGTAAGTGGGCACTTGTGGTTGATAGAAATAAAATGATGCTCAGAGTGGTGATAGGCTAAGGAGTCAAATAAAGATTCTGTCACAGATACTTGATATAGAAATTAAAACATTGTTTGAAAGGTATGATTTGAGACATATGAAACCTCTTACTTGCTTTCAGTTGAGTCTTCAAACAAATCCAAATCACAGCAGGACAAGCTGCCAGAGTGACTTGGTGATGCCTGTTCTTTAATAAAACTGGCACAGGCTGCCTTTGCTGGAAGGGTGTAGAGCTGGCCTCTTAGCATTGCTTCTTAACCTCTGCAGTTTTATAAGACAGCGTCATGATCCCTGGGAATTTTTCTGAGAATCTCTGTATAAAGGAAATGTGGGACAGTCTTATTCAAGACTTACAGAATATTTGACTCACTGAAATATCTATTTTTACAGTAACCGAGCCAAAATATTGCAAATAGAAGGCAAATTTAAGTGAGGGATCATTAATATATTACCTTAAGATTTAGAAGACAATTTAGCAATATCTATCAAAATTATACATTTTCTTCTTTCTGTTGTAGTAAAAGAAAACATAATATTTACCATCTGGACCATTTTTAAGTGCACAGTTCAGGAGTGTTAGGTATATACACATTGTTGTATGTATATTTTCCTTATACGTCAACATAATAAAATAATTCTATATCTACGAATATATCTTTCTGAAATAGTCTTGCACAAAGGTATATGAGGAAGAATATTGATTACAGTATTTTGTTTTTAAGAGATGGAACAAGCAAACTTTCATCAATAGGGGATGTATTAGAAACTCTGGATGCATTTAACAGGTCAAATGCCATGCAGCTATTAAAAAGAATGAGGCAGACTTGTGTGTACTGATACAGAATGCTCCCTGGTGTATATCGTTAGATGGGAAAAAGCAGAACAGTGTGTACAGCTTGATTCCATATATGAAAAATGGCAGTTTAGAGTGAAATGATTACATGCATGTATAGGATTATATATGCATAGAATATCTCTATGAACATACACCAGAAACTCCTTGCCTCTAGAGCACACAGGGAGAGTAAGGGGCAGAACTGAAAGATTCATTCACATTTTGTCATATGGCCTCTCGTATTGCTTGAATTTTACCATGAACACAAATTACTGTACTTTTTTTTTTTTGAGACAGAGTCTCTCTCTGTTGCCCAGGCTGGAGTGCAGTGGCACCGTGTTGGCTCACTGCAACCTCCATCTCCCAGGTTCAAGAAATTCTCCTGCCTCAGCTTCCTGAGTAGCTGGGATTACAGGTGCCCACCACCATGCTCAGCTAATTTTTATATTTTTAGTAGAGATGGGGATTTGCCATGTTGGCCAGGCTAGTCTCAAACTCCTGACCTCAGGTGATCCGCCCGCCTTGGCTTCCCAAAGTGCTGGGATTACAGGTGTGAGCCACCACACCTGGCCTACTGTACCTTTTCAAAAGAATAATATTTAAATGAACCAAGAAAACTTTGATAAGAAACTAAATATTTCCCCCCCAAAAAAATTCCATAACTTAATTTGTAGATTTAATGTGCCCCCTCAAAAATCTCAGATAATTTTTAAAAAATTATACAGGCTGGTTCTATAGAAATGGAAAACTGAACAGTCAACAATAGCAAGAAAATGTTTGAAAAAGAATAATAATGAAGGGGAGACTGGCTAAACCAGATATGAAAACATTATAAAACAATGTTAACTAAAACTATGTGAAACTAGAGAGTGAATACACATATCAATAGAAGCTAATAGAAAGTCCAGAAATAGGCACAAATTCATTTGTAAGTTAAGTATATGAAAAATGTATAATTTCATATCAGTTGGAAAAACACTAGATCCTTCAATAAGTGGTAATGGCACAACTGGAAGTCATCTGGAAAAAATATTTTTCTTCATACCTTAATCCTGGAACCAATACAAGCTCCAAATATATCAAAAATTTAAATATTTTTGAGTGAAGACATAAAAACATTAGAAGAAAACATGAAAGAACCTTTTTTTTTTTTTTTTTTTTTTGAGATGTAGTCTTGCTCTGTCGCCCAGGCTGGAATGCAGTGGTGCAATCTTGGCTCACTGCAACCTCCGCCTCCCAGGTTCAAGCAATTCTCTTGTCTCAGCCTCCCAAGTAGCTGGGACTACAGGCACCTGCCACCATGCCTGGCTAATTTTTGTATTTTTTTTTAGTAGAGACAGGGTTTAACTTTGTTGGCCAGGCTGGTCTCAAACTCCTGACCTCAGGTGATCCACCTGCCTCGGCCTCCCAAAGTGCTGGGATTACAGGCATGAGCCACTGTGCCCAGCCAGAACCATTTTTATAATCTAGAGCAAAGTTTTTTCCAAGCACATCACAAAACCCAGAGATCATAAAAGGTTAATGAAGTAAACTAAAAACATTTCTTTTTTTGAGATGGAGTCTCGCTTTATTGCCCAGGCTAGAGTGCAGTGGCGCAAACTTGGCTCGCTGCAACCTCTGCCTCCAAGGTTCAAGCGATTCTCCTGCTTCAGCCTCCTAAGTAACTCAGATTACAGGTGCCCACCACTAGCCTGGCTAATTTTTATATTTTTAGTAGAGACGGGCTTTCACCATGTTGGCCAGGCTGGTCTCGAACTCCTGAATTCAAGTGATCTGCCTGCCTCAACCTCCCAAAGTGCTGGTATTATAGGCACAAGCCACCACGCCTAGCCAAAAACATTTTTGAAATAGTGGAAAATACTAATACTTTTTTTTTTTTTTTTTGAGACAGAGTCTCGCTAAACAGAGGGCTAATTTTTTTATATATATATAAAGAGCTTCTTATGGTCAGTTTTTAAAAGACCAGCAAGCCAATAGATCAAAACACATGGACAGGTCTCAGAAAAGGAAAATCAGATGGCTTTTAGATATTATAAAAGATGTTCAACCTCATTTACAATCATAGAAATACAAATTAGTTTCACAGAGCTATAATTTTTGATCTGTTAGACTTTTGATAACTATATTGTCAGAGGTGTAGGGAAACACCTTTCTGTACTGGAGATTCAGCAGTTCATAGTCAGAAATTCATATACGCAGATATGCTCACATTTAGGCACATTCTATTTATTGAACATTGTAACACAAGAGTGGAACAAATTAAGTATCCATGAATAGGGGACCAGTTAAATAAAAATGAGATTTTGATATTAAACATTTCCAAGACAAATTGTTTCATTAAAAAAGAAAATGCAGCAGGGTACTCACGGTTGGTCCCATTTGTGCTATCTTTTTAAAGATGTGTACTTACGTCTCTTGAAGGGTATATAAGAATATTAATAGTGGTTGCTTCTGGGGTGGAGAGTTAAGAGATTGCGGAAAATGAAGAGGGGGGAGCCTTTCACTGCATTCCCTTTGGTGCCTTTGGAATGTGGTGCCGTGTTTTTGTGTTATCTATTTAAAAAGTAATTATTTTATCACTGAAATTAAAAAAAGTAAGCCAACCAGCCAACAAACACCCAAGCTTAGGAACACTTAAACGATGCTGTGTCTGAAAGCACATTGTGGGGTCTTCCTGGATCATTCTCCTCCTGGTAACCAACAGAGCTACAGTTCACCTATTTTGAGACAGAGTCTCGCTGTGTGGCTCCAGGCTGGAGTGCAGTGGCTGTGGATCTCAGCTCACTGCAAGCTCGGCCCCGGGTTCATGCCATTCTCCTGCCCTGCTAGCCTCCCGAGTAGCTGGGACTACAGGCCTCACCACCTCGCCCGGCTAGTTTTTGTATTTTTTTTAGTAGAGACGGGTTTCACCCCTCGTTAGCCAGGATGGTCTTGATCTCTGATCTTCGGATCCGCTTGTCTCGCCTCCCAAAGTGCTGGGATTACAGGCTTGAGCCACCGCTGGGCCCCGCCAGTTCACCTATTATTTCAGGTGAGAAAACTGAGGCTCAGAAAATACACTTCACATGTCCGGAATGATTTGTCCTTAACTCCCTAACTCAACCCCACCCTCCCTTTCCAGCTCCCCGAAACGCCATTTGGTATATGTACTCATCCAGTGTACTGAAACATTTACTTTTCACCAGATTGTGTCTCTGAGACAGTTTAGAACTGGACTTTTCAATGAATACTTGCCATCTAGTGGTAAAAAAAAGATGTGTGCACCTAACACAGACTGCACTCATTCATTCATTCCTGCATCAAACACCATACAGTCATGCACTGCATAACATTTCAATCAACGACAGGCTGCATCCATGACAGTGGTCCCTTAAGATTATAATGGAGCTGAAAAATTCCCATTGCCTAGTATTCACTATACTATAATTTGTTTCATTATTTTAGAGTGTACTCCTACTCATTTTTTTTAAGTTAGCTATAAAACAGCCTCAGGCAAGTCCTTCACAGGTATTTCAGAGGAAGGCATTGTTTTCCTAGAACAGAAGAGTTGTGAGCTACTGCCCCTGAGGACCTTCCTGTGGGACAAGATGTGGAAGTGAAAGTCAATGATGTTGATGATCCTGACCCTCTATAGGCTTAAGCACATTTTTTTAAATGTGTGTGTTTACATCTTAGTTTTTAACAAAAAAGTTTAAAAAGCTGAAAAAAGAATTAAAAGAAAAAGTCCTGTAGAATAAGGATATAAAGAATGAAAACATTCTTGTACAACATGCACTGTGTTGTTGTTTTAAGGTAAGTATTATTACAATCATTAAAAAGGTAAAAAAAAAAAAAAAAAGTGTATACAGTGAAAAGTTACAATAAACTAAGGTTAATTTATTATTAAAGAAAAATGTTTTTATAAATTTAGTGTAGCTTAAGTGTACAGTGTTTATTAAGTCTACAGTAGTGTGCAGTAATGTCCTAGGCCTTCACATTCACTCACCACTCACTCACTGACTGACACAGAGTAACTTCCAGTCCTGCAAGCTCCATACAGGTGTACCATTTGTTATCTTTTATACCTTATTTTAATGGTACCTTGATATGTTTAAATATACAAATACCATTGCGTTACAGTTGCCTATGGTATTCAGTACAGTCACATGATGTACAGGTTTGTAGCCTAAGAACAACAGGCTGTACCATATAGCCTAGGTGTGTAGTAAGCTAGACCCTCCAAGTCTGTGTATGTACCCTCTATGATGTTTGCACAATGAAGAAATTGCCTAATGACACTTTTCTCAGACCATATCCCCATTGTTAAGTGAGGCATGACTGTATTTGGGAAATCACTTGTCCTTAAGGCACTCCTAGTCTCTTGGGAAAGACTGACAGAAAAGCAGGTGATTCACCAGTATGTTGAAGAGACCACTGCACTCCCATGTTTATTGTGGCATTATGCACAATAGCTAAGATATGGAATCAATATAAGTGTCCATCAACAAATCAATGAATAAAGAAAAAGTAGTGTATATACACAATAGAATATCTAGCCATAAAAAAGAATGAAATGCCATCATTTGAGGCAATGTAGATGAGCTTGGTTAACATTTTGTTAAGTGATAATAAGCCAGGCATGGAAAGATAAATATCACATGCTCTCATTCATATGTGGGAGCTGCAAAAGTTGATCTCATAGAAGTGGCATATGGAATAGTGGTTACTGGAGACTGGGAGTCAGGGGATGGTGAGAGGTTAGTTAACGGATGCAAAATTGCAACTAGATAGAAGGAATAAGTTCCAATGTCACTGTAGCATGACTGTAATTAAAAACAATCTACTGTATGTTTTCCAATATAGCTAGAAGAGCAGATTTTGAATGTTCTCAACACAAAGAAACAATAAATGAGGTGATATGCATGCAAATTACCCTTTGATTATTATACATTGTATACATGTATCAAAATATCACACTATACCCTGTAAATATGTACAAAATTATGTGTCAACTAAAAATAATAATAAAAGAAAAAAGAGAAAAATGGAGAACAAAAAGACCCATGGTGAGCGTGAAACTTAAAAAAATAGAATAGAAAATGACTAATGTTTTCATTATATTGATTACCTGCTGAAATGGTAATCATTTGTGAAAAAGAAAAATAGGTGGCTCCACTACAGCGCAACTAAAGCTAGGAAAGTCAAGTACAGAACACGGGGAGCACAGTGTAGGGTTTAACTTTGCCTTGGGAAATTGCAGGTATCATGAGCAACATTGAACTCAATTTTCTGGATTCTCAGTAGATGCTAAAATTACCTCCTTTCTTGTCTTCCTCTTGCTGGACCCCATCAGGATTGGGATAGCAGTTTTTGTTGTTACCTTCTCTGTGTCTGAGGATGGACTCATTAACTGATCATGTTAGGAAGGCAGCCAGTGTATGCCCTTTGGCTGCATGGAGTAGCTGTTCCAAGAGCTGAATCCATGCCACTGTTGCATCTGGTCTGCAGATCTGTTTTCCAAAGAGCCATATGCGAATGCATTGTTCATTTCCCACCTCTGGTCAGAACATCTGTGGAATGTCCCTCCTGCCCATGTAGTTCTTCAGCTGTGTTATCCTGAAGCTCTCTTGAAGGTTAGCCTTTCATTCTCCAAGCAAACAAGTTCTTGTAGCCCATAGAAGATGCCCTCCATAGAAACAAAAGCAGTCCACGCAGCTTGCCTAGAATGAAAGGTGCGTAAATTGGTAGGGGGTGGACCTGCAAAGAGAGGTGGGGCTCTTTCATAAATGAACTTAAATACCAGGCTGGTGAGATACTGAGATTACAAGTAGACCTAAAGTATTTGGGGAGCCAGTGAGAGTTTCTGAGCAGGGAAGTGACCAGAGACCAACGTATTTGTTCATTCAACAAATAATTGTCAACATCTACTGTGTGCAAAGCTCTGAGTGAGACCCTGTGCTACGGACCCCAGCACAGAGATGAATAAGACCCAGGGTGGGAGACATGTCATCCTCCTGGGTTATAATGCCTTCTACCCCCACGCAACAGCTTAAATTTTTTGTCTCAGAGAAGGAAAGAAACATCAGAGCATAAGAAATTAGCAACAGAAATTATAAACTATAAATCACAGTTCTAATTGTTCTATAATCATATAAGCATAGCAATTTTTCTTTAACATAGAAATATACAAGTCAAAGATAAAACAGGAGCCCAATCTCATGGAGAAATAGTCTGCTGCCTCTACCCAGATATTATACCATGTCCTTTTGACACTGTGGACCCAATAAGGCTTCCATCCCTAGAAGACCTTTCTCTCCCGATCTGTATCCATCAGAATTCCACTCAACCTTCCATACCCTCCTTGCCAGAACACCTTTTCTTCTCCTTCCAAATGCATGTCATTTCTGCCTCCTTGGATCTTCCAGACCATCTCGTAACCCCGTTTGTCCCAGTTCCTGCCTTGTATTATGGATGTCTGCTCCTAAAACAAAAGTAGGAGTCAGTATGAGCTGGGATGTACTCTGGAATCACCCCTCCATCTCCCTAGTGAGGCTTCGCATATGGTTCATGGTACATTGAGAAGTGTCTGTTGAATTGAATGCTTTAGAACTTGGTTCACTGACAGAAGGACTCCTTTAGCAAAGTTAGCCATTTTACCTCCTTTGTCTCCATAGCTGCTACCAGTTCTCCAAATTACAACCTATTTCCCAACAGACTCCAGTTACAGTACTTCTTAATTTATCTTCCTATTAAAAGGCAAAACTACTGCTTCATTAATCAATGGGTAAGGAAAATCAAAAGCTTATTAACTAGCAAGCCAATGCTATTCTAAAGGGCATTGATTCATGTATGTTATGGGCAGCCTGTTCATTGATAACTACAGCTCTTGGAGGGCAGCTGTCTGGAGTAGCACTGGGGAAACTGAAATCTTTTTTGAAATAGCTTTTAAATGCATGGAAACACATCTGATTCTTATTGGGAATTTCTTGATAGGGAATACAGAAGGGGAGACTATTTGCTTGTCAGCAATATGATATAGAGACACATCTTTTCATAGGGTTTCATAAGTGCATACATGTAACCAAGAAACACAGATACTTTCATATTATCTTGAGCAAAATAAATTTATTCTTTAAAATGCAATGAGTGCCCTGCATAATGTATTCAAGAATCAATGCAAATATAAAGGATGTGTTTATTGGCTTGTGATCTGTATTCATGACTGCAGGTATGGTTGGATCTTTTGAGATGGGGGTTTCCTCTGTTTCAGTGGCCAAGGGATATTCTTTCTCAAATGGACATGGTGATAATTTGAAACTTATCCCATGCATAGTGACCCCAAATTTGAGTAAATATATATCAAGTACATATGATACACAAATAAGTGAGTCTGAAGTTAACCTCCAAGCACTCCAAATTAGGGCCCTAAGACAACTGCAGAATTTGTTGCAGGGCAGGTGTATGGCCTGGTTTAGAGCTTTATTATTTTGACCTCCATTCGCATGTTAGTTTTACTTATTCTTCTATCTTCATTCTTTAACAACATACATCCTTTACTTATTAGATCCTAATATATTAGCATCTAATATACTTTTACTATTTTTTGGACAATGCGAAAAACCTTAGAACAGTGTAATTCCCTTTAGCCCGTGTATTAGTCTGTTCTCACATTGCTATAAAGAACTACCTGAGACTCGGTAATTTATAAAGAAAATAGGTTTAATTGACTCATGGTTCTACAGGCCGTAAAGGAAACATGGCTGTGCAGACCTCAGGAAGCTTATAATCATGGCAGAAGGTGAAGGGGAAGCCAGCATGTCCTATAAGTCTGGAGCAGGAGGAATATAGTGGGGAGGGCCATACACTTTTAAACAACTAAATCTCTGAGCACTCACTCACTATCACAAGGAGTCCACCCAATGATTCAATCACCTCCCATGAGACCCCTCCTCCAACACTGAGAATTACAATTCAACATGAGATTCATCTGGGGACACAGAGCCAAACCATATCATTCTGCCCCTGGCCCCTTCCAAATCTCATGTCCTTCTCGCATTTCAAAACACAGTCATGCCTTCCCAACAGTTCCCCAAAGTCTTAACTCATTTCAGATTAACTCAAATAAAC
Source organism: Papio anubis (assembly GCF_008728515.1). Classification (NCBI taxonomy): domain Eukaryota; kingdom Metazoa; phylum Chordata; class Mammalia; order Primates; family Cercopithecidae; genus Papio; species Papio anubis. The sequence goes on from NC_044987.1 coordinate 73,519,041, forward strand.
TCAAGTCCCAAGTCTCATCTGAGACAAGGCAAGTCCATTCTGCCTATGAGCATGTAAAATAAAAAACAACTTAGCTATTTCCAAGATACAATGAGGGAAAGGCATTGAGTAAATGCTCCTGTTCCAAAAGGGATAATTTGGCAAAAAAAATAAAGGGGTTACAGGCCCTATGCAAGTTCAAAGCCCAACAGGGCAGTCATTAAATCTCAAAGCTCCAAAATAATCTCCTTTGACTCCATGTCTCACATCCAGGCCACACTGATGCAAATGATGGGCTTTCAAAGCCTTGGGCAGCTCCGCTCCTGTGGCTAAGCAGGGTGCAGCCCCTGCAGCTGCTTTCACAGACTGGCATCAAGTGCCTGCAGCTTTTCCAGGCACAGGGTGCAAACTGTTGGTAGATACCATTCTGGGGTCTGAAGGATGGTGACCCTCTCCTCACAGCTCCACTAGACAGTGCCCCAGTAAGGATACTGTGTGGGGGCTCCAACCCCACATTTCCCCTCTGCACTGTCATAGTAAAGGTTCTCCATGAGGACTCCATCCCTGCAGCAGACTTCTGCCAGGACATACAGGTGTTTCCATACATCCTCTGGAATATATGTCAGCCTCAACTCTTGCCAACTACACACTCACAGGCCTAACACCATGTGGAAGCCTTGGCAGCTTCCAGCTTGCATCCTTTAGAGCTCTGACCTGAGACATATCTTGGCCCCTCTTAGCCATGGTTGGAGCTAGAGAGGCTAGGACGCAGAGCGTCATGTCGCAGGGCTGCACAGAGCAGTGGGACCCTGTGCCTGGCCCACAAAACCATTTTTCCCTCCTGGGACTCTGGGCCTGTCATGGGATGGGCTACTGTAAAGGTCTCTGAAATGCCTTTCAGGCATTTTTCCCATTGTCTTGGCTATTAACATTTGGCTTCTTTACTTATGCAAATTTCTGCAGCAGGCTTGAATTCCTCCCCAGAAAATGGGATTTTCTTTTCTACCACATGGCCAGGCTGCAAATTTTCCAAACTTTTATGCTCTGCTTCCCTTTTAAATATAAGTTTTAGCATCAAGTCATTTCTTTGTTTATGCAGGTTAGTTAGTGTAGGCTTTTAGAAGCAGCCAGGCCACATCCTGAATGCTTTGCTACTTAGAAATTTCTTCCACCAGATACCCTAAATCATCACTCTCAAGTTCAAAGTTCCACAGATCTCTAGAGCAGGGACACAATGCTGCCAGTCTCTTTGCTAAGGTATAGCAAGAGTGACCTTTACTCCAGTTCCCAGTAAGTTCCTCATCTCCATCTGAGACCTCAGCCTGGGCTTCACTGTCCATATCACTTCAGCATTTTAGTCACAACAATTTGACGAGTCTCTGGAAAGTTCTAAACTTTCCCTCATCTTCCTATCTTCTTCTAAGCCCTCCAAATTGTTCCAAAGTCACTTCTACATTTTCAGGTATCTTTGTAGCAATGCCCCACTCCAGGTACCAATTTTCTGTATAAGTCCATTCTCACATTGCTATAAAGAACTACCTGAGACTGGATAATTTATAAAGAAAAGGGGTTTCATTGGCCCACAGTTCCACAGGCTATACAGGAAGTATGGCTGGGGAGGCCTCAGGAAATTTACAATCATGGCGGCAGGTGAAGGGGAAAGTGACATGTCCTACATGGCTGGAGCAGGAGGAAGAGGGGAGAGGTGCCACACACTTTTAAACAACCAAATCTCTGAGCACTCACTCACTACTATGAGAACAGCAAGGGGAAGTCTGCCCCCATGATTTGATCACCTCTGACCAGATCCCTTCTCCAATATTGAGAATTACAATTCAACATGAGATTTGGTTGAGGACAGAATGCCAAACTATATCAACCCACTACCACCTTAAGTATTATTGTTACAAAATAATTAAATTTCATATATATTTTAACCCTACAACACATTTATTAGTATTGCTTTGCCCAGTCAAAATTCATTTGGTTTTACCCAAATATTTACTCTTTCTGTTGTTCTTCACTTTTTTATGTCCATTTTCCTTCTGGGATGATTTTCCTTCTACCTGAAAAACTCCTTCAGCATTTTTTAGTGAGAATTTGCAGGCAAAGAATTCTCAGTTTTTGTTTATTTGAAAATGTCTTTATTTTGTCTTTATTTTTGAAGAATAGTTTTAAATAAGTTGCCACTTATTTTCATTCAGTATTTTTAAGGCATCACTTGTCTGTCTGTGGCTTTTATGATTTCTATTGAGAAGTCCTTTGTCAGTCTTATGGTTGCTTGTTAGAAAGTAACATGTCTTTTTCCATAGCTGCTTTTAAGATTTTGTCTTTATCTCTGATTTTCAGTAGTTTTACTACATAGGTAGGCATGACTTTATTTATATTTATTGTTTTTGAGATTTGTAGCACTTCATGCATCCATGTCTTGGTATCTTTTGTCAGTTTTGGAAAATTCTGGCCCTTATTTCTTCAAACATTGGTTCTATCCCAATATTCTTTCTCCTCTCCTTCCAGAATGTTAATTATATATATGTTCAACTTTATCATCATTTTCCATATGTTTCTTATGCTTTTTTCTATATTCTTTATCATTTTCTCTCCATACTTTAGTTTGGATATTTCCTAATCCTCTCCTCTGCTAGTTTGAAATGCTATTAAACTTGTTCTTAATTCTAGTTATCATATTTATTAATATTAGTTCTAGAATTTTCATTTGATTCTTTTTTTAGAAATTCCAGTTTGTTGCCAAAATTCTTCATCAGATTTCTATTTCCTTGAACATATTAATTACAGTTTTTAAGTCCAAGTCTGATAACTATAATATCCAGATCATTTGTAGGTCTATTTCTATTGTTTGTTTTTCCCTTGTTTCAGTTTCCTGGTATGTCTCATCATTTTCTATTGAATACCAGACATATGTATGAAAACTTATAGGGGCTCTGGATGACATTATCTTCCTTCACAAAGATTTGCTTCTTCTAGCAGGCAGTTAAGAGTATGGAAGATCACCTTAATCAGGCCTTGGGTTGGGCTGTTTTTAAGCTGGATTCAGTCTTTGTGAGAGCTCTTTGACTTATGGTTCACTCTTATTCCATGGGTGTAGCTCTTCAGGGGTTCCTCACTTAAAGCCTAGGGTGCTTACCAGTGTGTCTCTTCCTTATGGTTTCCAATTTCCAATTTTAATCTTCCTCAAATCTGAGGCTGCCAAAAGCTCTGTTTAATCTCTTAGCCGCTAATTTCTACACAGAGTTGCAAACTTCCTTCACCATGACTCTTACAAATTAGCAACTGCCTCAGAAGAAACAGCAGTGCCAAACATCAGGCTTACTTCTCTGTCCCTTTCTCTTCAGGATCCTAGCTCAAGTCATTTTCTCTCCCCAGTCCTGTGAGACTGATGAAAGCTGTACTCAGCTTCTCAGCCTCTTAGCCTTGTGTGGCTGATGAAAAAGCCAGAACCTGAAGGGAAAAAAGCAGTTTGGAATATCTGACTCACCTCCATGCATTTCCCTTCTCTCCAGGATCTTGACCTTCAAGTCCTGGCTGCATTGAGGCCTTTCCAATACTTTAAACCAAGTTACTTTGTTTTGTTTTATTCACTTTTTGTAATTGTTCTTGGGAGGTTGTTGGTCTGATATAAGCTAGTTCATCAGTGCTGGAGGTGAAACTAGTACCTCTTCTTTAAGTACTTGGGTTCTGTCTCTCCTGCATGCAAGTCTTTCTCTTGCATCATTCTTATTTGTCTCTCAAATCTCACTTTCTGGTATCAGTTCTAATATGCTAGGTGTGGAGGACTGTACGTCTGTCTACAATTGTTCAAATCTTTCCTCTTAAGTAACATCTCTTACTATTTGTTTCTCTTCTTAATTGGTATTGGGAAATATAATATTACATCAAGTGTGACTTCCTTCAATGTGAGTACCTTGGTAAAATTTTGCAACTCTTAAGACTGAAGAAAAAAACCTCTATGGATTTAACATAATTAATTACTTTATAGTAATGTAGGACTCTAATTGATTCTTACCTCTAAGATGTCATGAATTGATGCCACTTTTTTTCTGTTTTTTGAGCTATTAAATGTGAAAGAGTCATTATTAAAGATTTTTTTGATGCCTTTGAAAAGGAATTACAGAAAAGGTGCTCAACATCATGATCATCAGAGAAATGCGAATCAAAACTATAATAAGCTATTATCTCACCCCAGTTAAAATGGCTTATATCCAAAACATCAGGGAATAAAAAATACTGGTGAGGATGTGGAGAAAGGGGAACCCTCATACACTGTTGGTGGGAATGTAAATTACTACAAGCACTATGGAGAATAGTTTGGAGGTTCCTTAAAAAACTGAAAATAGGGCTACTATATGATCCAGCAATCCCACTGCTGGGTATATATCCAAAAGAAAGGAAATCAGTATATCAAAGAGATATCTGCACTCCCATGTGTGTTGCAGCACTGTTCACAATATTGGAAGCAACCTAAGTGTCCATCGGCAGATGAATGGATAAAGAAAATATGGTGTGTATATATACACACTGGAGTACTATTCAGCCATAAGAAGAATGAGATGCAGTCATTTGCAACAACATGGGTGGAACTGGAGATCATTACGTTAAGTGAAATAAGTCAGGCACAGAAAGACAAACATCACATGTTCTCACTTATTTATGAAATCTAAAAATCAAAATAATTGAACTCCTGGACTTAGAGATTAGAAGGACAACTTCCAGAGACTGGGAAGGGTAATGGTGGTGTGTGGATGGGGATGGTTAACAGGTACAAAAAAATAGTGAGAATGAATAAGACCTATTTGATAGCATAATGGGTGAATATAGTCAATAATAACTTAATTGTACATTTTTAAATAACTTAAAGAGTATAATTGGATTGTTTGTAACTCAAAGGATAAATGCTTGAGGGAATGGATACCCCAATCCCCATAATGTGCTTATTTCACATTGCATCCCTGTCCCAAATCATCTCATGTACCTCATAAATATATACACCTACTACATACCCACAAAAAAATTTTTAAATTTGTTTTAAAAAGAAAAGAACTATAGATACTCCTTGACTTACAGTGAGGTTACATCCTGATAAACTCAGGATGTTTTATCAGTTACAACTGAAAAACATTGAAAATAACATTAAGTCAAAAATACACTTAATATACCTAAGCTACTGAACATTATAGCTCAGCCTAACCTACCATATATGTGCTCAGAACAGTTACATATTATTTATATATATATATGTGTGTGTGTGTGTGTATGTGTGTGTGTGTGTATATATATATATATATGATGGAGTCTTGCTCTGTCACTCAGGCTGGAATGCAGTGGTGTAATCTTGGCCCACTGCAACCTCCACCTCCGAGGTTCAAGCGATTCTCTTGCCTCAGCCTCCCCAGTTGCTGAGACTGCAGGTGCATGCCATCATACACAGCTAACTTTTATATTTTTAGTAGAGACAGGCTTTCCGCATGTTGTCCAGGCTGGTCTCAAACTCCTGACCTCAGGTGATCCACCCACCTCAGCCTTCCAATGTGCCGGGATTACAGGCATGAGCCACTGCATCCAGCTAGAACACTTACATTAACCCACAGTTGGGCAAAATTATCAAACACAAAGCCTATTTTGAAATAACTGTTGAATATCTCATATAGTTTATTTAATATTATATTGAAAGTAAAAAATAGAGTAGTTGTATGTGTGCTGAAAGTACAGTTTCCACTGAATGGGTATTGCTTTTATACCATCATAAAGTCAAAAATTATAAGCTGAATCATCATAAGATGGGGACTGTCTGTATATTAAAATAATGAAGGTTTTTCACACCAGGTGGTGGCTCATGGCTCACGCCTATAATCCCAGCATTTTGGGAGGCCAAGGTGCGGCAGATCACTTGAGGTCAGGAGTTCGAGACCAGCCTGGCTAACATGGCAAAACCCCATCTCTACTAAAAATACACACAAAAGAAATGGCTGGGCATGGTGGCAAGCGCCTGTAATCCCAGCTGCTCGGGAGGCTGAGGCATGAGAATCACTTGAACCCGGGAGGCAGAGGTTGCAGTGAGCTGAGATAGTGCCACTGCACTGCAGCCAGGGCAAAAGAGCGAGACTCTGTCTCAGAAAATAAATAAATAAATAAATAAATAAATAAATAAGGTTTTCTTAAAAATATAAAATGTATGAACACTAAGCAATGTATATTACATGTATATATAGAGAGAGAGGGAAAACACTAACCAATGTATATATAGGAATGTCTAGTTTGGTAGATGCCCTCCATTCCAATTCAAATGAGAGCAATAGTTGATTACTATAACCTAAAGAAGAATGTGTTAAAGCAGGGAATTATAAAAATTAATACATGGATATGTCAAATAGTTTAACTTAAATCAGATAAGTATACCTTCAATCAGAAATATAAATCATGCCAATAATTTATCACCCCTGATTTCCAATTTAGGCTTCTTGAAAATGAATCTAGTACTTAAAGATACTTACAGAGCCATCTGAGTATAGAACTCCTGATTTTTACAACTTTTCCCAGTCTTTTACAGTTATCTTGCTCTCACCTAATTATACATTATTTTCAGCCACTTGCCTCTGTTGAGTCCTTTCAGAGCAGTCATACAAAAAAAAAAAAAAAAAACTTTCCTTTTCTCACTCATATCTCATCAGTTTCAAAAGATTTAACTAAATTATGTAAGCACAATGTCAGAATAACTGGTATAAGGAGGTTTGAGAACAAACACAACTTACTCTTGATAAACATGCAAGTTTATTGCAGAAGCAGAAGCATGCTGCCACAGCGGAGAGTGGGCACCCAACTGAATCATCCGCATGCCCGAACTCTGTCAGTATTTATGATACTACAGAGGGAATGGCAAGCACTGGCTGGTCATGCAAGGAGGTTAAGTGTTGGCTAGTCAAGAGAGCTTCTGCTATTTTGAATATAGTTATTTTGCTTAATCTTGGGTTGAATCTACATATTTTTGAAGTCATCTTCCTTGTCACCACTCATCTTATCCTCGCACTCATTGGCATGATTTCAGAATAATTGGAGATCGCTTCTTCCAATCTAAGTATCACAGATTGCCTGTTTACTAATAACAGTGCACTTTTTGTGTGTTACCAACTACCAGACTTGTAAACACTTTACATGAATCTCATTGAATCCTCAGAACCCTATGAAGTGGGGCTATTATTATCCACATTTTATACTTGAGGAAATGGAGGCTCAGAGGAGTGAAATGACTTGCACATAGGAAGTAACGATAGGTGCACAATTCAAGTCCAGGTCGTGAGCATCTACAACTTACACGTGTACCATACACTAAGTGCATCCCTTGTCATAGAACTTGGGCACTGGTGGTGCGCTCCCGCCTCTCAGGCTGGGGCCAGCTCCCCACCCTGCCATTCTCCTTTTATTTCTCCAGTCAGCCTCCCTAAACTCAGCCCACTTTGCCTTCATTCAGGAAGTGATTACTTCTAGCCCCCCAAATTCTCCCCCCTCACCTGTCAAAGGGCTGAGTTCACGCATCCTCCGTTCCCTTTCACTGACTCTGACGATATTTGTGTGAGCTCCTTGTGATTTCAGAATTTTACTGTCACGGAGATATGGGGTGAGAGAAATACACATGCAGAAAAATGACAAAGGCTTCAGAAACTTACTACATTCTTGGATTCTGGTTCCTGAGCTACCATTCTTCATGCCCATGCTGTGGTGGGAACCAAATGCTCCCCTGGACTGCTGTCCTCCATATTGATTCCTGAGAGAAAGGCTCTCCAATTCCCTAGCAAGAGCCCTGGTTACCCCCAGACCAATAAAGGCTCCTTCTCCTAGCACAGATGTCCCGTTGTTTATAGTGGAGGCTTGTGCTCTAAAGCCCTTCAAACTGGGAAGCATACAATTCTGGCCCCCACATACAACAGCAGTAATGACCCCTCTGAGCATTACCTGATGGTCACTATTTAGAACTAAGTATCGTGACTTCTGGAAAAACTGTTAAAATGCCAAGTATTTTTGCCTGGCACAAATGAGGTTGAGTGGACAAGGCAAAAGAGCCATAGCTTCAGCCACCGTTAACCATTAAAGGTGAAAAGAAATTCGTTTATCCAAATAGCCTATATCCAAGATGGATTTCCTGGCTGTGCTGAAATGGCAGAAACTCAGGGGAAGTCCGTGGATAAATTTAAGTTTCCACTATCAAGTGCATCTAACATGTATCCCAGTATCAATACTCCCACTCCTTTTAACATCAGAATGCCAGCTGTCAGCTGGATACATGGCCACCCAGAAAAATACGTTTCCCAGCTTCTCTCGAGATAGCTATAGCCATGAAACTAAGTTCTGACCAATAAGGTGTAAGAAAAATCATGTGTGCAATTTTCTGAAAGAGTACTTAACCAGAGGGAGCATGTCGCTCTTTGTCCTCTGGACTGTCCACCTGCAAACTTTTTTACATGAGATACAAATAAACCTTTTGTAAGCTATGATGTTTGAGGTTTCTCAGTTATATGCAGTCAAACCTAATCCTATCTGGTGTAACCACCCAAGGAGTTCATCTTGCCTGCTGCCTAGAGAGCCGATTCATCAAGACAGGGGAACTGCAATAGAGAAAGAGTAATTCATGCAGAGTTGGCCGTGCTGGAGATGGGAGTTTTATTATCACTCAAATCAGTCTCCCCTACCAGTCAGGAAGCAGAGTTTTTAAGGATAACTTGGTGGGTGGGGGGAAGCTAGTGAGCCAGGAGTGCTGATTGGTCAGAGATGAAATCACAGGGAGGCAGAGCTGTCTTCTTGTGCTGAGTCAGTTCCTGGGTGGGGGCCACAAGATCAATGAGCCAGTTTATTGATCTGAGTGGGGTCAGCTGGTCCATCAAGTGCAGGGTCTGCAAAATATCTCAAGCACTGATCTTTGGAGCAGTTTAGGGAGGGTCAGAAACTTGTAGCCTCCAGCTGCATGACTCCTAACCCATAATTTCTAATCTTGTGGCTAATGTTAGTCCCACAAAGGCAATCTGGTCCCCAGGCAAGAAGGAGACCTGCTTTGAGAAAGGGCTGTTAACTGCCTTTGTTCAAACTATGGACTATAAACTAAGTTTCTCCCAAAGTTAGTTCAGCCTACTCCCAGGAATAAACAAGGACAGCTTGGAGATTAGAAGCGAGATGGAGTCAGTTAAACTAGATCTGTTTCACTGTCTCAGTCATAATATTGCAAAGGCGATTTCCCTGACACAGGTAAGAATTCCAAAAGTATTTCAGAGATTGAAGGACTTGTTTCTTATTCCTGTTCAAAGTAGTTGTCACATGAAGTATATTAAATCCAAGATTCTCTGATTCTCTCACTGTTGTAAAACACACACATACACACACACGCGCGCGCGCTTTGGTTCCAGTGACTGGTTCCAGTGACTGCTCTCACAGATTATTGTATTCTACACACAATTCTTCAATTAAATGAATGTTTAGAAATCACAAACAACACAGAATCCTACACAAACTTGGTCTCAGTATTCAACCAATCCCTACCCCTACTTGCCAGATGAGAAAACAAAAGAAATCAGCCTGCCTTTTTTTATTCCTCTGGCAAAATTGTTACATACTTTGCAAGGAAATGAGAATAGATATTTCTGAGACTAAATCATCACAGACAAGCAGTCAGTAATAAATATGATAAATGCCTAAATAAATTATGGCTAGAGTTGGTAAAAGTAATTTTTCACCATCAGATGATTCCTGTAAAAAGCACTAAAGTGACAATCTACATGAAGCCCCCAGCCCTGTTTCAAGTTATCTATTAATTACACTTCCCTCATTTATCCAGTGCCTCTGCTATTGTGGTAAGTGTCGGATTCATTTTATCCCATTGCTCAATAGATTTTAATTGCAGCTGCTGCAGCAGACACCTTGAGATACATTTCCTATTGAGACCGTGGCAGCCTGCTAGACTGGCCCAATGATGATTAATTTCAATGAGTTGAATGGCTGAGAAGGAGGGAAGCCACTTCCATTTTAATTACATCTATAAGAGTGCAGCACTTTTGTACCAGATCATTGTCTTAAACAAAAGAATACCTGAAAGGAAAACAAAATTCAGGGTGTAGTGGTCTCTATTTGCATTGATCTCCTCTTTTCAGTTCATTGCACCACAACTCAGTCAGCTCTGTATTGGGAAATATTGACAAGCCATTGGGATTTGCACACAGTTTGGAAACCATGAAGAAAGCATCGTTCAGTTTATTTTTGTTTATCTTACTTGGGCAATTAAAATCCATCGAGCGGGTTAAGATATGACACAGCATTTCACCATCATCACAGATGTTCCACATAAAAGGGTCAAGAATAATTAACTCTGACATGTGTATGTATTTATTTATTCCAGGGAGACAGAGCCAAAGACATTCTTGGGATTTTCCAGAACACTCCATACTCATTTATGCCCTTGGATGCTGGCACATGCTATTCCCTTCTCTCCCCCATCCATTTGGATAAAATCCTCCAGCAAAGGCCAGCTCAATTGCCATTTCCTCTGTCCTGCCTTGAGATAGGGGTGGAGTGAGGGTGGGGGTTGAAAGAGCAGAGGCCTTGGATGACACATATTTGACTGGGACTGCTAGTGCTGTGTGACCTTGGGCAAGTTACTTAGGCTCTCTGAGCCACAGTTTCCTCATCTAAATGAAGGAAAATTAACATTCTCCTATGTTATTATCATGTGGATTAAATGAGATACTTTATAGAAAGCACCCAGATTGATGCCTGGTCATAAACAGGTGTGATAGGTTTAAGTCTACTTTCCTCTTCTGCACTTCCGGCAGTAGCACTTTTTAAAAAAAATCTCCTTTATGATGCTAATTGATCAGCAAGCCAGAAAACAGGAATTTAGACTCTGTCCTTTCCTCCTTCCCCTCCCCAAGTAAAAAGGTGATGAAATGTATTTGTCTCTACTTCCTATTTCAGATTCATTCTCTTCTCTTCGTCCTCACTGCTAACTACCTTGATTCGCACATGGTTTCTTCATCCCTCACCCGAATTAATGGGGAAGGCTCTTTGCAGATCCCCACACCTCCCATCTGACCCCTCCATTGCATCTTCCATGAGACTCACACAGTGATCTTCCCTGCCCCTCACCATAGGTGACCAACCATCCCAGTTTGTCCAGGACAGCAAGGGTCCCCAGGATGTGGGACTCTTCAGTTTTAAAATCAGGACATTCCCAGGCAAATCAAGATGAGTAAGTCACCCTACATCCCTTACTTAAAATCTCTCAACAGTGTCTCAAAGATTCCAAGATAAACTTAAATTTGTCAGTGTAATACAAAAAACGCTTTGTAATCTAGCCCTTCCTCTCTACCTTCATCTTCATCATGCCTGTCTATTTCCTGCACAAACACACACACCCTTTGCTTTGGCAGTACTGGACTCCTAGAAATTCCTCCGTAGATATTTCATGCCCTTTCTTGACGCCTTCTTTGTCTTTGCCCTTGCAGTTGCAATGCCCATTACCCTACTCCTTTCATCCGGTTAGCTCCTTCAGATACTGAAGCATCATCTCCACTAAGAAGTCTCCCCTGAGAGTCTAACATAGAAGCTCCTCAATTGTGACTTCTGTAGCACCCTGTGTTTACCTCTGACCTGACATCTCTTATGCTTCACTGTGGTTATGATCTGCCTGCTGTAATAGACTGAGCAGTTCCTGAGGACAGGGACTATGCCTTCTTTAAGTCAAGGAGCTGACACATGGTCCATGCTCATTATTGGATGGATGAACAAATAAGTTGTATACATTTGCCTTCTCACCTCCACTACTAAGTGACCTCCTCAAAGGCAGAAAGGACACATCTTGATTTTCTTTGATCTCTTGATTTTCTCCCCCAGCACCTGGTCCACAGCAGGGCTTAATTAAATGTTTTTAATATATGAATGAATGAATACATCTTTCTTTAGATTTGAGCCTAGCTTTCCTGGTGAAATAAACTTCCCTTCAGTTTGTTCACCACCCCCTGCCCCAGCTGGCTGTGTGCCCTAGACAAGGAACTAGTTGTCAGAACTAAACATGGCTCCACACTGTCCCTCAAGTGGCCATCAGCCCAAAGACACTGGGGTCAGGACCTCTCCTATAGGCTTGAACTCCAGAAGGAAAAAAGTATCTGTCCAAAGGCTGATTTCAGTCAGATCTAAGAACATTTTCAACTAGATTCCTTATACAATTGAATATAAAGGCCACTAGCACATGGGGAGGAAAGCTACACCAGATGGCTTTCCCACTACAAAGAGATGAAATATATGTCATTTCTACTTCTATAGTGGTTTAGTCTTTTTGGAGCTCAGCATTAAACAGCTGGGAGCCCTTTCTGACAGTGCAGATTCCACTGCTGATGGCAGGAAGTCAGTGGCAGGCAGCATCCATCCATTTTCTCCAACTACCTTTCCAGCCAACCACCTATGACTTTCTCCCCTACAAAAGTCTTATGACAAGTTAAGTAGAAAGCCTAGCAATGAATAAGGCCTCAAGGGGTTTGGCAGGATGGAGAAAATGAAGAAAGTTTAGAATAACAGTGATTGTTCCTGGGAATAAATGTAAAGTGAAAAAAGGTCCAAGGGTATTGTGGTCACACAGACCAGAGATCAAAGCCTCACTCTTCCGTGTAGAAGCCACCTGACCCCAGTTCAGTGGGTCTGGGCCTCAGTTTTCTAATCTCAACAGGGAGAAGAATGACATGACACATGAGTATGTTCAGTACATTTTAGCTCTCTTCCCCTCTCTTGACTCCTTTTTGTATTTGCTAAAATGGTACTTCTGGTCTGACAATGGATTTTTTTCTTTTCCTCATCTGTGGGTTTTGTTTTGTTTTGTTTTTGTTTTTTTAGTAATGATAACTCTCATAAAGATTGTTTTAAATGAAATCAAATTTAGATATGCATTTTTAAATTACTTACTTTTGAATAGAAGGACAAGACTATGCTGAACAGAATAAAATTAGAATTGTCAAGGGGTACCTGGGAAATGTGACAGCTCTATCCATGAGGCAACCATGACAGCTAAAAAAATGGGTGACTTGTAATTTGCTCTGGGTCTCCAGAAAGTTCTGGAAACACTATATTCTGCTTTGAGTCTCACATTTGCTCTCCTATGTCTCCCAAATGGAGAGGGGTCTCTAACACTCTTAAGCTCTCTGATATACCCATTGATACCTGTCCCTGAGACTACTTGTTTCCATATACTATTGTTCCTGATATTCATTCACCTCCAAGTCTGCTCATCTTTTAAAATCACATTTGAATAGGCATGTGTGAGAGAGGCTAACACACCTGTAAGCCAAAATCCCATGGGGCGCTGTAGAAGACATCCCAGTAAGGCTAAATGAGCAAGGGTTTCAGAATCAGAGGCCTAAATTCTAACCTTGGCCACTTCATCTTTGTGCAAGAGCAGCGCTTATGTCTGTGGGCCGTTGTATAAAATCTACAAATATCAGTCATTCAGTCCAATTTCCCATTCAGTGAGAAGCCCCTTTCATCACATTCCTAGCAGATAGTCACCCCATCTCTACTTCAGTTCCTCCAGTGACAGGGACCTCCTTTTTCTGAACTGCCATATAAGTTTGTGGAATTTGGGTATTACACAAAAGCACCAAGCTGAAGAGGCAAATGGGAGCTGAAATCAAGTCCCCATTCTGCATGTAAAGCTTGTTGCCTAAAAAGGATGCCTTTTTCTTATTTGACGGTCCATAAAAGGCTCCTTTTTCTAACTTTCACAAAGGCATCATATAGACTAGCACTGACCCTGTCAGGTCAACACACTCCAGTGCTCACTGAAAAATAGAAGGAACTTCAACCTCTGCCATGAAGGATGTTGTTTCAGATGCCAAGTGGACAGTGAGACTGTGTCCTTTGGCTCCTCTTAGCAAGGGCCATGACCCCAAATGAGCCCAGGTGTTGAGAGACCAGCAATTAGTCGCCATCCAAGCTAGTGTCTCTGCAAGAGAAGAATATAACAAAATAAATAAAGACCTGCAGCAGAACACCATGCTTGATCATTTATCAAATTGCAAAATCTTTTCCATGACTGTGAAATGGCTTTATGGTTACGAAAATGTACTAATAATGTTATTAGGCAGCAATTAAACTTAAATTCCTTTTAACTGTATTTGATGTCATTCTTTTTCTGGGCCCATTAGAGTAACATTAAGGTGTTTGTGCAGATAGCTCAGTCATTTCAAATTACTTTCCTGTCTAATGTGGGAGCCTTTAATAGCATACTCTTAGGTTGAATTCAATTTTGGAGACACCAGGCATGCTAATTAGATTGTCTGAGTGTTCCTTGCAGAAGAAGCCAAAGAAGAGCTCTTTTTCCCCCTCTTCTGCTTAGCAGTATTCATGGAACACAACTTTCTGTGCAATTAGAGGTATAGACCCTTTACTACACAAAATCTCACTTGAACCATAAGTATTGCTAGCAGACACAACATCTGGTGAATATGCCACCATTGTTGAAATGTTTTTAAGTTCTCATTAGAGCCAGTAAGTTTTCTCCCTTATTATTCTGAGTATCATAGCTAGTGTTTGTTCTGTCTCAGCATATTAGAGTTGGAAGAGAGGGAGCAGTGAGTGAACATTTATTAGGCACCTACCATCTGCCAAGTTCTGGGTGAGATGTTTAATGCCTCCAACAGCCCTGTGAGCTGCGGGTCATTATCTCCATTTACATATGGGGAAACTTTAACTCAGAGAGGGTAGGTAAAGTACCCAAGGTCACACAGCTGGCAGGTTATGGAGTTGGGATTTAAATAGATGTGACTCTAAAGCATATGATCTTCACCTTCTCTTAGCTCTTCTGCTTACTGGTTTGGAAACTTGGAAAGTCACTTTAACATCCTGATCATCAAGATCACATCTATAAAATAGGGATGATAATAATATTGACTCCCTCACAGTACATTGTATTTATCAAATATAGTAATAAATGTAAATGGCCCTTGGAGAAAGTGAAATGCTATACATATGTTGATGGATTTGCAACTCTTGAGGCACCTTAGTTTCCCCATCTGTAAATAGGAGGCATGCAAGCTGATATATGGATCAAATGGGATAGTATTATGTCAAGCATCCAGCCCATGGTCCAGAACTCAAACATTCAACCGAACAATAATTTCATCATCATTTCAACCAGCGTTAGTCCCTGGCAGCCTTCCAACTATGTAATCTCTGCTCACTTACAGATTCCCTTTTCTAAGTCTCCTTTTTCATTGATCTATTGACATAAATTCTTTCTTCAAATAGTCATTGCACTTGGCATCGATCTACTAACTTGCAGCTATTACAATCATGATTGCAATTACCATTTGGCTCCCTGCAATGCTATCATCATTTTCTCTTGGTTACCATGATAAATCTTACTAATAACTCCTGCCTCAGATCCTTTGTGGAATGAGGCAAGAGATTAATTTATTAATTGATGGATTAATGACTCATAACAGTTACAATCATCATTAATTGCTATTACCTCCGAAACATCAGATGGTTGCGGGGGGGATAAGAGTGAGGCTAAGTGGAGTGTTTCTTCCTCTCAGAAGGCCAGCCTGGTAGAAAAGGTGAGAGCTGTCTCCAGCCAGACAGAGAAGGTAAATGTCACCTTGTGAGTATGAGTGTATTAAAACTGTCATGGCACAAACCACCACTGTTCCAACCCATTCCTTTGTCTTCCCTGGCTCTTACTTGGCTTTGAGACCAGTGTGGCCAACATGCTGAAAGCCCGTCTCTACTAAAAATACAAAATTGGCCAGGCGCAGTGGCCTGTGGGCTATTATATAAAATCTACAAATACCGGTCATTCAGTCCAATTTCCCATTCAGTGAGAAGCCCCTTTCATCACATTCCTAGCAGATAGTCACCCCATCTCTGCTTCAGTTCCTCCAGTGACAGGGACCTCCTTTTTCTGAACTGCCATATAAGTTTGTGGAATTTGGGTATTACACAAAAGCACCATAACTACTGTGATTCTTTCAACATTAGACACCCAGCTCTGGGCTGCAGGCCCTTCCCTCATCCCAACGTCATTCTCCACCCAGGAATTCCTGAGAGCAGCCAACCAGGCAAGATAAGAAAACAATAGGCCTATTTGCCCCTCCAGCCTCCAGGATCCTTGCAAGCTCTGGTGAGTGCAGCAAGTAGCTACAAACTTGTCACCCTGTCTTTGAGAGATCACTCATCCTTGAGCACTCAGATTCCATGGAACCCATGGAAGACCAGAGCTCGAAGTCAGAAGAAGGGTACAGCATGAAGAACCCAAACTTTTCATCAGTCCACTCTGCACCATTTCCATTCATACCCAGCTCTCCTGTGTGAGAAAGGTAACCCTTCCAGAGCCACATAAATCTCTTGTGCAACCCTCTTAGCCATGTAGCATTTCTGCTTAGATACAAGAGTAGTGCGAATGTAACGCACATGCTTTTACTAAATTATTCCCATCAAGGAAACAGTATTATATGTTCTGCTTATCAGAGGGTCTACCTGTAGTGACCTCCCACCATCAGCAAAGCCAATCATTTTCCCTTAAATATTATAGCTATTGTTCATTGCTATTGGCTATAGAGTTTAGTTTGAAGGTTTGCCCATTGCATATCCCCCGTCATTTACCATCCAAGATTTAGATGTATGAACTGTTTTTCCTCTATTTACTATCAACTTTGAATGTCTGTGCCCCACACTCCTTTCTCCTAGAGAGCCTTTCTCATATAGACCTGACCTCTGTCATAACTCATCTATAGAATCTTGCAACCATTTTCCTGAAAAAACAATGGAAACAGACCAAGGGTTTGGTTCAGTGAAAATGTTAGTTAAACCTGAGTCTACGTGGTAAAATGAATTACGTATAGTTTACCAAGCAGATGAAATGTAATCACAGCTATCCCAAATAGCATACAGGCATCACTGTAGCATAAAGTTGGGTTAACGGTCAATCCCTCCAAAACAGGGCATTAGGAAAGCCCTTGGCCTAGGCCAGTTGAATGGATTTTTCTTGGACTTCTCCAGACTTCTTCTGTCTCTGTGATGGTTCTGTAGTTTCTGCTGATTGACCTCTGGACCAAGATAAGCAGCACCGCTTCTCATCAGACTGGCCACTTCCTTGTATCAGAACTGATCAGAACATTGCAAAGAGTTACTTAATATGTCGGTCTAACTGATCTGACAAAGTGGGAGGAAGACTGGGCAACCTTTCAATGCCGAACTTTGCATTTGATCTCATAGTCAGTAAAGACTATTGAGCTGAGGAGTACATCCTGGTAATAACAATATGCATCTCCCTGAGTTGTCTGAGGATCAAACGAAATAATATATGCAAAATGAATTTGAAACCCATATAGGCCTGATGATTGTTATTATTTCTTTCTGAAGGAGTTCTTCCCCATTAGTGATTCCTGGCTTGTCTTTGGACTCCTCTTTCAGAAAAGCAAGCCAGACACATGTGACAAGTTAAACAGGCATAGAAGATATTTTTATCTGCTCAAGCCAACAACAGTAAATGCATCCAAGACAGTGTGTGATTAATTGCCAAGTGAATTGTGAAAAGAATAATTGCCAGAAGAGTTTGAACAAGGGAGGGCTCAGCTCTAACCAGTGGGGAAGGGAAGAAGGAGGATCAGGAGAGGCTGTATAGAAGAAGAGAGATTTTGTTTTTGGTCTTGTGGGCCAGATACAATTTGGATTGGCAGGGAAAGGACGTTCCAGGGAAGATAAGCTATGTATGGTTGGGTGGACTTGCTAGGGATTGGAGTATTCAGGGAGCTGGGAGTCGGGGAGATGCATTTGATGTAGTGGGAAATTGTGAATGGTATTTTCTCTGACTCTGTACCTTTAATCAAGCCCTACATACCTGTGCCACCCACTCCAACCAGCCTCTCCAATCTTGGCTGTCCCACTTACCCAACACTCGCTCCTGCTTATGCTGTACTCACCCTTTGCCATTCTGCCTCATCTCCACGCCTAATCTTGACTACATTTCCTATTTATATCCTTGTGCAGGACCCTGTGAACTTGATTCTAAATTTTGACCTCAGAGGTTTCTTCCTCAATTCCCACTCAAGCCTACAGAAGTAAAGCTAACACTCAGCCACACCTTCATGTGAGATCTTGAAATCTACTACCTCTTTAAAGTAATCCTGTGAAATGGAATTTCTTTTACCCCCATTTTGCAGGAGAGG
Organism: Papio anubis; assembly: GCF_008728515.1. Classification (NCBI taxonomy): domain Eukaryota; kingdom Metazoa; phylum Chordata; class Mammalia; order Primates; family Cercopithecidae; genus Papio; species Papio anubis. The sequence goes on from NC_044987.1 coordinate 73,537,229, forward strand.
AAACTGAGGCTTGAGATGTTAAGTGTGAGCAATGTGTATTATTAGTCCATTTTGCATTGCCATAAAGGAATAACTGAGACTGAGTAATTTATAAAGAAAACATATTTATTTGGCTCATGGCTCTGCAGGCTATACAAGCACAGCACTGGCATCTGCTTGGCTTCTGGTGAGGTCACAGGAAGCTTTTACTCATGGCGGAAGGCAAGAGGGAGCAGACATGTCACAAGATGAGAGAAGGGGCAAGAGAGATGCCAGGCTCTTGTAAACAACCAGCTGTCCTGTGAACTAATAAGGTGAGAACTCACTCATTACCTCAGGGAAGGCACTAAGCCATTTATGAGGGATCTGCCCACATGATCCAAACAACTCCCACTAGACCCACCTCTAACATTTAGGGTCACATTTCAACATGAAATTTGGAGGGGACAAATATCCAAACCATATCAGGGTGAGATTTGAACCCCAACCTGTCTGACCCCATAGCCTAACTCCCACCACTAGGCAGATGACACAGCCTCTTATTGCCTTGGCTCACCATATTAGTGTTTTTCATCATTGGTACCCATGGATAGGATCTTTTATTCTAGGCAACCCTTGGAACTTAGACCCTGCCTCATATTGCCATCCTGCTGCAAATCCTTGGGTACCAAGGACATGTCATAGGTAGGAATTCTCGGTGCAGCAGTTAGTTTGGGGTCCTAAAAGACTTTCTTTCCTTTTCTTCATTTTTTTTTTTTGAGATGGAGTCCCGATCTGTTGCCCAGGCTGGAGTGCAGTGGCACAATCTTGGCACTCTGCAAACTCCACCTCCCAGGTTCAAGTGATTCTCCTGCCTCAGCCTCCTGAGTAGCTGAGATTACAGGCATGTGCCACCATGCCCAGCTAATTTTTTTTTTTTTTTTTTTTTTGAGACAGAGTTTCACTCTTGTTGCCCAGGCTAGAGTACAGTGACGCATTCTCAGCTCACCACAACCTCCACCTTCTGGGTTCAACCGATTCTCCTGCCTCAGCCTCCCGAATAACTGGGATTACAGGCATTTGCCACCACGCCTGGCTAATTTTGTACTTTTAGTAGAGACGGGGTTTTGCCATGTTGGTCAGGCTAGTCTTGAACTCCCAAACTCAGGTAGTCCCCCTTCCTCAGCCTCCCAAAGTGCCAGGATTACAGGCCACTGCGCCTGGCCAATTTTTGTATTTTTAGTAGAGATGGGGTTTCAGCATGTTGGCCATACTGGTCTCAAACTCCTGACCTCAGGTGACCCACCCACCTCAGTATCCCAAAGTGCTGGGATTACAGGCATGAGCCACTGCGCCCGGCCCCTAAAAGACTTTCAACACCAACATTTACATTTGATTCCATTGACCCTGCAAGCCAGTGAAAGTTTTAAGATGAGGAAAGTTTTAAACATGAGGATAACATGATCAAATGCCATATTTTCAGAAGATAAATCCTGGACGCAGTCCAGGACTATCCTGCCTCTTCCCTCCTATGCAATCGAGAGGTGGCAGGAAGACACAATTTGCACCCTATTTTGTGGTTTAAGTTAAGGTAATAAGAGTCTGAATTCAGTAGTGGTGGTAGAAATGGACAGAATATGATAATAAGTAATTGACTCATTTTACTCTGAAATAAATGTATTTCTTCTGAAAATAAACTTTCTCACCAATAGCATCATCTGGAAAGAATAAGCTCATAGCTTCATAACTCTTAGGGACTCGGGATGTATCTCAGGTGTATCATTGTTCCTTGGTTCATATTCTTGAAACTTTTGACGGCAGCAAGATGTGGAGGGAAGCTTAGGGGATTGAAGTCAGACCTGCTTTCTAGTAGTGACCTGCCACTCACCTAACTATGTAACCTTGAGAAAGTCCTTAATCTCTCTGAGCCTGTCTCCTCATCTGTAAAACGGGGCTAATGATGTCTGTCACACAGGGTTGTCGTGAGGCTTAAATACAACAGAAGATAGAAAAGCTACGATAAGCACAGAATAAATGTCAGTTTTTGTACTATCATTTCTTAGCCAAATATCTCATTAAAGCCCTGAGTAATCACCCTTAAAATCATATTTGAAAGAAGTGATTGGGTTTAACCAACCTTTTAGAAAGAAATTTGGCTTTCCAAACGCTTTCCACTGTGTATTAAGACACACAAAAATGTTCCTATCTTTTGACCCAGTTGTTCCACTTCTCAGAATCTATTGTTAGGAAATTGTCCTCAATACAGAAAGAGTGGAATGCACAAAGAGGTTCAATGCACAGATCGCTACAATAGTGAAAAATCAGAAGCAACCTGAATGTCCAGAAGCCAATGATTGCCGAGTCCCACTGCAGTCTGCCGATACTTTAAACATGCTTTAAATCAGTATAAAATACACAGCTCAAAACAGTATGAAAATGGGCAAAGTAAATCAAGGATCAAACATTCTTTTCTTCAGTTCATCACCTCCCACCTCTGATGTCCAACCCCACTCTCTGCAGAGCTTCCCTGTGTGGCCCATATACCAACAATTCTCTTTTTCTGCCATCTGGGTACTGCCAGAGCTCATCTGCACAGTGTTAAGCTTCCCACCCAGCCACCTATGCCCCCTCGGAAGCAAATCTCAGCTGTTTCCCCTGCAGACACAGAAGTTCTCTCCAAGGCTGGCAGTTTTTTGGCACAGCCCTCTGTCTGTCTCCCAAGGCTTCCTTGCTCTGGCCCCACCCCACATCCCTATTACCTTCCCACTTCCAACTTCTTTCCCGATTATCTCCAACATAATTTGCTGTGTCCTTCTAAGTTAGAGAAAGTATTCTCTCAGGTGTCCAAAATTTGTTCATCTACATAAACTTAAGGAAGAGAGAAAAAAGATGGACTTTGATGTCGAAGTTTATTTAGAAGCCTGTTTACACTTAGTCTCCAAGTCTTTCAGTCGTGACTGCTTTGTGGAATCCCTCAAGAGAAGACTAAAATGTTATTAAACTACATCATTTCAAAGCTGGCATTCATGAAGTTAGAAACACAGTTAGCTGATCAAAAATAAAAATAAAAATCACATAAAGTCATGTGGTGCTACCTGTATTTTGTAAGCCGGCACTTCCTCTTTTGATAACTCCTTGGGGAGAGCATTTGGTTTCTCTTGAGTTTGTATAATTACATGCATTGTGCAATTTCTTAGCTTTGGCAGGCACTGGGTAGCATTTGGCTTCAGCACTTTCAACTCTAAGGACAATTTCACAATGGGGCTTTTCCTCTCAGCTCCAACATCTGGACCCAGGGGAGACTGGGTCCACCATGTGATGAAACCCTATGTGAACTTCCTCAGCCAAGCAAGAACAAGCTGTACAGGGGCAGGTCCTTCCCTCCCTCCAGGAGCCTCAGAGCAGGACTTTCATGATGTCTGCCAGGTTATGGCCACTTTTTAAAAGAAAATAAACTGATCATTTTTTAAAATGTTGCTTTACTGGTTGAACAATAATCACTATTTCAAATTAATATTTATTCAGCACCTACTGCATGCCATGAGTTCCACACTGTGTGCTATAGAGGTAGCTTCTGCTAATCCATCCTGCCTCTTCTTCTGTCTTCCTTATTCTTTCCTCCTCCTTCCTTCCATCCCTTTTTCCTTCCTTCCTTCTTCTTTACTTCCTTCCTTGTTTAGTTCCTTTCTTCCATCCTTCTTCCTTCCTTGCTTCTTTTCTTTTTTTTTTTTTTTTTTTTTTTTTCTGTGAGACGGAGTCTTGCTCTGTCACCCAGGCTAAAGTGCAGTGGCACGTTCTCGGCTCACTGCAACCTCCACCTCCCGAGTTCAAGTGATTCTCCTGCCTCAGCCTCCTGAGTAGCTAGGATTACAGGTGCCCACTGCCATGCTCGGCTAATTTTTGTATTTTTAGTAGAGATGGGGTTTCACCATCTTGGCCAGGCTGGTCTGCCTTCGTGATACCCACCTTGGCCTCCAAAAGTGCTGGGATTACAGGTGTGAGCCACTGCACCTGGCCTCTTTTCTTAAGTGTTGTTTAAATAATGCTGAAAACAAAAAAGAAAAGAGCGCTTACAATCCCATCACTTGGTATATAAATAATAAAAAGAGCATCATTCTAAAGTTTATTTAGAAGCCCATTTACACTTAGACCTCAAGTCTTTTAGCCTTGAATACTTTGTGAAGTTCCTCAAAAGAAGAGTGAAATGTTATTAAGCCACATCATTTAAAAGATACATTGCTCATCCTCCCCTCCTGAGTCCTCTGATGCCTCTGGTGACCTGGGGCAGGGAATCCAGTGGCTGCCCCAACTGGCCCTGACAGTGATGGAACCTGGACCAGTGAGAATCAGTCTCTGCCTAGGAAACGCTCACAGCTTATGTTATATACAAAGGATGATGCCTTCACAGTTTAAACTCTCCCCTTAATTTATGACCTGGTGCTGAGCTTTCTGCCTCTCCTCCAGATCTTCCAGTCCCACCTCCTCTCAAGTAGAACTCCTTAAATGTAGAGTTGTTTCCTTCTTCCTTCCCCACACATTTAAAACAGGCAGGCACATTTTGTTCTTCGTGAACGTTCAGGACCCACACACACTGTGAAACAACGTGTGAAAGGAGGAGACGGCATGGACTCTGACTTCCTGGCTCTAGAAAATTCCTTCCAGAGTAAGTTTGCATTCAGTTCGCTGTTGCACACAGTCCTGGGACAAAGGATCCCAGATGAAAGTAAAAACCCATCAAGAGAATTCTGATTTAGAAGTTAAGAAAACAGCCTGTCTGTATTTTTAGAACAGCCCAGAAAAGAATACATCTGTGACTTGAAACAGCTGGAAATCTACTTTCTGCCAAAATTATGCTGATTGTGAAAGCTGTAATGGTCAGACAAGAGACGTTCAAAATCCAAGCAGTCCTGTATTTTCATGTATTCAACTTTCAAATAATCTTTACTTTCATACATTAAACATTGATCCCTCTACACTGCCTTTCAAACACCAAATGCCAGCCAGCCATGAAGTTTGTACAGCCATGTTTGTGTAATTGAGGATTTTATTGTATCGGTTTAATAGTAAGAATGGTCAACCAAAAGAACAAAAGTAATCAGAAGCGTGGGTCTTATAAACTCATAATATACTTGAGAAAATAAAGGAAATTATGAGGCATCCTGAAAACAGAGTAACATTAGCCCTGGATAGTCATTGGGTTACGGCAGTCAACCATGTGTTCAATTCTGAAGGAAAACAACAAAATTTTAAAATGTGCGAAATGTTAAAAATATTGGTAACAAATTGTGGCTAAAAGACAAGGTATCATTAGGGAGATATATATATATAAAACTGAAAATGAAGTCTTCTCCTACTTAGGACCCTGCTAGGGCATGTCTCTCATTCAACGTTATGTCCTCAGTGCCTTGTACATAATAGATGCTCCGTAAATATTTGTTGAGTAAAGAAATAATGTAAGTCATTTGTAGCTTCGTAGCTTCAATGTTTTAAAGAATTTATTGCACATAAAGTAGAGATATATTGCCTGTCTCTCAATATAGAAAGAGAAGTAGAAGAGAAAGGGTTTCTGAAGCTGCCCCATCAATGTGCATAGAGATGGATCAATCTCTTACAGGGGCACGAAAGGTGAATTTAAGCAGAAAGGGTGACAGTGAGCTGTTTGTCAGACTGTTGTCTAAACATCCTCCCTCACAGTACACCCTCCTCCAAGCCACACATACATCTGACTGAAATCAGGCAAAAAATAGACCTGGTAAGGCCAGGACAAAGACAGGGCTTAGGAGTGAGGTGCCCACCCCCCGCCCCCATCACAGGACGCAAGGTCTGGAAAGAGGTGAGACAGGAAGTTGTGCCCTGGGGAGAACATCAAATTCAAGTCCAGTATAGTCCAAACTGAGGAATAAAATGAAAATGTACAGCCAAGGTAAAGAACCAAACCAGAGAGGCTGGTGAATGAAGAGCATTCAAATGGACATTTCTAGAGGAATTCTCAAAGTAGAGTGCAGGCATCCAAACTGGTGTTTCCAACCAACTTGCTGTGTGCATTTGAAGAAATCAGAGCAGAAGGCGTGCAGCTCCTATGCAAAAGATGGATAAATTACAACACAAAAAAGAAAGTCTAAAGTCGTGCACCAGTCTCTGGTGTATTTGCTCCTAAATATAAATGATTAAGCCAAATATTGGACACAGTTGAGATCAGGCACTGGAAAAGTATTTCAGTGGTGCCAAGGCCACAAGCATGGAGGAAAAGCAGTGTCAGCAGCAAGTGGGGTGAGAAACAGGGTAAGAGCAGGATGGTCCTGAGATTCCAAGATCAGAACCAGGAAGTGCTGGAAGGAAGGCCTGGGAGATGATCAGAACAGTTCTGCCTCCACAGAGGACCCTAGCCTCACTCCCACTGCCACACCACCCAAATCTTAAAGGTACCCCATGCTGAATTTCACCACTGACAGCTTGTGAAGGTGTATAAGGCCCAGGAGGAGTTGTGGTAAAAGTATGCACACATAATATAAATATCATCCTGCTCCAAGGTTTTTGAGGATGGTGAGCTCTGCTTGTCACAAAGATAGTAGGGGTGGTCATTGGTTTCACTTTATGTGACCTTAAAGTACATTTGAAGTGAACTCATATTCAATGTCACTTTGTGGGATGCTTGGGGAGGAGGGTCTCCTTTAGTGTCCAGCCTTCTGAGGCTCTGCCTTCTCCCTCCCTGGCCTTCCTCAAGCAAGCAGAGCTGAGACTCTGCCTTGGAATCTCAGGTATTGCCTGGAATCCCTGAGGAAGTGCTAGCTGGGGAATCCAGTCAGCTAGCACATGACTCTCAGAGAGTCTGTACTCTCTCCTCTGACATCCAGGAGGGCCCATCACAGGGCCACACTCTGAGACCTTGCCCATCACACAGCCCTTACAGGGGATTCCCACAGAGCCTTTTGACAGTAGTGACCACGCATGGCTTTCAGGGTATGCTGCTTCCCTGAGGAGCTCACCAAGGGCTGTGATACTCTCAGAAGTGCCTCTGAAAGGCAGCAGTTTACAGAAGAACCCCTGTTGAGCCCCTGGTGAAGCTGAGCCGCTGCACAGTTTGCCCAAGGAACACCTTTTAGAAATACCTTCAGATCCACTGGGACTGCCAGAGGCTCCTCATCCTGTGCCCAGCACAGGCCAATGGTTCTAGCCCTTTTGGTTCAGGATAAAACTTCACCCTTCCTAAGTTTTAGTCTTTCCACTCATCCTTCACTGGTGAGGCAAAATACGCCTATTAAATCTTCTCATTGGTGTGCGAGAGTCGATTTCTAGGGTATTTGACAAGAGCTCTAGATTCCTCTTCCTCTGAGTCCTTACAAAGCATATACCTATGGGCATGGAATTGAATAATCTGCCAGTCCTCCGTTTCCTTCAGCTCCCTAAGCAGCAAATACAAACTAAACTTCATTAGCAACTCCAACTTGAATGGCCAATGCCAGCCACTGGGTCAGCTCGAAGCTCAAGGATAAATTTCAGTGGTGAAACATCCACAGCAAACCCTCAAGTGGGAGAATGCTCAGAAACAGTGGGAAATGGGAATCTAGGCCTACTTCACACACACACACACACACACACACACGGCTGGTACAATGAAAGTGTGTGTTTACTCACTCATCTATTTCATTACAAGGGACCAATCACAAAGACATTTATTTTGTCGTCTTTCCCGCTCTGGTAAGCTAATTACAAAGTAATTAAATTAGCTACAGAATAAATTAGTTGTTATCAAATTGCAAGTAAAGGGATTCTTCTAAAAATTATTTAGAGTAAAACACTGGCTTGCACAATTCTTCCAGGGTAGGAAATATTTTTAAAATTTATTTTATTAATGTGTTTATTATTGTAGGAGGAAATCCTAAATTTAAAGGTAAGTCTAAAGTAAATATTTATTCTATCTTTAATGAATGACAAGGAAAGGAAAGCATGGGTAAATTCTTGAAAATACTAGAGGGGGCGGTCTACGTGAAATATTTTCGTGATCATCTTTGTTGGTTGAGCTCACTGAAATATTGAAATGTCTTTAGTGGTGAGCAAGTGGGGTAGAATGATGCTTACTCTACATAATACTGATTTAGCACCCTTACACATGTAATTACTAAGTAGCCAGAAAGAATGCCTTTTTCAAAAGTACATACTCTACCCTCTTAAAAATCTCAAAAATAGCATCTTTTGTTTTCAACTTCTAAATTACACTTCTATTAAATGCCATGCAGAGTTCAGAAAATGGCCGCCTCTGATCAATCTGGTGTGCAAAGCCCTTCATGAAGTCATATCTGTTTGATCATAAATAAGCTCAAAGATACCTTACAGTAAAAGTATCAGGCTTTCGGCTCTCTGGCAAAGTAAAAGGAGGATGTGGGATATTAAGGCAAAGACAAAAATGATTGGAAAAGGCCTAGAATCAAAGGACAAAAGCTGGAATTATTAAACACAATGCAACATAATGCCACAATCAGAAACACTGCAATACCGTGGAATTCTTACAGTGCAGGTCAAATTATGCCCCTGAGCATAATACTTGATACTTGAGGGTGAAATGTCAGGTCCTACACTTGGGCCTGGAAGCAACAGCACAATTACAAGATCAAGTAACAGTATTGGGAATAAAAATAGTTTGCAGGTTTTAGAGGGCAGTGAATTCAGAGTTCATGGCATGCAGAGGCTGCAGAAGGGCCGATGTGAGTATGGACAGCCCTAGAAGGCATAATCTGGAAGTAGGGTTCTTAACTGGAACTCCGTTGGTGGGGAGTGGATTTAGGAGTCACAGCCTCTATTGTCAGACATTTATTTCACAGTTTTCCATATTAGCAACATTGTCATGATTAGCTATGTATATATAACTTTGCAGCCATCCTTAATGAATACCTAAGGATAATCCTAAAAGTGAAATTTCTGGGTCTGAGCGTATATACATTCTTAGGGCTTTTAATACACACTATCTTGTGCCGCTAGAAAAATTGTACATTCTCTGTTTCTAATAAGAGCATTTGAAAGTTCCTCTTTCCCCAGCTATCCACCATTTGCCACATGATTTTCTCTAGGACTAAATTTTAAAGTAGAGTCTTTAAAGTAGAAGGGCGTCTGAATTCCATCCCTTTCATTTATAGGAGAAAAAAATAGAAGCCCACAAAGGATAGGCAATGTGTCCTCTAATACCAGAGCTTCTCAGGGGGAGAGAAGATGGGGGTGGCTGTAGCTCCCTTCTCCTGGCTTTAGGCCTGATACAGAGCAGGTGCATGGAAATGTCTGGCATAGGGAAATCTATAGAAACAGGAAATAGATTAGTGGTTGCTACTAGGCTTATGGATGGGAGGGAAGATGGGGAGTGACAACTAACGAGTATGGGTGTTTTGGTGGGGGCATTGAAAATGTTCTAAATCAATTGTGGTGATGTTTACACAACACTATGATGATACTAAAAATTATTGAATTACACACTTTAAAGAGGTAAATTATATGTTATATAAAATATATCCCAGTAAAGCTGCTATTTAAAAAAAAAATCTGCTCAGTAAACATTTGTAGAAGGACAGAATAGAGGGAGAAAAACAGATCAAACATCCTTGTTCCTTGATTTCCAACCAGTGGTCTTTCCACTTTCTCACTTTCACTGAAGTAGAACACGTCTAAAATTGTCCCCAGCATCAGTGTTGGGTTTTCCCTAGGTGTTTCCCTGTTGTTTCAGGAATATGTATGTTTGTGTGTGTGTGTGTGTGTGTGTGTTTTAGTAAACACTAACCTGCCTCTTCCAGAACTTTTGAGTAGAGAATTTTAAAAATCTGAGCTTCAGGCCAGGTGTGATGGTTCACGCCTGTAATCCCAGCACTTTGAGAGTCCAAGGCGAGTGGATCACTTGAGGTCAGGAGTTTGAGACCAGACTGGCCAACATGGCGAAACCCCATCTCTACTAACAAAAATTAGCCAGCTGTGGTGGTGCATGGCTTTAGTCCCAGCTACTCTGGAGGTTGAGGCATGAGAATCTCTTGAACCCAGGAGGCTGGGGTTGCAGTGAACAGAGATGGCACCACTGCACTCTAGTCTGGGTAACAGAGTGAGGCTCTGTCTCATAAATAAAATGTGAGTTTCAGCCTTTTATATTTTCCTGGGAATCTAGCTCAGGGCTCATCACAAAATAGGCACTTGATAAATGCTTATTTACTGAAATACCAAACTGTATGTACATTAAATATTAAGTAATAAGGCCATAATCTAGTATTATTTTCTAATATTGATGCTTAATTTCTCCAGCTGTCAGTTCAGGCTCTGTCAATTCAGTCGACAGTTAGCACTCTGGTATTTCAGAGATTCTGATCTCCCCACTTACATTTCACTGTGCATAGTGAGTTGTTATGGGCCCCACTTTGCCCTCAGTACCCAAAAGCAAGGGACTAAACTTAAGGCTCAAAAGTACTGACTGCAGCATCTGGGGGGCAAATCCAGAATCCATGAAACTTACTCACTTTGAAAGGAGGAAAGCTCCCCTTTTAAAAAAAAAATGCCAGGTGCGCTGGTTCTCACCTGTAATCCCAGCACTTTGGGGGGCCAAGGCGGGCTGATCACCTGAGGTCAGGAGATTGAGACCATTCTGGCTAATGCGGTGAAACCCCGCCTCTACTAAAAATACAGAAAAAAAAATTAGCCAGGCATGGTGGTACACACCTGTAGTCCCAGATACTCGGGAGGCTGAGGCAGGAGAATCGCTTGAACCCAGAGGCAGAGGTTGCAGTGAGGTGAGATCACGCCACTGCACTCCAGCCTGGGCGACAGAGTGAGACTTCTATCTCAATCAGTCAGTCAATAAATAATAAAAATAAAATAAAAACACAAAATTATAAATGCTAAGTACAACCCCTTGGAAGGGGCCTGACCAAGGAAGCTTCCTCAGCTTCCTGATAAGTCTGCCTGTGGCTTTGTTCATTTCTCTGCTCCTTTTAATTGGACTTAATTTTGTTTTTATGTTTAAAAGTCCATTGTTAGTAGCAATTTAGCATCATAAGCCTCCTAATTCTTCTTAAAAATACAGTGAGTTTAAGTAATTGTGTAATTAACTCCCCACACCAGCTAAACGATAACTAGAATGACAGGGCATCCCATCTTGAGTGGAGCTGGGCTCTCAAATCGGTGCCTAATGTGAAAATCACACATAGTCCTAATTGTCTTTAAAATCCCTTAAATTGTCTGTTAAGTACAGAATGTGTGGTTTTATGTGTCTGACCTTGTCAGTAGTTCTTAGACACACTCAAGTTTGAAAATCACTAAGCCAGACCAAAGGAAGGAAAATCCAAATGCAGGTGCCTGGAGGTAAGAACCTCTTTGCCTTATGACCGCTCTCAAATCTCTAGCTTGATCAAAGGTAGGTGCTCACCTGGGATGCTGACTGCCTCTTGTTTTGATATTGAGCCCTTATAAACTTAATAAATGTTAACAGCTTGGTTTGTTGCTATGGAATTTGAAAAGATTATATATTTGGAAGTTGATAGACTGGGACTTGGCACAATAGATGTTCCGTGAATGTCAGTTGAATTTAAATCTAAGTCTCATTTGATCAGGTCTCCATATACACTGCTCTGATAAAGATGGTGTTTTCCAAGCTGGTGTTTCTGGTTGTGGCCTCAGGACATGACCATCACATTCATTCAGGGCATGGGCCCTGGGCCCAGCACCTCTTTTGGGGTAAGGGTTTCCTTTTACCTGAGGGAGGGTTCTCAAGTCTCCCATCTGAAAACATTTCTTCATGACGTCTACATGATGTAACTTTGTAAAGTGACATCAAATAAACAAAAGTTATTTGAAATGAACTTAATAATTTACTTGCTACGTTTGCTTTTTTACTTCTTTGTAAAGCTTAAGCTTAGAAAAGGTGCTTCTGTTGTATTTGCATTTTTTTAAACTGACTCGAGTAAGGCAATAAATGAGGTTTCCAAAAGATGACCAGAAATAAATCTAGCTAAAATCGGTCTCAGGACTTGAGTTAGTTTTGTTCCTACCCTTATACGTATTTCACTGACATAAGCAATAGTGTTTCCTACTATCTACTACTTTGGAGGAAAAAAAGAGTCCCTTTGGTACAGAGTTACTAGGTACCTAAATATCAGCCCTGTTTGCTGGGCATGTGGGATTCAGAAATGAATAAATAGTACACAGCCTTGACCTGAAGGTCACATATGTCTGAAGATATTTTGTCCCCTAGATACTTTCTTAAGGAGATGTAAAGGCACTAGCTTTCAATATACCTTTCAGGGGAGTAGAATAACTGTATTCCTCCAATGTCTTCATAGTTACATCGCTTTATACAAAAACTCTCTTCATAATAGCACCAACATCCACCTAGGTGTTCAATCCAGACACCATGAGTCACCCAGACCACTCCTTTCCTTCACCCCCACAACAGTTGACCACCAAGAGATAGTAGTTCTAAGTCCCAAAATACCTCTTGAATCCATTTCTCCCTCTTACTCCTCTATCTCTTTCCTGGTTCAGGCCTCATCACCCCTTGCCTTGACTATCACTAGTTCCTAAACTTCTCTCCCTGTCTCCCATTCCCACTCCCTGACTCTTCCCAATCCCCCTGCCCTACCCAGCCCATGTTCCATACTATAGCTAGAAAGGGCTTTTAAAACACAAAGCTGACAATGGCACCCTCCTGCTTAAATTCCTCTGTGCTTCCCCGTTACTCTCAGCTGTGGTCCTCCACCTTTTTCTCCTGCTACTGTGCATGCTCATATGTATGTGCATTCAGAGGTTCATTCACTCATGCATGGTTCTGAGCATGCCAGCTGTAATGTCACCCCACCACTCTGGAGGGTGCAGGCCCTCAGTGGGGAACCCCTGCCTTAGAGCATGAAGCTCAAGTTCCTTGGCCTTGCCTACAAGGTTCTTTCTGATCTGACCTATTCACATCTGCAACCTCATTTCCTCCCAGCCACGCATATGTGCCCTGTGCACCAGCCTATTCCAAACCACTTACCGTACCCTCAAGAGACCATGCCCAATGTGTTTTTACACATTGCTCTCTTTTCCTTGAATACTTTCCCCCACCCTTCATCCACCCAGTTAGCAACTACTAACCCTCCGAGACACAACTTAAGAACCACCACCTCCAGGAAGCCTTCCATGCTCCATTTATGTCCCTATTCTCTATGTTATATGTCCCTCCCCTATAAGATCATTTATGGCTTCATGCTTATCTGTAATTAATAGATTGTTCAAGTTTATAGCTTGTCTTGTGTACTAGGGGATAAGCTCCTTGAGACCAAGAACTTTGGGTTATCAATTGTTAAGATCTCAGTTCTTTGCACAGTGCTTTGCATCCTAGGAATTTGCTAACATATGATATTTGTGGGAGGAAGGAAAGAAGTAAGAGAAGGTAGAACTTTGGAGCTATGATCATTTTCTTTCCATCAAAGCCATAGAAAAAAGAACAATATTTTTAACATCCATTTAATTAACTTCTATAAAGATTTGTTGTTGACTTCATGAATCTTAAAATTCTTTATTAAAAGATCTCTTTCTTCATTCTCACTTTTGAGGATTTGTCTTAAAGTTACATAAAGGATTCATAGGAGAGAGGCAGAGGTGGGCAGATTACTTGAGGCCAGGAGTTTGAGACCAGCCTGGCCAACATGGGGAAACCCCATCTGTACTGAAAATACAAAAAATTAGGCGGGCATGGTGGCACATGCCTGTAATCCCAGCTACTTGGGAGACTGAAGCACAAGAATTGCTTGAACCTGGGAGACGGAGGTTGCGGATATTGCAGTGAGCCAAGATCATGCCACTGCAATCCAGCCTGGGTGACCGAGCAAGACCCTGTCTGAAAAAAAAAAAAAAAAAATTATGGGAACAAACATGCAGTGGTCCCAGGTTTCAAAAAAAAAAAAAAAAAAAAAAAACTCTGTAGCTCTACAGGATGGTGGCTGGAAGTTGGGCTTTGAAGTGAAACAGACCTGTATTTGAATCCCTCTTGGCCACGTAGTATCTGCATGGCTTTGGCAAGTTACCTACCTCTCTGAGCCTCAGTTTCCATACCTATAAAATGAGGATAATAAAACTACCAACTCCTGGCCGGGCACGGTGGCTCACGCCTGTAATCCCAGCACTTTGGGCGGCCAAGGTGGGCGGATCATGAGGTCAGGAGATCGAGACCATCCTGGCTAACACGGTGAAACCCTGTCTCTACTAAAAATACAAAAAAGTAGCCGGACGTGGTGGCGGGTGCCTGTAATCCCAGCTGCTTGGGAGGCTGAGGCAGGAGAATGCCGTGAACCCAGGAGGCAGAGCTTGCAGTGAGCCGAGATCGTGCCACTGCACTCCAGCCTGGGTGACAGAGCAAGACTCCGTCTCAAAAAAAAAAAAAAAACTACCAACTCCATAGCATTCGTTTGATTTTTTTTTTTTCTTCTTGAGACAAAGTCTTGCTCTGTCACCCAGGCTGGAGTGCAGTGGCACAGTCTCAGCTCACTGCAGCCTTGACCTCCCGGACTCAATCCTCCCACCTCAGCCTCCAAGTAGGTGAGACCACAGGCCTGTGCCACTACACCTGGCTGTTTTCTTATTTTTTGAAGAAGTCTCACTCTGTTGCCCAGTCTGGTTTCAAACTACTGGACTCAAGTGATCCTCCCTCCTCAGCCTCCCAAAGTGTTGATGTTACAGGTATGAGCCACCTCGCTCAGTCTAGTTTGAAATTTAAATGATAAAAATACATACAATTGAGTATATACACATAAGTGTTTAATGTATGATGATGATGATTATTATAAGGACAAAATCTAGTGCATCTGATCTTAAACTATGGTTTCATAGCAGGTGACTATAAAGTGGTCAGGGGATTCCTTGAAAGGAGAAACAAAAAATTCAGTGGGAACTTAGATAAAGAGATGATGGAGAAATCATTTTTTTTCCTAATCTGTTTAGCTCATTCTCTTATAATTAAACTGCAAGATTATTCCTTCACCTACAAAATGGATAAATTCTTTATTATATTGACTTGTTTTAAAAGATATCATAGTTTAAAATGGAATGAATTTCTCTTTAATATGATTTTCTGGCAAGATTAGATTCTAATGTGGATTAATATCCTAAATTGAGAACTCTAATTGAACACTGTGGGAACCAAGGATGAGTCAAAGACATCATCCCTTTACAAGTGTCAGTCACTGAGGAAACGTTCACTTGTATGTCAGAGGGATGCCTAACATCAACAAGAGTCACAGTAGCTCAGGCTGAATGAAGCCTTGCTGTGTTGGGTACACATGTCAAGGGAGACGCAGGATGCTATTTGCCTCACGTCTATTCTTCAGGAAGCCCTCTCCCTCATCCTCCAGTAATCACCATCCTTTGCCTTGGTGGAGTTTTTAGTGTATGCAGCTTCTGTGAACACAAGGACCTCCCCATCATGTCCATTGCACCCCCTCTATGCCTAGCACAAGTGCATGATCCGGAGTAGTGCTCAATGAATATGTGTCGGGACAGTGGGGAAGGGAAGAGGACGATACCCTCTGGCCCAGATTCAGTCAGACTCCACCAAAGTCAGTCTCCAGGACTCTGTTTTCCAAGTTTGTTCAGCCCTTCCCCCTCAGCTAACCTATTCGTCCCTTTGAGCCAAACTCACTGACTAGCATTCAGCTTCTTTCACTTTCAGTCTTGCCAGACCCGGTGCTTCATGCTTAACCCTTAGGGAAACATCCTGTCTTTTACCACGATTTCTGCAGGTGGCTAATATCATCGATTATCTTATTCATTCAACTCTCAGAGGGTAATCCCTTCTTTAATTCAAGTTTCAAGGCCATCTCACTGTGGGCTCCTATACATCACCGATTACACCGGGCAGAGTCAAGCAGAGGTGCTGGCCCCGTTCTTTATAGATTCATCTGGAAACTATGGTGCTGTTAATCTCCTCTGTGTTCATGCTAATAGTGTCTGTCTGTAATCAACCTCAATCTACCCTTCACCATGCCAAAAAGATAAATGCCAGACTTCAGAAAATGAATTAAAGGCAGCCCTCAAGCCCCAGAAAATCTCCCGTCCACCCCTGCCAGGGCGCAAGATGTCCTGATTTAGGAGGTTGATCCCTCCTCTAATTCCTCCTTGGAATGTATTTCAAAATCAAAAGCCAATAGTTACATTTCTAAGCAATGGAGCAGACCAAAAATGTTTTGTTTGACACAGAAGCAATAGAAGCAAGACCATTTTATGAAACCTCTGAGGGTAATTCATTGAAATCTTGACATTTAATATCACCCAATCACCTCTCTACAAGCTATTTTCTTTGGCTCCATTAACCCCACACATACAGACAGGGCTGCTGGCACTTACTGGGTCTTGTCGTTAGGTGGGCTGCTTTTAATACCCGGGGCAGGATTTGGCAAGAAGAAGCGGCACCTGCTTTATTGAAAGACATCTTCATATTTTATCCTCTGAAAGAGAAATGTGCAACATAAATGTCCTTAAGAGATGATTATCATACATCAAGATGTCCATTCCAAAAGACATTGTACCAGACGCCCAATCACACACAGTCACCCAGAATGGACGTGACAGATGGAGACTTTGAGCTTTTAAAGAAAACAAATGTGCAAACTCCAAAGTGTCTGTGTGCTCCTGGCCAGCACATGCCCAGGTAATTTGAGTTGTGCCCATTGGCTGAAAGATAAGATTCACGCCTCAGAGAGGGTTGAGGGAGAGGATGTGTACAGGTTTCTTGCCCAGAGTCTCCAAATCAATACACACAGGATACATCACCTCGGCCCGGAGATGTTTAAGCACTGAGTTAAAAGAAAGGATTGAGCATGCAACGTCAGTTGACACATTAATGTTGGTTCTCGGGCATCAGGGGAGACATTAACATAGAGATCTTTCCTTCTCCAGTGTTCAAACAGGGGAAGAATCATTCCAGCAGGGACAGCAGGGAAGTCCAAAATCCATAATACTCAGGTACAAAGAAGTGAAACCAGAAATCCAGGGTATTTTTGCTATTACTACCAAGGGCCTATCTTCGGTGTAATGGCAATCTTCTAAATCTCTGCATAGTTTGACACCTGCAAGTCTGATTGAGTCTGATTGAACCATTTGCTGTCTAAAATCCTTGGGAGGCCTGTATAACCTACAGCTGTAGCTTTCAAATTGCTCCATGGGCTCGGGTCAAGGCTTCCACAGGGACTGAGGGAGGAAAGGTACAGCTCTCAGGCACATCCCTTTGGCATCAGTCAGAAAAGTTCTTTCCTCTGTTTTACAAATTGAGCTTCCAAGTAAGATTTTCTTCTTTTCTCTTTTGTGTGTCTCTGAAGTTGGGTACAGTGGCGTGATCACAGCTAACTGCAATCTTGACCTCCCTGGTTCAAGTGATCCTCCAACATCAGCCTCCCAAATAGCTAGGACCACAGGTGTGCATCACCTGTGGTCTAATGTTTTATTTTTTAATTTTTTGTAGGGATGAGGTCTCACTATGTTGCCCAGACTGGTCTCAAACTCCTGGGCTCAAGTTATCCTTCCGCCTCAGCTTCTCTAAGGGCTCGGATTACAGGTGTGAGCCACCATGCCCAGCTCCAAGTAAGATTTTCAACAAAGAGTCTTGAGGCTTAAAATCAAAGTTTGTTTGAAAAGAAGGGGTCTGCAGGATTAAATTCAGATAAGATCCTCCCTGTTGTTTATCCTGTCTTCCTCTTAGACGTTCCCCAGCACACCCAGATAATCCAGTCATGTCCAATGACTTCCTTCTCGTTATATCAAAATTTCCTTCCATTTCATTTGCCTGGAATGTTCTCCCTTCTCTCTCCTCTGCATGGTAAATCTGTATTCTTGTTTTAAGATTCAGTTCAATTTTTGCCTTTGGAGTACTCCCATTCCTGCCTTAGCAGCAATTATCCACATTCCCACTGCATTTGTGCATGTGTTGACGCATATTGCATTATTACATGTATCTGAATCTTGGACCAGTCTGTACACTCATAGAATATAGAGTCTCTGTCTTATTCTGTCCTCCTCCATCTTCCTCCAGGGCCTGGCATGTGGTGGGTACTCAATAAATATTTGATGGATGGATGTGTAGCTATTTAATTCACACTAGATAGCAATTTGGCATTTTTCCAAACCCCTTTATTCAGAAGGAATTCAAAGAAATAGGCCCACATTCTCATAACCAACTCAAGCAGCTCTACGTTAACAAAGAACATGATTACTTCTAACTACTTCTGTTTAGGTCTGAGTTTTATTTTTTTTATAAAACTTATGATTGCAACAACATTAAAAGAAATGTTGTGTAGCGGTCACATGCTGAAAGCCCATGGACAATAGCAGTCTTTTAAATTGGCATGGTTTGACCGCACCGATCTGATTGGGTCATTTCTTCACTTAAAATTCTCATGAGACTTCCTGTTGTTCATGGAGTTCAGAGGTTCCTGGGACACCTCTAATGCTAAGGCCTCCACATGGAGGTCTGAACTGAAGGGAAGTGGCTCAGGGTCCCACACTTTTTGCTCCAGTCAAAGAGGTTTACAGAATCAAAGTCTTTTGTGTCTTTATTTCTTTTTATTTGAATGGCTATGGCTGAGCCTGACTCTCCAGGTTTCCATAGTTCCCAACACTTGTTACTTTCCCCGTCGGTCTTTACCTGCCTGATTCCTGGTATTCAAGTTTGCAACTCAAAACTCATCCCTAACCCCAGCCCTCTAAAACTGTTTTCATCTTTATGAACCTCTTTCCAGGCCCAGAGCACGATGCCTATTTTTATATATACTTGTAATTGTATTGCATATACAATTTTATATTCTGTTTTCTTCACTTAACACTGTATCATAAATATTTTTCCATTATGTGAGATGTGAGACACAGCCTTTCATGGTTACCTTTTTTTTTTTTTTTTTTTTTTTTTTTTTTGAGACTGAGTCTTGCTCTGTCACCCAGGCTAGAGTGCAGTGGCACGATCTCGGCTCACTGCAACCTCCGTCTCCTGGGTTCAAGCGATTCTTCTGCCTCAGCCTCCTGAGTAGCTGGGACTACAGGTTCATGCTACCATGCCTGGCTAATTTTTGTATTTTTAGTAGAGATGGGGTGTCACCATATTGGCCAGGCTGATCTCGAACTCCTGACCTCATGATCCGCCCACCTTGGCCTCCCATGGTTACCTTTTTAAATGACAAGTTTTTAAGTTGGTTGGCTCTAATTTATTTAGGTCTTCTGTTATTGTTGTATCAATTTTTTTTTTTTTTTTGCTCTTAGAAGTAATATTGTGTTGAAAATCTTCATACATATGACTTTTTCTAATAATAAAAGTGTTCTTCATATTTCCATTCACAATTGCCACAAAAAAAGTAAAATAAAATACCTAGGAATACAGCTAACTATGGAGATGAAGAATCTCTACAAAGATAACTACAGAACACTATTCAAAGAAATCACAGATGATACAAACAAATGGAAAAACATTCCATGCCCGTGGATAGGAAGAGTCATTATTGTGAAAATAGCCACACTGCCCAAAGCAATGTATAGATTCAATGCAATTCCTATTAAACTACCATTGAGATTCTTCACAGAACTAGGAAAAACTATTTTAAAATTCGTATGAAACCAAAAATGAGCCCAAATAGCAAAGGCAATTCTAAGCAAAAAGAGCAAAGCTGGAGGCATCATGCTACCTGACTTCAAACTATACTACAGGGCTACAGAAACCAAAACAACATGATACTGGTACAAAAACAGGCACATAGACCAATGGAAGAGAATAGAGAATTCAGAAATAAGACCACATGCCTACAATCATCTGATCTTCAACAACAATGACAAAAACAAGCAATGGGGAAAGGATTCCCTATTCAATAACTGGTGCTGGGATAACTGGATAGCCATATGCAGAAGATTGAAACTAGACCTCTTCCTTACACCATATACAAAAATTTACTCAAGATGGATTAAAGATTTAAATGTAGAGCCCAAAACTAACCTAGGCAATACCATTTAGGACATAGGCATGGGCAAAGATTTCATGACAAAGAAACCAAAAGCAATTGCAACAAAAGCAAAAATTGACAAATGGTTTCTAATTAGAACTTCTGTACAGGAGAGGAAACTATCTGTTGATAAACAGACAGTAAACAGCCTACAGAATGGGAGAAAGATTTTGCAAACTATGCATCCAACAAAGGTCTAATATCCAGCATCTATAAGGAACTTAAACAAATCTACAAGGAAAAAACCAAACAACCTCATTTAAAAGGGGGCAAAGGACATGAACAGATACTCTTCAAAAGAGGACATATGCAACCAACAACCATATGGGAAAAAAAGCTCAACCTCACTGATCATTAGAGAAATGCAAATCAAAACCACAATGAGATACCATCTCACACCAGTCAGAATGGCTATTATTAAAAAGTCAAAACATAACACATGCTGGCAAGGTTGTGGGACACTTATACACTGTTGGTGGGAGTATAAATTAGTTCAACCATTGTGGAAGACAGTGTGGCGATTCCTCAAAGACCTAGAGACAGAAATGCCATTTGGGCCAGCAATTCCATTACTGGGTATATACCCAAAAGAATATAAATCATTCTATTATAAAGACACATGCATACGTATGTTCACTGTAGCACTGTTCACAATAGCAAAGACGTGGAATTAACCTAAATGTCCATCAGTGGTAGACTAGATAAGGAAAATGTGGTACATATATACCACAGAATACTATGCATCCATAAAGAAGAATGAGATCATGTCCTTTGCAGGGACATGGATGGAACTGGAGGCCATTATCCATGGTAAACTAACACAAGAACAGAAAACCCAAATACCATATGTTCTCACTTATAAGTGGGAACTGAATGATGAGAACACATGGACACATAGAGGGGAACAATGCATGCTGGGGCCTATTGGAGGATGAAAGGTGGGAGGAGGGAAAGTATCAGGAAAAATAACTAATGAGTACTGGGCTTAATACTTGGTTGATGAAATAATCTGTATAACAAACACCAGTGACACAAGTTTACCTGTGTAACATACCTGCACATGTACCCCTGAACTTAAAAGTTAAAAAAGTTGTTCTTCATTTTAGCACATTCCTTATATATTAGTGATTGTATTATTTTGATGCAAATATATTTCAATATGTTTTTCTTTTCACTTCTCATATTTTTATGATTAAAATATGTTAAATGTTACCCAGATGAATCTTTTGATCCCTTCCATTGTTATTTCTTCTATTGCTTCAAGCTAGTGAGAGTTCTTCATAGTTTGTTACTAATAGCTCCCAAGATCTGATGCAATCTTCATTCTCTTTTCCTTTGATTGCTTTATGTATTTAAAAAGTATGCATTTAACTCTTTAACTCATCTGAGCATATTTGGCACATGTTTATTAAATGGTTTTTACATTGATCATATCATTATATTAAATAACTTCTCCTTTGCCCATTGTTTATTATACTTCATCATATAACCAAATTGTCATGTTTAAATAGGTTTATTTCAGTGCTTCTAACTCTCCTCTACTGTTCTATATGCCTGGTTTTGTGAGTACTATATTGTTTTAATTATTATTGCTTCATAATATGTATAGAATTTATAGCACTATAGTACTAGTCTTCCCTAATTGGAGGTCTTCGTTTTTCAAAATATTTTATATTCTTGGCATTTTGTTTGCCTCATAAGAGTTAAAATTGCTCTGTCAACTTATAAAAATAAATGGCAATTCTGATTTAAAATATATCAGCTTCTAAGTAATTGCATACGTTCTAAACATCTTATTTTTGTTGTTGTTGTTGTTGTTGTTGTTTTCATATGGAGAGAGAGAGAGAAAGGGAGAAGTTACCCATAGTTGCACAGTTGCACCATTGCCTGAGATATCCTGATGCAACTTTGTTATTGACAGCTCACAGAATGGAGCAAGATTTTTGAAGCCCAAAGCTTATATGAGTGAGAGGAGATTTCTTTAAGAAAAATAATTTTTTATTATGCTTTAAGCTCTGGGATACATGTGCAGAATGTTCAGGTTTGTTACATAGGTATACATGTGCCATGGTGGTTTGCTGCACTCATCAACCCATCACCTACATTAGGTATTTCTCCTAATGCTATCCCTCCCCTAGGACCCCCACACCCTGACAGGCCCCGGTGTGCAATGCTCCCCTCCCTGTGTCCATGTGTTCTCATTGTTCAACTCCCAGTTATGAGTGAGAACATGCGGTTTGCTGAGAATAACAGTTTTCAGCTTCATTCATGTCCCTGCAAAGGACAAGAACTCATCCTTTTTCATGGCTGCATAGTATTCCATGGTGTATATGTGCCATATTTTCTTCATCCAGTCTATCATTGATGGACATTTGGGTTGGTTCCAAGTCTTTGCCATCATAAATAGTGCTGCAATAAACATATGTGTGCATGTGTCTTTGTGGTAGAATGATTTATAATCCTTTGGATATATTCCCAGTAATGGGATTGCTGGGTCAAATGGTATTTCTAGTTCTAGATCCTTGAGGAATTGCCACACTGTCTTCCACAATGGTTGAACTAATTTATACCCCCACCAACAGTGTAAAAGCGTTCCTATTTCTCCACATCCTCTCCAGCATCTGTTGTTTCCTGACTTTTTAATGATCACCATTCTAACTGGCGTGAGATGGTTTCTCATTGTGGTTTTGATTTGCATTTCTCTAATGACCAGCGATGATGAGCTTTTTTTCATATGTTTGTTGGCCATGTAAATGTCTTTTGAGAAGTGTCTGTTCATATTCTTTGCCCAGTTTTTGATGGGATTGTTTGTACTTTTCTTGTAAATTTGTTTAAGTTCCTTGTAGATTCTGGATATTAGACCTTTGTCAGATAAATAGATTGCAAAAATTTTCTCACATTCTGTAGGTTTCCTGTTCACTCTGATGATAGTTTCTTTTGCTGTGCAGAAACTCTTTAGTTTAATTATATCTCATTTGTCAGTTTTGACTTTTGTTGCCATTGCTTTTGGTGTTTTTGTCATGAAGTCTTTGCCCATGCCTATGTCCTGAATGGTATTGCCTAGGTTTTCTTTTTCCTTTTTTTTTTTTTTTTTTTGTTTTTTGTTTTTTGTTTTTTGGTTTTGTTTGTTTGTTTGTTTTTGATGAAATGTCACTCTGTTGCCCAAGCTGGAGTGCAGTGGCACAATCTCAGCTCATTGCAACCTCCACCACCTGGATTCAAGCAATTCTCCTGCCTCAGCCTCCCGAGTAGCTGGGACTACAGGCACAAGCCACCATGCCTGGTTAATTTTTATATTTTTAGTAGAGATGAGGTTTCACTATGTTGATCGGCTGGCCTCAGTCTCCTGACCTCGTGATCCGCCCACCTTGGCCTTCCAAAGTCCTGGGGTTACAGGCATGAGCCACCACACCCGGGCGCCTAGGTTTTCTTCTAGGGTTTTTATGGTTTTAGGTCTTATGTTTGAGTCTTTGATCCATCTTGAGTTAGGTTTTGGTATAAGGTGTAAGGAAGGGGCCCAGTTTCAGTTTTCTGCATATGGCTAGCCAATTTCCCCAGCACCGTTTTTTAAATAGCAAATCCTTTCCCCATTGCTTGTTTTTGTCAGGTTTGTCAAAGATCAGATGGTTGTAGATGTGTGGCATTATTTCTGAGGTCGCTGTTCTGTTTCATTGGCCTATATATCTGTTTTGGTACCAGTACCATGCTGTTTTGGTTACTGTAGCCTTGTAGTATAGTTTGAAGTTAGGTAGTGTGATGCCTCCGGCTTTGTTCTTTTTCCTTAGGATTGTCTTGGCTATCCGGGCTCTTTTTAGGTTCCATATGAAATTTAAAGAAGTTCTGGCCAGGGCAATCAGCAAGAGAAAGAAATAAAGGGTATTCAGTTAGGAAAAGAGGAAGTCAGATTGTCTCTGTTTGCAGATGACATGATTGTGTATTTAGAAAACCCCATCGCCTCAGCCCAAAATCTCCTTAAGCTGATGAACAACTTTAGCAAAGTCTCAGAATACAAAATCAGTGTGTAAAAATCACAAGCATTCCTATACACCAATAATATAGACAAACAGAGAGCCAAATCATGAGCAAACTCCCATTCACAATGGCTACAAAGAGAATAAAATACCTAGGAATCCAACTTACAAGGGACGTGAAGGACCTCTTCAAGAAGAACTACAAACCACTGCTCAAGGACATAAGAGGACACAAACAAATGGAAAAACATTCCATGCTCATGGATAGGAAGAATCAATATTGTGCAAATGGCCATACTGCCCAAAGTAATTTGTAGATTCAGTGCTATCCCCATCAAGCTACCATTGACTTTCTTCATACAATTAGCATCTTATATTCTTATATTATTATACATGTATGTTTTCTAAGGATTTACTGATTGTGTATAATAATGTATATAGTAATGTAGTATATATGAAAATATAGTGTATAGTAATATATTAGGCATAGTAATGCTACTGACCTTTGAATCTTAATACCAAACGACATGTCCTCTTTCTAAACTGGTTGGTTTAGTTCCAACTGTACAGCAAATTCTTTGTAAATATTATTTTCTTCTTTCCCAGTAATTATTGTCCTTTAAGTCTTTTGCAGTTTGTCTAAAGCAATATTATGTTATAATAATAGCTATATTATTTTCAAGGGCCAATTTTTGAAAACAAAGCTTTTAATCTTAATCCATTAATGGTTCATTATTTAAAATAGGTATCTTTATCAAGTTAAGGTAGTAAATAATATCACTCCAAGTAAAGGTTTTATCAATTTTTCTTTTAATATATATTGAAATAGATTGTCATCTAATGTTAATATAATGTTAGTCTTTTATTGATCTTTTTTTTTTTTGCATTTCTTGAGTGACCTTCATTAAGATCAAATTTGTCACATAGAATAATTAGATGGAGTCCAGCCTTGTCTGTGCTTTGATGCAGTCAACATAGCTTGGGAATTATCTGTTCCTTGTGAGCTTGAAGGAATCCGTTAGATCTGTATGGCTTGCTTTTTGGGGATATTCTGAATTTTTAAAAAATTTCTACCTCCATTACTGGTTTAATAGGGTTTCCTACCTCATTGCTTCATTTTTAAATATAAGAGTGAATTAAAATCATATATGTTTATTACAAAATATCATCCATTTGTTCAGGTTTTTAGTCAGTTAGCATGTAATTAGACATAGTATTCCATGTCAGTGGCTTAATTCTTTTGCTACTTAGCATATGGAGTCAGACCTGAATTCTCATCCAGGTTCCACCACTGACTGATGTGACTTTAACCAAGTAACTTGACTTTTAACATCATTTCCCTGTAAATAGGGGTCGTATTACTTAGAGTATAGGGTTGCTGTGAGGATTACAGATGATGTATGTGAAGTTCTTAGCACAGTGCCTGTCCTCAGTAAGTCGAAGATATTACACTGTTCTCTTTCCTAACGCTGTTTGTCTCCTTTTTCATTGTTCTTTAATTATATTTGCATGGGTTGTCTATTTTTCATAGTCCTTTCAGTATTTTCAGAAGCAACATATAAGCAATGGGGAGCCACTGAAGGAAAGAGTACCAACTCTGATAATTGAGTGTCTGAGCTTCATTTGTGGGTGGATCATCAAAAGATGGGTCTATGCTGTGAGAAATGACAGAATTGACAAAGGGCCATCTAGACTCTTCTTGCCAAGCAAAATGTGGAAGTGTGGTCCTTATATTCATAGTCAGTAAACACAGGCTCCAGAGCTTGGGAGAGACTCTTTCAAGGGCTTCTGAGAGTGGGAAATTGACGAGGCCCCCAATTGTCCTGTGCCTGCATCCAAGCCTTCAGGGCCTGGAAACAGAGATGCTGACAAACACCGTGACCCAGACTGAACCCAGCTTTTCAATGGGACAACAAAATCAGCTTTGTTCATCCTTTTGAAATGGAGCCCAATTATGTTTGATTAATAAATGAAACTCTGTGTCCAAAGAGGAGAGACACTGTAGAAAAAATCGTCAGAAAACACTTTGTGTAAGAAAAGGCTGATGAAGTTTTCATCAGTGGGCTTTCATTTGCCTGGAGCTAGTCTAAGACAGAGAAATGTTCAGTTTCCAAATCCTTCTCTTGTTTCCCATTCCCTTTCTTTTTTTTTTTTCTTAAATATGTTTAACTCTCCTGCTTAAGATTTATGTTTGGCTCCTTAGTGATGGATTTGTGCTTATTGTGTCATTTAAAGAAAAATGCACTATTAAAAACACTCCTAATCCATTTATAAATGTCAACCGAAAAACAAGTCAAAGGTTGACAATAGTAATTAATCAAACGATGTTTATTGAGCACTCTCTATGTACAAAGCTATATGCTATGGAGTAAGAATAGGAAACCGTCTCCAGCCTCAAAAGTCCTTCAGTTGAGCTGAGGAAATAGCCAAATAATTGACTAGCTATAATACAAGGGAAATGGAAATAAATATTAAAGTCAGGACATAAACCACGCTGTATTGAAGTACATATCCTGGGGATGGATTAGCAAGGACTTAATGAGCAATTTGGGGTCATGAAGCAATTCAACTTCATGTTGCATTTGGGTTGCATCCTGAAATGTAAGTAGGCTTTTTTATAAGGATGTGTTCCCTTAGATTTTTAGGTGAGCCAGCCAATACACCTATGTATTATGCCCCAGATGTCAGCAAACACAAGCACCTATTCTAAGCTAGTCCACCAGACCCATGTGTGCACACAAGCACACAATCATGTTGTTCCCAGGTCACCTACTTTCCTGTTCCTCATTGCATTTGTCCAATCCAAATGCTTACTCCCAGACATGCCTCTGAACCTCTTCAATTTGATAACCTCCAAAGCTTAGCTTCTTAAATTTGGTCCTTTCTACATGGTTTTTGGTTTTGCTCCCTTCCTTAAGTTTTAGCCTTTCACTCCATGTTGTCCTGGAGGAAGAACTCTCAGCTCAGGTCCTCTACCCATATGGCCCCCATCCCTAATCAGACCAAATCTTGGAATGAGGAAGCCATTGGAAGAATTCCCTGTGTTATCCACCCAGGAGTTGTGTAGGTAATACAAGTTCTCCTCTACTCCCTGGCCCCAGGTAAGATGATGCTTCCGAATAAAAACATGCCCTTGCATAGATAGGTGGTTCCCTTCACAGCTGACTCATTACCAGAATGGAGAACAGTCCTACTAGCATGGGGTTCAGAGGCTTCCTGTATGTGCATCTTTCCAAAGATATTAAGAGGAAAAAAATATCCAAGTGAATTTCCAGGTTTCTCCAACACTTGAAACTATACATTTGATATTCTTAACCACCTTGATGAACATGTTGGCCTGTCTCTTCCACACACCGAGCAGGTAAAGAGAAGGCAAGTGAGATGATGTGCCATGGAATTCCACCTGCTATGTCAATCATCAGGCTAGAAAAATGGGAGGCTGTGCATTAATTCCAAGAGAACCTCAGAGAGCTGCCTCAGGATCAATCAGCCAGGGTGATTGGAACATTGTACCATTTCTGACTGGCAAATTTATTAATGAAGTAAGAATACAGTCTCAAGCCAAATCCTCTTGCCTCTGTAACAAACTCCTCCTGTGAGAGAGGATGAAGGGAATGTGTTTGTTAGAATACTTAGAGGCCATAAGTAACACAAAGCCTAACCAAGAGTGCTTTAAATTTTGTGGACTTTACTATTTCATTAAACATAAAGTTTGGAGATGGGTAATTCCAAGGTTAGTAGAGTGGCTCATTCATGTTATCAGGGACTAAGACACTTCCATCTTTCCACTCTGCTTTTTTTGTTTGTTTCTGTTTTTATTTTTTTTTTAAGACATGAGAGTCTCACTATGTTATTCAGGCTGCAGTAGCTATTCCCAGGCAGGATTATAACATACTACAGCCAAGAACTCTTGAGCTCAAGCAATCCTCCCACCTCAGCCTCCCAAGTAGCTGGGACTACAGGTGTGCACCACACCCAGCCCACTCTGCCATTTGTAATGTGTCATCAGTGGCTCCCTTTATGGTCACAAGATCAGTATTAGCATAGTAGTTCCACACATTGCCTCCTTAGGTGACCTGGGTGATTTCTTCTTCTCAGAGTGCTGTCGGCCAGGTTACTTGTGGTATTCAAATACAAATGGGCTACTGTAAAGGGTCTGTGACGGTATTATTCCTATGACTGGAAACTTCAAGAGGTGTCTTGAAGGCAGCGACTGGCAACTGAAGTGTCTGCGTGGCTCTTCGGCATGGCGGTCTCAGAGCGTCAGACTTTCTACATGATGGCTTGGGGTCCCCAAAGGCAGTAATACAAAAGGCAGAAAGTGGAAGCTGCCAGTGTCTTAAGGCCTGGGCCCAGAAACTGGCCAAAGCAGTCGCAAAGCCCCCGACCTTCAAGGGGAGATAACATAGATCCCCACCTCCTAATGGGAGGAGTGTCCGAGAATTGAGTTATCTTTGGGTCATATGTAGGTTATAAGTCAAGCTGTTGTAATAAAGAGACCAAAAATATGCTGACTTAAACAAGATAAAAGTGTATTTCCCCTTATACATCACAGTTTAGAGGTGAGCAACACAAGGCTGGTGGTCTATTTCAGCCATACAGCTCCCATATCTGGATCCAACATGCTTTGGCTGCTACTTCTTCTCAAGTGGTGGGAAAGGAAAAATGAGAATTGCAGACAAATAGCTTCCTTGTAAAAGATGATCCAAAAGTTACACACATCCCTTCTGTTTGCATCACATTGGCTAAATATTAGTCACATGGCCACACCTGTCTGTAAGTTATTGCCAAATAGAAGATAGGGAAAATGGGCACTGGGAACAATTGCTTCTTGGTTTCTCTTCACAGCCCAAAAAGAAATAGGTAGTGTTGGATGAGATTCCACTCTAGACAATGAAGTTGGCATCTGTGGCGGTTTATGAATCAACCCTGTACATGCAAAGGGTTTTCACATCTGGGGCTGGGTAGTAAATCACAGGGTGCTCTGAACACATATTTAAGTATTGGGCTATTCACCAAACAGAAGCATATAATGTGCAGATGCCTCGCTCCATGAGGAGTAGCTGCCTATTTGAATCTCTCACTGGATGGTAATGGAAATGATCAGTTGGGTTCACTTGGTAGGGTACTCCTTAGAAATAGCTAATGAGGTTCCTTATTGTCTTAGTCTGTTTTCTGTTGCTATAACAGAATACCACAGTTGGCCTCATAGTTCTGAAGGCTGGGAATACCAAGAGCATGGGGCCAATATCTGAGGAAGGTCATCCCATGGCAGAAGGCAGAATGGATTGATTACATGAAACATAGAGGCACCAGGGGCTGAACTTACTCTACAACAACGCACTCTTCAAATAACTAGCCCACTCCTACAATAACAAAATTAATCCATTCACAACCCAAATTACCTGTTATTGGACCCTACCTCCCAACAAGGTTGCATTGGAAATTAAGTTTCCAGCACATGAATGTTGGGGGACACTTTCAAACCATAACATTTACTCTGAACTTCACAAAGACCACAAAAGAATTAGTTGATAAAGAATGAACTAAACAGGTGACTAAATTGTTTAGCAATCATAAATATAAAGCAGCCTAACTAGAGTGTTAAAAACATTACTGTGAGGCAGATATAGCAACAGCATCAGCCTGATCTAACCAAACAACCCCATCTCAGTAGGATACTGGTGAAGCCATTCCCTAGGAGAAGGTGGCATGCGTCATGGGTGTTTGCTGGACTTTCTTCTGCCTTATTCCTGGTTCAGAGAAACTCAGCGATCCATTTTTGCATCCCACTCCAAAGCAGATCAGATGGTTGTCTTGCTTGTATCACAGCTAATGCTTTCGTGAGGAGAGCTCTCTGTTTCTGCCTACAAGTGCTCACAGTTCGGTTGTTTCAGCCAGCACCAACATTTGTTTCTTAGATCTAAAAGTAGCCCTATTCCTGTCTGCTTTATATATTGGAGTTCTGAGTATACTTTTGTTTAACAAAATGTGTTCCATTACGTAAAAAAAAAAAAAAAAAAATGATAGCCATTAGCTTAGGAGGCTTCTAGAGCTCAGTGCACAGCCAGCCCTTGCTCTCTCATATATTTTTACAAATATCTTCAAGAAACAAATGGCCTTTCCACGGTTCCTGAGGGATAATGTTAATAATATATTTGCAGAAATATCTGAAATGGAGTAGGGATATTATGGCTGTAGACTTCACTTATTTACTGCTGAATCTTGTAGCTTCTGTATTAAAAAGGAAGAAAAAACACTTTTTTATTGAAGACACAGTATGTCAGAAAAAACATGGATTTTTTTTACTCAAAAAGACTTGTGTTTAAATATAATTTGTGCCACTTATTAGCTCTGTGATCTTGGGCAAAATATTGAGATCTCTGAGTCTCCATTTTTTCATGTATAAAATAAAAACAATAACAATTCCTGTAATATACTGCTATTATAAGGATAGTTAGCTAATTTATGTAAAGTGCCAAGCACAGGGCCGAATAGTATTTGTAACTACTATTTATTGAACCCTTACTATGTGGCAGACACTGTCTAGGTCAATGGTTCTCCCTTGCGGACTTGTTAGAACTGCAAATTCTTCATCGGGCCCCAGCCTAGACCTACTGAATCAGAAACTCTGGGGATAGGGCTCAGCCATCTGTTTTATAAGCCCTCCTGGTGATTCTGATACACACTAAAGTTTGCAAACCACTGTTCTGAGTGTCCAAGAAATGGAATGTATGATTATCATATTCATATTACACTACAGCTAATAATTTGTGCTGAAACAAATACAGATACACCCTCTTCTATTTTGTTTGATGACAGCCCCAGATTTTTCCCACCTTAGTCATATCTGTGACCATTCCTTACAAGGAGATAGGCGACTTGGAAAACCCAAATATCTTACCTCCTTCTCCCTCCCGAGTCCTCTCTTCCTCCCCTGGAGGGTCTGCATCCTGTCTGTGTCAGGCAGTTTATGAAATACCTGGTGAGAACTCAGCCACTCCAGAGAGAATGAATAGCTCCTCCAGCTCCAGCACCTGGCGTCAATATCTCCCTGACTTGTCAGTATGTGTTCCC
Source organism: Papio anubis (assembly GCF_008728515.1). Classification (NCBI taxonomy): domain Eukaryota; kingdom Metazoa; phylum Chordata; class Mammalia; order Primates; family Cercopithecidae; genus Papio; species Papio anubis. Next base: position 73,568,205 of record NC_044987.1, read on the forward strand.
ATTGGTCCCTCTGATAAAATATGATCTCCCTGAGGGCAGGAACAACATCTTAATGATTTCTGTGTCCCCAGCACCCAGTACACATAATAGACGCCTAATAAATGAGTGGTGAATGAATGAAGTGTCAGCCCCAAATCAGAGGGGCGTTTGTTCCTGGGGCATTCAGGTGTTAGGTATACCCTAGCAGCCAGTATATTTCTGGTTGTGGTGACAAGTAGGCAATGCGATTGCCTAGAGACCCATGAAATGTTACCTGAGCCATGTCTTCTTTCATCCATAGGCTCAGTTCTGTGCCACAAGGAAAGCTGTGTGACAGTCTCATGGCAGATCAGACCCACATTAGGAACAGCCTAGAAAAGCAAACTGCAAATATCCATTTCTTTTCTCTGTCATAATTTGTTTTCCCAGTTGCTGGCGAGGTTGAAATTAGCTCTGTCTGTTGACAATTTGGATAGAATAACCTTTCTGTTTCATGAATTCTGAACAGTGAAGGACTGAATTCTGCTCTGGGCTGTGGAAAAATAACAAAGCACTCAGTGGGATAGGTGGGAATGGAGCACAGACTTAACTGACGAAGAATTTGGCCCTGCTCTGGGGCTATCTCTGAATTTATTATTCCTGCCTTCCATGTCTTTTCATGGTGGGTGGGTGTAGAAAGCCATCCTGCTCACCACTTTGTCCCCCACCCACTGCCACCTATGCTGTGAGCCATTCATCTAACCCACTTAGAAGAACCAGAATGAATATAGATTTCTTCTTTCACACATTAATTTATGGAGCCTTCCTATTTCTTCTCATTGCACTGTTCCTACCTGCTGCAATCACATTCAGTTTTATTGAAAAGCAGCAGGGAATTCATCCTTTGCTGGAAAACTTTGACAATTAAATTCAAACTATAAGGAAAAAGTTATCCTAGTTTCAGTCTCTCTCTAAATCAAAGTGTAGACAGTATGTAGTGGGCGATGGTGAGAGGCCCCCATAATGAGGAGAGCAGGTACCCTCTAAGAGTGGAAGGGGAAAAATTGATGCAGATGGTATGAGTTAAACCACATACAGAAGTGACCCTGAGATCTGGCTTTTAAGTGGATAATAGCCAAATTCCAATCACAACTAGTATGAATCCTCTAAAGTTGAATGTTTGTCATAAAACTGCCACCTATTTGTGTCATATTGTAACCTTGTTGAAGAAAGATCTAACTAGGAGAGAGTGGTCTGCATGACCTCTAGAAAGACAGGAGTTTGTTGGGGTCTTCTTTGCAGTCCAAGAAGATAGCATGACCAGATGACATAATGTGTTTATCTGCAAGCCAGGTTTGTTCCCATAATGGGAGGTAAATGCATTTGACTTAGATAGTTCCATGAGGTCCATAAAAACTATTCAGCTAAACACCTTTGCTTCAACTCTGTGCTTCCCAGGCAATATTCTGTTAAGATTATGGCTTCTCATGAAGACTTTCCTCCAGCCTGGGCAACATGGCAAAACCCCATCTCTACAAAAAGTACAAATGTTAGCTGGGCATGATGGTGTGCCTCTGTAGTCCCAGCTACTCAGGAGGCTGAGGTGGGAGGATTGCTTGAGCCCAAGAGGTGGAGGTTGCTGTGAGCCAAGATTATACCACTGCACTCCAGCCTGGGCAACAGAGTAAGAACTTGTGCCAAAAAAAAAAAAAAAATCCTTTCCTACATGTGGAGGCTGTGTTGCCCCACGCCCGCCCATAAGTTTACATAGAGTCCACTTGGCATTCCTGTTTCTCACTGTTGGGCTTGTCTTCTACATCTTGAAAGTTTGAGTAGTGTGAGCCAGTTCCTCTGCTTGAACCCTTCTGCACGTACCATCAAATTCAAGATCTGGACTGGGAAATAATAGGACCATACTCTGGACATGGTTCAGCCAACATCCTAGATGACAAAACTCTTTAATTCAACTGTGAGAAGGTGATTTTTCTTCCCTATCTGTCTTCAGGAGACCAGTGTTAAAGCTGAGTGATAATCACAGCCTTTTTTTTTTTAATTCTTACTAAGGTGACATTGTTAGGCTGTTTTGAGCAATCCTTTGAAGTGGTTTTTCCTCCCAATTTTTCTAATTTTTGTTCATTATATATTTGAAAAGAAATTCAAATTGCCTGATAATAGAAAATGAAAACATTACAAGCTATAAACTTTGACCTTAAAAGCGTCTCTAATATAGCATTATAAAATATAATTAGAAATCCATTTTAACATCACATTACAGATCTATGACTTAAAGGTAATTTCTGTCATTTAAATATAAGGGTGAGATGATGACTGAATTGGATTCTTAGGAGAAAAACAATTTCTTCTGCATTAGGAGTTATTAGTTTAATTGAATAATATCTGGATCATACTGGTGGTAATGTTAATGTTATTACCCATTATCCTGGTGATGGTCACACCACTGTTTCCAGGAAAAATATAGCCCATTAAATGAACAGAAGGATTAAAATAGAAACAAAGTGGCAAGCTTTTCATGGCTCATTATGCCAGGGTCAGGACAAAGGAATGGCCCTGACCTTGAAATGGGACAGAGGACCCAGCCTGAGCTAAATGCCTCAAAGAATTCCAAGGGAAGTCCTTTCAGGCATGACAGAGTGCATTTGGTTTCCTCAGCATGTCGTTCTGAACATTTCTACTCATTAATTTATTCATTTATTTACTTACCCATTCATTCATTCAACCCATTCATTTATTCAACCAACATATTTTGTGCATCCTCCTGAAACCATGAACAGTGATAGATCGTGGAGAGACGAAGATGACTTAGTCAAGGAGAGAGGGTCAAGGCTTATTGAGAACCTGCTATATCTCAGACATTGTAGTGGGAGATTTCAGGCAATATCTGTTTTATTCTTCTCGAGAATTCAGAAGGTAGGTAGAGTTGTTATACCCATTTTATACATGAAGAAACTAAGGTTCAGACAGGTAAAATGACTTGTCCAAGGCCTAGAAAGGGAAGGAATCAGAATTCAAACCTAGGCCTGTCTTAAGTCAAGGCCTAGGCTATTTCTACTACACCTGGAATTTGGACTTAGAACATAAACACATTTTTAAAACATTATAATACAGTGTGATGAATGGGATACACAGTCATATAAATCAAGCCAACTGCCATGGCGAAAGTCAGATTTCCATTCTAAGTGGACTCACCCGACAATTTTAGGTATAGTAAATGTCTACGTGACCCTAATGTGTCCTCCAAATCTCTTCTTCATCCTCAGCCCCACACCCAGCACTCCCTCAATCTCCTTCTTATCAAAAACCTGTTCTCTGCTCCCCCATCCTTGCAAGTGAAGGGCATTTGTTCTTCCACACCCCACGTGATGCAGGGCAAGAGGAAAGGTCAGGCTCCACCTCATTCTCATCACCTCCTCACCTCTCATTAGAACCCTGATCCTGCGAGCCTCCTAATGCCCAGCCGTTAACTAGCATCTGTCCTCCTGGTCTCTGCTACCTACCAGCCTTCTGGTCACTCCCAGCCATCAGTGAAGATATTGGCCCAGGGATCACTGTCTTATCCAACCCAAGTTACCACCTCTTCCTGGGACTAGGACCACATTCAGCTGCTGTGAGTACTAGAGTCATATTGGCACCATGAGATATTTTATCATCCTGTGAACTCATTTGGGAACTCAATGACAGGTGATACAATGGCCTAAGCCCATTTCAAAGAGTATTTCTGACAAAGCTTTGTATAAGTACAAAAATATTTTCAGACCATGCTTTTTCCCATTATAACATTTCATAATCTCTTCCTTGTTTTGTCCCTGCACCACCACCTCCATTAACCAGGTCTCATCAAGTTGTGACATAATGCAGGTCTCATCAAGTTGTGACAGGTGACAGAGGCATCACATGACAGGGGACCTGATTAGGAAATCCATATCCTCATAGGATGCACTTTAACATCTTCTTGAACTGTCTTGATATTTTGAGATGTATGGCAAAGATTTCCATATACTGTTCCAGTGACCAGTGACCTTGAGAACATATTAAAAACTATAGATTTCTGTGCCCCACCCAGAGATCCCAATTCAGTAGCGCTGAGGTGGGACCTGAACATGAGTAGACTTAGAAAGCCTCTAGCTGATTCTGAAGCACAGCTAGTTTGGGGAGCACTGATATATAGCCGCTGCCCATGAACCTGGATGTTCCCAAATCTTGATACCAATTGAGTGGCTGAGTCCTCCCTCATCTGTACGTATACCATCATTAGGTCAGAAAAATACCTCCAGCTTCCAGCTTAAGGTTTCCCTCTCCTTTCTCACCACCAGTAACATACTGATAAACATTTAACAACAGGCTCTCAGAAAGAAAAATAATTAAGCCCTGATTTATGTTTGCCAGTTTCCATGGTGTAAATACTCCCACCAGGGCCAATTTCCAGCTACCAATGTGATGCCACTGAATGTAGAGTTGGGAAAAGATGCATGTAATTAATGCTCCTTAGACAGAAGTCAGCTCTAGTACCTCACCGTCCCACCCACCCACTTACTGATTCCCAAAGATCAAACAAACTGCACCCAAGAAACAGACGGGTCTCTCTCAGATCCTACAGCACAGCCAGAGCCTCTCAGAAGTAAGGTTGTCTCCATTTTTTAAAAAGCTCTGGCATATTAAAAAGTGGAAAAAGTGGGCCGAGCATGGTGGCTCATGCCTATTATCCCAACCCTTTGGGAGGCTGAGGCGGGTAGATCACTTGAGGTTAGGAGTTCAAGACCAGGCTGCCCAACATGGTGAAACCCCTTCTCTACTAAAAATACAAAAATTAGCCAGTGTAGTGGCGCATGCCTGTGATCCCAGCTACTTGGGAGGCTGAAGTAGGAGAACTGCTTGAACCCAGAAGGCAGAGGTTGCAGTGAGCCAAGATCACGCCACTGCACTCCAGCCTGGGTGACAGAGGAAGACCCTGTCTCATAAATAAATAAATAGTGGAAAAAGTGCTACTACAAGATTGGCAAAATTGGGGTAAGGCTTTAACAACAAAATACAATGTAATAAAATTGTATTGATCTCAAGATTATAAGAATTATAAAAATATTCACTTATACTTCACCATAAATGGGGTTGATTGGTAGCAGGACATATGGAAAGCTGTAAGATGAAAGTCATTCGGTTCTGTTGGTGTATCTCTGTGACTCTGGAGAAAATACCAGATCTTATCTGAGGCTTTTGTGAGCGTGAAAACTGGGGCACACCCCCTCACCACCCCAAATTCTGTCTCCTCCCTTCTACCTCCCACCCTCACACCCTCCCTTTCGATCTATGAGAGACCCTGGACTTTAGTTTTCTCCCCTCTACCTTCTGTTCTTTGCCTCTCAGTAATTTCCAAAGCTAGGTGCCCTGCCACTGGGTCTTATCTGGGTCACAAAATAGCCAAGTGACAAGAATTAAATGTAACAAGAAAACACTGGGGAGTCCAGGTCCCTTCTGCACCACTGAGGACATGCAGTTAGTTACTAATGACGGACTCTTTTATCTGGCTCCAGTCTGGCAAGAGATCTGCCAGAGAATTCTTTCTGGCTTTCATTTTCCTTATTTCTCTGAGCCATTTCTGGCAGAAACATTATAAGCAAATCAAATTTTGATCAGTTGAAGACTATTTGAAGGCTCTAGGAGCTGCTGCTGATTCATTCATTTATTAAACAAACATTTATTTAATACCTCCCTCATGCCAAATCCTGTACTAGACAGTGGGGAAGAGGGATATAGAGAGGAGATGAATGACAGTTCCTCCCCTTGAAGCACAGAGAGTGGAGGAAGCGGATACATGATATGTAAGGGGGTAACTGCAGTCCCTGAGGCAGATCCCATGACAGGGTGCAACATAGGTTACCTTGGAAGCACAGAGGAAGGGTAGCTACGCTAAACCAAGCCATCAGGAAAGCCTTGAACTTTATTCTCAAGGACAAGTAGGCATTACCTAGGTGAGAAAGGGCTAAAAGGATTAAAAGGGAGATGGTAGTTTATGCAAAGAAGCTTAAAAAAACAAAAGCTGTGTCGTTCAGGAAACTGCAAGTAGAATATCTTTGATATCCGAGGACCCTGGGTTCAGAGGCTGGTTCCTTTGCTTATTAGCTACATGAATGCGAGTGAATTTAGCTTCTCTAAGCTACAGTTTCCTCAGCAGGAAACCCCACCTTAAAGGACTGTTAGTGTGCAGATGAGATAATGCATGTAGCACTCTCATATCTAGCATAGAGGCCAGACCCAGTACTTGCCAGCTGGTTTGGTGATGAGGATGAAGATGAGGATGGTGGTGACTGGCATAAAGGATACACATAAGGATGAAAGACTGAGGGAGATATGAGGCCGGAAGTAGGCGGGGCCAAAGGGTGAGCCCCTGGGCTCCATGCTGAACAAAATTGGACTTTACCCCTAAATCCAAAGGAAGAATTTCAAGAGTGGAGTAGCCTGATCAAGTGTCTGTTTTAGAAAGTTCCCTCTGATGGACTGGATGCAGGGAGACGGGAGGCAGGAACTGATTTTGAAGGCTCTTGCGCTAATGTAAAGACATGGTGAAGGCAATAGACGTGGCAGGGATGGAGTGACGGAGGCCTCTCCAGGGAGTGGCTGAGGACACCATTCCTTATGATTTCTCAGGCTATGGATGTGAATTTTCCTAAGCCAGGTCTGCTGACTCACAGCAGGGCCCAACTGCATGGAGGAATATAGAATCCAGGCTATTATCATTAGAATTAAGCTGCTCCGTTGAGTCCATAAACGTCACATTCAGGCACACCAACGTGTCTTTTTTTCTGGCTTACGATGTAAAAAGTAACAATGGTTATCAGTGGGTAGTGGGATTATGAATTGTTTTTATATTATTCCTTTTGCCTATGTCTATTTTCTAAGTGTTCTACAAAGAACATATTTTGAATAAGGAAAAATCTATTATAAAAATGTTTTTTAAGAGAACAAAACTATACATAGTTTCGATCCAGACAGCATCCTCTCTCCTTACTGCCTGAGTAAGGAAACGCTTGATTGAATTAGAAATGGGAGGGGAGGTTGTTGATAGGATCCAACTTCAAACTTCTAAGCTATTTATTTTCTTCCTTTTGCTTTGGAGATTGTGCTGTGCCAATGAAGATAGACTGAAGACATGTCTTGAGTTTGAAAAATAATAGTCATTTTTATTGTTACAGCTTCAAGAATGGATTATTTCCATTATTTATATTTCAGGAAACCCCAAGTGTGGGAAAATCGCACAATAGTTAGAGAAGATTGGATTATTGATACTGTCTTTTTAAAGAAAATAAAATATCAGAGAGAAGTCCAAGTGACAATAATATCACCATATGTCTACAGGGTTGCAGAAATAAGGAGTTGAAAGTAAGCTCTGGTTTAAGTATGTGATGTTTAAGAGAACTGCAGACAGGGGTGTACTGCTGAGATTTTTCAGCATCATGTTCTAAAGCACTTTCTTGCTGGGCCTAAATCAAATGTTTGTCTATATAATGTCTTAGATGTTGTATGCATCATCGGGCCATCTTCCTAAAAGGTGGAATTTTGATTACAATCTTCAATTTGGATTTTTAAAGTTTTGTAATACTAATAATGACAAATAGTGCACATAGTTGTATGGTTCGTAAAGTGTTCTAACATTTAATCTTTACAGCTTTAAGTATTTGAGTTCACTTTAGTCCATTTTAGAGATGAAGAAGGTAAGCTTACTGACTGGCCTGAGATCACACAGCTAGGAGGTAGAGAGACAGGATTCAGATCAAGCTCTTCGGACTTGAATAGCAATGCCCCTTACAATGCTCCCTTCTAATGACAGGTTTTAGTTACAGATGCCTCTTTACCCATCATGGGGTTACTTCCCAATGAACCCATTGGAAGCTGAAAATATCCTAAGTGGAAAATTGGCATTTTTTTTAAACATAATTGGATGCGAAAACACAAAACACAATATCCAGAAAATGCTGGCAACACAGTACACTGTAGAGTATCGGTTGTTTACCCTTGTGACTGAGTGGTTGACTGGGAGCTGTGGTTCACTGTTGCTGTCCAGCACCACAAGAGTATCATATCGCAAATTGCTAGCCCCAGAAAAGATCAAAATTCAACATACAATTTTTATTGACTGCATAAAGCTTTCACATCATCATAAAGTCAAAATATTGTTAAATCAAACTATTTTAAGTCAGGGACTGTCTGCATTTTATTTTCATTAGACTCACTAATCAAAAAGGCAAGTACGGCCCATAGGAATTATATCCATTCCTGTTGCTGTTGTAACAAATTACTCACAAATCTGGTGCCTTGGGGTAACACAAATTGGTTCTCTTACAATTCTGGAGGTTAGAAGTCCAAAATGAGTCTTACAGGGCTGAAGTCAAGATACAAGCAGAGCTGGTTCCTTCAGGAGGCTCTAGTACACAGTCAGTGGCTGCCAGTCTTCCTTGGCTTGTGGCCACATCATTCCAATTTCTGCTTCTATCATCACATTGCCTTCCCCTCTCCTTTGATCAAATCTCCCTGTGCCTCCCTCTGGTAAAGACACTTATATTTAGGGCCCACCCTGATAATCCAGGACAATCTCCCCATCTCAAGATCATTAACAATATCTGCAAGGTCTTTTTGGACATATAATGAAGCATTCACAGGATCCAGGGATCAGGATGTAGATATTTTGGGGGACCATTACTTAGCTTACCATGGCAATATTCATTTCATTCATTTATTTAGTTATTTTTGTACAGATGGAGTCTCACTATGTTTCCCAGGCTAGTCTCAATCTCCTGGCCTTAAGTGATCCATCTACTCAGCCACCCAAATAGTGGGGACTTCAGGCACAAGCCACCACTGCCAGCTTTATTTCATTTATTAAGTGGTCCCTAAATGTAAGATCCCCTGAACTTAAATTTAGGCCACAGCTCTTCACAGTTTTCTATTTTAACCTTTCACTTTTATGTGCCTTGAGGCCTTACTATTTGTTTGCTTGCTTGCTTGCTTGCTTGCTTGCTTGCTTTTAAGCAAATTTAACTCTGACTTTCTGTTGAAAGTAACTCCCCCAAAACCCCTCCTTCTACTGTCTGTCGGGGATGGATGCAGGCCACTGACTTTTTCCAGGCCAGGCTTAGAAAGGGCTTACAGAGAGGTGCATTCTTTATTGTTCAGCCTCTCCTAACTACTGCCATGTATTGTGCACTTAATATGTGTCAGAAGCTTTGAAAGCATTCTACATTTATTTACAGCTCATTTGTATCTTGGAACAGGCCTGGAAGGTAGATTATTATCCCCATTTTACCGATGAGAAAATCAAGGCTCAAAGAGTTAAGTAACATACCCAAGGTTACTAAGCCACAGAGCCTCCAAAACCCAGCCTCTTAATACCATGCTCTTTCAAAATTAAATAATTCCCAAACCCGAGTGATGTATAGATCTCTTTTAAAGGGCAAATACAAGCTCACAAATGCCCAAAGTTGAGATATAAGGATTTTCATAATCATATTATTTAAATATGTACAAAGATAACCAGATATGAACTCCTTATGCTTATAGCTCTCATAACACTATAAAAACAAAATAGTGATACTAATAATAGCACAAATAAAACTGCAAACACTTTAAATGCTAATTTAGAACATTGCTTTAATGTGATGGGTGATGCTGTTTTTCTGAAATTAAATGACTGCTCACAATCTCAATGCAGTGCTGACCTTCGTAGCCTGGGTCCTTCCGAGTTTGGTATGCATACACCAGGCCCCTTTGGGCTAACTCAGTTCTCTCACTATTCTTCCAACCACTGACAACACATTGTTCAGGCAGCAGCACACATATCCTTTGGGCTTTACCTAGTCAAAATGTCTTTGATTTGTTAACTCTGCCTTCTTTTCATTCCACTCTCTTTAGCAGCTGGGTTCTCTGGGAAGGAGACCTGCATCAAGATTAGAGTGCAGGAAGTTACCAAGCAATGTTCTTGGGAACCACAGCTGTGGGAGTGAGGGGGAGGAAGCAGGATGTGCAGAGGGAGAAGTTGAGCTGTGTCGCAGGCCCAGCGAAGACCTCTGCCAACCAACTCACCGGGCTGGGTGGCTCTTCAGAGTTGTCCTGCCTTGGGGACAAGAGCACTGACCTTTGTGCCCCTGGAGGATCACTGGATGAGGTTCACCCTGGAAGGAAGTGTGACCTCACATTAGGCTGTGGTATCTGGCCAATGCCAAAGAACTGACAGCTAAGAGCCACCTTTTACCATCATCCCTGCAGCTAGGAAGTAAGTCCTTCACTCCTGAAGAGAGATCTGGACAGAGCACCGCATTGTCTTCCACACTAACGCACAATAAAGTTGTACAGGGCAACAGTGAGATGTGAAAACAAATGCATCCCAGCCACTGAACTGCCTGGTGATGTTTGACTAGATCTTTGAGATGATCCTTAATATGTACGCAATCTATTTCTTTATCCTCACAAAAATATAAATATAAATGTTTAATTCCCACAGAGAACTAAGAAGACTGTAACAACATATTTACAGGCCCCTAGAGGTCTTCAGAACCTACTCCAAGAAAGACGAAGGTTAGAAAGCTTCCACCCCAGTTACCTCTGCTGGAAATTGCTGCATATACCTGTGATATCCCCATGGTGTGACAATCACAAAGTTTTACGAATACTTCTTTGGGTGGCAGTAATCATGATGGACAGATCCTCTCACAATTCACATGTTATATTTGGGAATAAAAACTTGATTGAACATTCATTCAACATATTTGATCAGGCACTTACTATGACATGGGTACTTTGCTAGACACCTGGTGGGGAAGATACCTTTATATGAGTGAACAAATATGGACAAAGAGGATCTGAGAGTCTCGGGTCATCAGTAAGCTTTTTCAGAAGAGGAGTGGCTTGAGGGGACAAGGGCAGGAGCATTCCAGACAGAAGGATCCAGTGCAAAAGCACGAGCCTTGAGGTGCCTGGGTGCCTGGGCATGACAGGTGATGTAGGAGATTTGGCCAAAAGGTGTGTCAGGCAGTAGTGAGAGGTTGCACTGACAGAAGAGGGGTGGAGAGCCTGCCAGTATGACTAAGCCATCAGAGGCACCCCCTTCATTACTATTCTCCTGGCCCTGACTGACACCTCGTTTAACTTTCATGCACTGTGATTAACCCACCAGGGAACAAGCTCCACAGGGCAGTCTGGTCTACTGCCCTGTGCCGAGAGCCCAGCACGGTGTCTGACCCAGAAAGGAGCTCGTTAACATGTGTTTTACAGACAAAGAGTCAGGCTCAGAAAGGATAGCACTTTCCCCAAACTTGCGCAGCATGTAAGAGACCAAGCCAAGAGCTGAACCCTCGGTCTGCCTATTCCATCACACCGCTCTTCAACTCCTGCTCCATAATGCCACGAAAATAACTAAAAGAGGGTTTTCACGGTCAGAGAAACTTCTGTTACCATGGGAAACCTGGAAGAGAGGACAGCCTGTGTGTGTGTATGTGTGTGTGTGTTCTCAAATTCCTAGAACGGACACCCTTTAGTGTCAGCCACAACACAAAATTTCTCCTGTGATCTCCCGAGTCTCTCCCCAAACCTCAAATATGTGGGGTACTTGAGAATGAAAAGGGTTAAGCTTTCACAGCTTAGGAGAGCTGTTACTTTGCATTTAAATAGCAGCATTTAAGAAAGCAGCATTCCCAGGATCCTTATTTGATACTAATGTGCTGAGCACCTTAAGGCACACTTACTTCTCCCCCATTCAGGTCACTTGGAGCTTCATTACTTAATAATTTGAAAGCTTTTTATGGAAATCAGTTGATAAAGGGAGATGATGAAGTGAAATGTTACTACATTTAAGGACCCAGCAAACTAAGCTGCCAGAATCACACTTGGGTCAGACACTTCTAAGTAAAGAAAGAGAAGGAGAAGGAGATCTTGGTGTCTGGATGAATCCTCATTTCTTTTGAAACTGCCCTTACTTTAAAGATACTCCTTGCCTAACAAAGCTTTAACAGTCTTTAAAATTGTCAAGTGAAGAACCCATCAGCTATCTTATGAATTCTACCCCTGCCATGGCGATCTGTCTCTCTGCCCACCTTCCCAGCCGCTGCCTTGGCTCCAAGCCCATCGGGTCTAGACGTCCGCCCTACTCTCCTCCACAGGCGGGGTCAGCCTCACACAATGCCCACCTCAAAAGCCTTCATGACTAACCAGTTGAGAAAACCCTGAGAAACAGGCTTGGATTCGACCTTTCCTTTTCACTTTCCATTTTTCTTACTCTCTCTCTTCCTCTCTCTTTCTTTCTCTTTCTTTCTCTTTCTTTCTTAATTCTTTTCTCTTGCTTTCTCTTTCTCTATCTCTTTTTCTTTCTTTCTTCTTTTCTCTTTCTTTCTCTTTCTCTCTCTTTCTTTCTCTTTCTCTCTTTTTCTCTCTTTCTTTCGTTCGTTCGTTCGTTCATGGTGTTGAGACAGGGTCTCACTCTGTCACCCAGACTAGGGTGCAGTGGCACAATCACAGCTCTATGCAGCCTTGATTTCCTGGGCTCAAGCGATCCTCCCACCTCAGCCTCCTGTGTAGCTGGGACTACAGGTGTGTGCCACCACACCCACCCAGCTAATTTATTTTTTATGTTTCATTTTTATTATTTGTAGAGAAGAAGTCTCACTCTGTTGCCCAGGCTGGTCTTGAATTCCTGGACTCAAGCAATCTTCTTGCCTTAGCCTCCCAAAGTGCTGGAATTACAGGCATGAGCCACTGTGCCCAGCTGCCTTTTTTTTTTTGGAGACACAGTCTCGCTCTGTCACCTAGGCTGGAGTGCAGTGGCACGATCTCAGCTCACTGCAACCTCCACCTCCCAGGTTCAAGCAATTCTCCTGCCTCAGCCTCCCGAGTAGCTGGGGCTACAGGTCCCTGCCACCACGTTTGGCTAATTTTTTGTATTTTTAGTAGAGACAGGGTTTTACCGTGGTAGCCTGGATGGTCTCGATCTCCTGACCTCGTGATCCACCTGCCTTGACCTCCCAAAGTGCTGGGATTACAGGCGTGAGCCACCCTACCTGGCCCCAGCCTCCATTTTTTTAATGGTAATATATTCACATGGTTTGAAAGTCAAAAGATATATAAGGTTACACAGTGATAAGCCTTTTCCTTGCTCTTCGGTTACCTAGTTCCCTTCCCCTGAGACAGCTGATTTTTGTAATGTTCTTATATATCCTTCAAGAGATACTTTATGCAACTAGAAATATATACCCACACAATTTCCTTTATCCTTACCACCCCCTCCACAAAAGTAAATAGATTATACAAATAGATTACTATACAAACTGTACTATAGTTTCCTTTTAACATTTAGTATATCTTAGAGATACTCTCATTTGTAACACGACTTTTTTTAATGGTGAATCCAAAGACTATATAGCAATGTGTTAAAAAAAAAAAAAAAAAAAGATACAAAAGTATATACGTGTGTGTGTGTGTGTTTTGTGCATAAGTTATGATGTCAACTATGACAAAGCAAATGAATATTACAATTGATGAAAGCTGCCGGGTAAGGATGGTGGGATTATAGGGTCATTCTTTTTGCTTCTCTCTGCCCCGACCGTGTGCGTGTATGCGTGTGTGTGTGCGTGCGTGTGTGTGTGTGGCCAAAACATGGTTATGTTTTTAAATTCTAAAGACCTCATTTCAGTATGTGAGGTATATTTTCATTTTGGTAGAGTTCTTTCCTGGCCCTTTCATGTGCATCAGCATCTGTTTCTTAAAATACTTGAGTTACTTTATTGGGGAAGCTTTCTTCCACTACTCTATTTAAAATTACAACATAACTCTCTCGCCCTCTCCTGGCCCTCCCCCTCACCCTTCCTGGCTGTATTTTCCCCAGAGAGCCAATCATCACTGGACACACCGTGTAGCTGTTATGTCTGCCTCCTCCTCCGGAATGTAAGCTCCTTGAGGACAAGGATGGGTGTGTCTTCTGTTCAGGGCTCTCTCTCCAGCATGTGGAATAGGCCTGGAATGGACTAGGGGCTGGATGAATGAGTCCTCACCATCAGCCCCGGTAACCCAACCCACATGCTCTCTGGCTCATGCCTGTCACCACTAACCAGAGCACCTGCAGTTAACCAGTAACTGGAGCACCTGCAGTTAACCAGTAACCGGAGCATCTGCAGCTCTGTCCTCGGCCTCCTTCTTCCCTCCCCACTCTGGCAATGCTGGAAGACCACTCCTCCCTCCCAGGTCTGGATCTCACCTTAGGATTCCATTCCTGCAACTGCACCCTCCCTCTCTCCTGCAATATGAGTTTATCTTCTGTATTGGATTATACACTTGGACATACAAACTTGCCCTCATATTACACATCTTTTAAAAAATAATCACATGTCCTTCCTGCTACTGCCATTTTTCTCAGCTCCACAGCAAACTTCTCAAAAAGTGCTGTCTGGGCTTGCTGGCTCCGCTAGCTCACCTCCATCTTTCCTGAACCTGCTTCCCTTGTATTTTCAGTAGTGGCCAGTGGGGCAGTGGCAGCAGCAGTGAGCACGTGGCAGGGGGGCAGTAGGGCAGCAGTAAACAGGGGCCACAGAGGTAGCAATGGGGGCAGCATGGGGTTTCTGAAGAGGCCCTGGGCAGGTCCTGGTGTCCTCCTATCTCTCTGGCCATTGCACCTTAGTCTGCTTGGCTCTCCCCCATCCTCTCCTCTGCCTCCCTTCACTCCCCAGGAAATCTATTCTGTGGCTTTAACTACCAGTCTCTATGCTGATGACTTGGAGTTTACATCTCTAGCCTGGACTTCTCCATTGAGATCCAGCCTTATATATCTAGCTTCCTACATGACACTTCCTTTTGGAGTCATCCTTGATCCCTCTTTGTTTTACACCTCACATCCCATCCATCAGTAGATAATGCCCAGCCGACCTGTAAAATACGTCTGCATCCCATGCCTTGCCACCCCTCCCATTGCTCTTCCCTGGTCCTATGTCACCAGATACATCAATGGCCTCCTGCCTGGGGTCCCTGCTCTCCACCTTGCCCCATTCCAGTTACTTTCCCATAGCAGCCAGCAGGATTCTTTAAAAATATAAATCAGGCCATACCACTCTTCTGCTCACAAACCTCTCAGCCATGTCCCAGTCCCATCACACTCCAAACAAGAGCCCCTAAACCCTCTGGGAGGGCAGCCAAGGCCAGAGGCTTCCTCTAGCTTATTATTAACTAATTGTTTAATTAATTCATTCATTATTTATCCCTCAAATATTCCCTGCATACCTCTCACAAGCCAGGCTGGTGCTGGCAATATAGAAGGGATGCAATGCAGCCCCTGCTCTAATGCTGGCTTCTGGGACGGGACCTGTCCTGGGATGGCGGTGGGGATGGGAATCACTGTTGAGGAGTGTCCTGTTTCTTTTTCTTTCTTTGCGAGATGGAGTTTTGTTCTTGTCGCCCAGTCTGGAGCGCAATGGCGCCATCTCAGCTCACTGCAACCTCTGCCTCCTGAGTTCAAGCGATTCTCCTGCCTCAGCTTCCCAAGTAGCTGGAATTACAGGTGCCCGCCACCATGCCCAGCTAATTTTTGTACCTTTAGAGATGGGGTTTCACCATGTTGGCCAGGCTGGTCTCAAACTCCTGACCTCAGGTGATCCATCCACCTTGGCCTGCCAAAGTGCTGGGATTACAGTGTGAGCCAAAACACCCAGCCACCAATGCTGTTTCTTGAAGACTACAGGAGGTGTTCCCATGGGGCAGGGTTAGGGGTGCTGAAAGGGGCACTATCCTTACAGGTTGAAGCACCTCCAGTCAGATATGGCCTGGCTCACGGGCTGGGCTTCCTCGCAGCCCCTTCTGTTTGAAGGCAGATAGCCGCTGCTTGATGTTCTCTCCTGTTTGGATTTAGCATCACCTACATGATGTTTGAATATCTTCTGTTGTGGCCTCCTTTTCCCTTCTTTGCTCTGGCCTTGGCACTAAGGTTTTTCTGACTGGTGAAGGTCGGGTAGAAGATGGGGAGGCAGGTCACGAAAGAGCAGGTCCTGGAGGCTGGTGGGATGGGAGGCAGGCATGCCCCATCAGCCTCTTCTGCTCCTTTGCTCACTGATTTCACTCAGGGGAGCAGCTGACTTGCATGAGCACCAAAAAGAACATAATAAAAATGCAGAAAATGAGGTTAAACCCAGGATGGTACTTCAGTTACCAAAGGACAAGCTAAATAAATGCCAATGGCCAGTGCCAGCACACAGAAGGTAATAGGGTGATGTGAGTCCTCAGAGCTCCCACCCACCGGAGGCAGCCCTTGGGCGGAGGGGCAGTGGGGCAGGCCCAAAACAGCTCTGACGGGCCCTTCCTCTCTGGCTTCAGAAATGCCAAGCTGCTTCCACAAAACCATCTCAGGGGAAAATTGTTATCTATGGACATTATGCAATTTTCCCATCGGAATTACAAGCTGTGTTTGAAAAGAAATAAAAAGAAATTGAATTTGAAATGCTTCTGTGCAAACGCATCATCTTCTAGTGGATCTGCTAATAGGCTTCAGATACTTTCTCTGGCTCTGAAATAGCTGATCAGACAGCAGCTTGTGATGGCAGCTGCTTCCCAGGGGATGGGGTGTGGAACGAGCACTTATGAACAGCCAGCCAGCCCGCCCACCTGAGCCAGGTTCAGAACCTGTGAGCTCTGACCATGGTTCCCAAAGTGGCCCCTGTATGCTGTCCCTTCCCCTCCTCTACCTGGCAGTGCTGGCACAGTTCTATGCTGGGGCTCTCACTGCTCCTCCAGCGCCTCCAGCTAACACCCAGGTCGATGAGTGTCACTTCACACTACTCTGGCTCCATCCTAGGTCAAGGGAGTGTTCACGGACTGGGGCTCGGAAGACACCAGCCCCTTGCTCATCACAGCCTGTCATTCATCCAAGAAGTATTAGCTGAGTATGTTCCCAGCATAGATCTAAACACTGATAGTACAGCAGGGAGCAAAGCAGACAAACACCCTCACCCTCTTGGAGCTTCCATTCTAGCAGGGGGAGATAGACAATAAAAAGTAAATAAGGCAGGACACAGTGGCTCACACCTGTAATCCCAACACTTTGGGAGGCTGAAGCAAGCAGATGGCTTGAGCCCAGGAGTTTGAGACCACCCTGAGAAACAAAGCAAGACCCCATCTCTACAAATAATTTAAAAACTAACTGGGCATGCTGGCAGGCACCTGTAGTCCCAGCTATTTGGTATGCTGAGGGTAGAAGGATGGCTTGAGCCCAGGAGGTCATTCTACAGTGAGCCATGATTATGCCTCTGCACTCCAGCCTAAGCAACAGAGAAGGACCCTGCCTCAAAAAAAAATAATAAGCAAAATGCACAGTCAACTGGACAATGGCAAATGTTATGGAGAAAAGATACTGGGATAAAGGAATAGGGATGCTGAGTCAAAAGGGGCGCAGGGACCTGCCATGGACATCAAAGGCTTCCCTGAGAAGCTGACATTTGAGCAAAGACCTGGAGGGAACAAAGGAGAGAGTGCTCTGGTGTCTGGGAGAACAGCATTCCAGGCACAGGGAACAGCAAGTGCAAAGTGTGCCTGGCATGTTTAAAGATACATAAGAAGTCCAGGATGCTGAAAGCCAGGTTGGGGAAGAGTAGTAAGAGATGACGCTCAGGAGGACAGGTAGACCATGGAGGGCGTAGGGGACCAGAGCAAGGTCCTGTCTGCTGTGAGATGCAAAGCTGTTGGAGGATTTTGGCCAGAGGAACGGCATGATGTGACTGCTGCATGAAGAAGAGTCTAGAGGGAGGGAGGGGAGGTAGAGAGACCTGCTAGGAAGCAACTGCACTCATCTAGCTGAGCGATGATAGTGGCTTGGATCAGGATGGAGGCAGGCAGGAGATGGAAAGTGGTTGGATCATGAAGATATTTTGGAAGTGGAATTGACAGGGTGTGCCGATGGATGAGATGCACGGTGGGAGAGAAAGAGGCATCCAGGATGGATGGAAATGGAAGTACGGCATTGCCATGCAATGGGATGGGAAGAATGAAGGAGGCTGGGCTTAGGGAGGGGAAGATCAGGAGTTTGGTTTCAGGCATGTTGCTGAGTTTGAGATGCTACTTAGATATATAGATGAAAATGCTGAGTGGCCGATATGCAAGTCTAGAGTCAGAGGCCAGTTTGCAGTAGAAGATTACAGCTTAGGAATCACCAGCACACACACAGTTGGCTTTTTAAGGCAGGGGACTCAATGCAATCACCAAGGGAGTGTGGATAGAAGAGAAGAAGACCAAAGGCTTGAGCCCTGGGGCACTTCAAGCTTTAGAGGAAAGTGAAGAGGAGTCAGCGAAGGAGACTGAGAAGGAACAGCTGATGAAGTGGAAAGAAAATCAGAGGCAGCAAGTCCCAGAGCCGAGGAGAAAGCTTTTCAAGGCAGAGAAAGTGACTAGCTGTGTCAAATACTGCTGAGAGGCCATGAGAGCCGAGAGCTGGGCACTGACTTTGGCTGTGGCACAGAGAGGTCACTGGTGCCTTGAAGGGAGCAGTGAGTCTGCTGTCAGAGGAGAGGTGAGTCTCTGTTGCCTCACCTGAGAAATGGGGACACCTGCCTGCCTTCCTCAGAGGGCAACAGTGTAGACCGTGGGCAAACTATAACGTGCCACCAAATATGAGCTGTTTTATTTATGACCTGAGAAGCCCAGAGCCTGT